>NW_024732867.1:8012058-8314558 GCF_018991925.1 Homarus americanus | reverse complement strand
GAACGTGGTGTTGGGAGATAGGTATTTACCCAACTTAGGTCAACTTTTGTGCAGTGTTTAGGTTAGGATCGCCATTAAGGATCACACTTGACATGTCACTACAGTACTTATACACACTTAGTCTTAAAAAAAAAACAATATCTCGTTATCTTTGGACCCCTGAGACCTGAAATGACTATTGAAGCCGTGTGTCCCTGGGTGTGCTGAAAGAGTAGAACCGAAGGAAAGTGTGTCAGCAAGGTTGGGGTTTGTTATTGATGTCAGCTGATCGGCATTCGTGACGTGACATCGGCTCTCCCTCAAGGCCAGGTAATTGTTGTTTTAGGCCGATATAAAACAGGGCTCAAATATTTTCCCCGGGTCGCTTGCCAGAGACCACTGCGGGACATTCAGTATTCCGATAATAGTTAAGATTTTTTCGTCCGGTAGAGTGACAGGTTCAGAGTGTTTTCCATGCAGGCACCACTCTTCCTCAGAAGCCTGGAGGACCACAATCCGCTCTTCGACGTCAAGATACAGAGGCCCTGTGTCCTAGTAGGAAAATGATACTCTTTCCGGAGACTTATGCCCTCTGATAGTGAAGATCATGGCGCCTGTATCAAGTAATACAGCAAGTTAGACAGGTCTTGACAACACTTCATTGAAGAAGGGGTGTAGCCTGTTAAAGGACCGTCCTACATCTTGCCATTCGTAACATAATATTTGTAGTGAGAGAGAGAGAGAGAGAGAGAGAGAGAGAGAGAGAGAGAGAGAGAGAGAGAGAGAGAGAGTTCTCATATAAGTTTTCATTGACTCAGGGACGTACAGTACAGAACACTACCTCCCAGGACGGCTCCCGCTGGCTGTTGTCTATTTTGTCACACAAGGAACAATGATATGTTGATGATCACTCCACGTAAAGGTGATCAACTGATCACTAACTTAAATGTGATCAACTGATCACTCCACGTGAATGTAATCAACTGATCACTCCACGTAAAGGTGATCACTCCACGTGAATGATCAACTGATCACTCCACGTAAAGGTGATCACTCCACTTAAATGTGATCAACTGATCACCCCACGTAAAAGGTGATCACCCACTTAAAGGTGATCACTCCACTTAAAGGTGATCAACTGATCACTCCACGTAAAGGTGATCAACTGATCACTCCACTTAAATGTGATCAACTGATCACTCCACGTCAACTGATCACTCCACTTAAATGTGATCAACTGATCACTCCACGTAAAGGTGATCAACTGATCACTCCACTTAAATGTGATCAACTGATCACTCCACGTAAAGGTGATCAACTGATCACTCCACTTAAATGTGATCAACTGATCACTCCACGTAAAGGTGATCAACTGATCACTCCACTTAAATGTGATCAACTGATCACTCCACGTAAAGGTGATCACTCCACGTGAATGTGATCAACTGATCACTCCACGTAAAGGTGATAACTCCTCGTTTGACCCAGAAGACTTTTTAATGAGTGTGGCCCGAGCGTGAGGCAGCGGACCCTGTTGTCACGCATCAGCCACACAGGTTCAGGCAGGATTGGTGGAGTTTAACTTGTCTATTTTCTTTCATTCTGTAGATTATTGTCTAGATATTTGTGAACCAGTCGGGATATTTTATTTAGTCTAACCTGACTTACATTACTACACACTCACCACTCGCACACGACACCACACATTTATTCCTTCCAACACGCTCTCACCACACTCACCACACCACCACAGACTCACCACACCACCACACACTCACCACACACTCACCACTCGCACACGACACCACACATTTATTCCTTCCAACACGCTCTCACCACACTCACCACACCACCACAGACTCACCACACCACCACACACTCACCACACACCACCACACACTCGTACTTACCACCAATGTTAGTGTCAGAGGTCTGATTTCTCGAGACTAAAATTATTTTTTAATAACAAGAAATTTTTTAGTGTAGATAAATGCAATAACCTAACCTAACCTAACCTAACCTAACCTAACCTAACCTAACTTAACCTAACCAGTCTATCTTTAACCTAACCAAAGACATACCTACCTTAACCTAAATATGCAGACACCTAGCCTGGTCTAACCTAACCTGTAATTGTTTAGTTGCTGTAGTGAAGGTAGGATAGTGTTTTCAGCTTCAGTAGTAGTAGTAATTTGAAGAAAAAAAGTAGCTATAGCGCAGGAGGTGGGCGCCTCGAACTGGTTAACTACGTTACCGATAAGGGCAAATGGTTTCAGTCTCAATAAACAAGAATTTACAGATGCCATTGCTCTAAGGTACGGTAGGCCAGTAGAAGGTTTGCCCTCCCAATGTGTGTGTGGCTCTTCCTATGACGTCGATCACGCCATGGTGTGCAAGAAAGGGGGCTTCATATGCATGAGGCATGACGAAGTAAGGGATCTCACAGCAAATATGTTGAAGGAAATCTGCCGTGATGTCAGGGTAGAACCGACCCTCCTTCCATTGGACAGTGAGATTTACCAACATAGGACTTCAAACACATCCAACGAAGCCTGTGTTGACGTCAGTGCTCGAGGATTCTGGACGCGGGGACAGTCAGCATTTTTCGACATCAATATTTTTTATCCCATGGCCACATGTCACCGTAACCTAGCTCTCGATGCTGCACACAGGAGGAACGAGAACGACAAGATAAGGGCATATGGGGAGAGAATTCAGAACATTGATCAAGGCAGCTTCACTCCTCTAGTGTTCACAACCTCTGGTGGGATGGGACCAAGTGCAAGATACTTCTACGCCAGACTCGCGGAGGTGATATCCAAACTGAAGCAGCAGCCCAGAAGTTGTGTTACAGCCTGGATGAGATGTCGACTGTCCTTCTCTCTCCTTAGGTCGGCTTTGCTCTGCCTCAGAGGAACGAGAGCATCGGTCCCAAAGCCGACAACAGTTGCAGATATTGACTATAAGGCTACAGTCAGTGAATGCCACATAAATTTACGGCTGAACTAACCCAACACAGATAGGATAGCTACTTATGTATTAGGATATTTAATATTAAGGTAATAAAATGGTGGCGAAGGTGTGGCTATTGGGGGAAGCTGGAGGCCATTTAAAAAAAAGAAGAAAAAAGTAGTAGTAGTAGGTGAAGTAATTCCATCAGGTATAGTAGTAGTAGTAGTATCAGGCATTGGACGGGGCAGGGGGAAAGGAGCCGTCGTGTGTGTAGTGAGGCGAGGGGCAGGTGCTGCTGAAGTGTCGGGGCGGGAGAAGGGCGCTGGTGCCAGGGATTCTACTGCAGGTGGTGGCACAGAAGCGTGGTCGTCTTTTACTGGGGGGTGGGAGGGGGGTCGTAACTCTCCTTCATTCCATTTCTCCTTCTTCCACCTCTTCTTTCTTCTCCCCTCTCATTATTTTAACGTATTCATTTCCTTCACACACACACACACACACACACACGCCATCTCCCTCATTTGTTACATTCTTTCTCTTCCTTTCCTCCACTTTTTTCTCTCTTCTCTGTTCCCATACTTCATCCACCCCCTACCTTCCCTCTCCTCGCCTCCTCCTTATCCTCCTCCGTACCAAGCATCCATCTGTGTGCATTTATGTATTATGATTGACTATTATGTTTTATCACCATCCCTCGAGTCTCTCTCTCTCTCTTAACAGGCTCATCACACTATTGTACAGATTAACCCATTGTGTCCGTCTGCCTGTCTTCCATGTCTGTCCAACGGGAAGTGTGGGAAGAGTATGGTGGGTATAGGCAAACTGTCGTGTTAGTCCAATATATATACAGTATATATATTTCTCTTCTGATTATTAATATATATATATATATTTTTTTTTTGGGGGGGGGGCAAATTTTTTCATGAAGTTTGGATAACCACATTTAACAAACGCCATAAGAAATTGGTTAAAAGCTTTTCCTTAATATGTTTACTGGACTGTCTGGATTACCCTAATATGAGAGGTCAAAGGTCAAGAGTCATTTATTCCTAACGTGTTTTTGAAGATAGATATTTTTGCTGTAATTTATGTTTTTATTATTATTGTGTGTAGGGGCCTCTCTCTCTCTCTCTCAGAGCGTTTAGACCTCTGCCACCTACACTTGCGGCGCTATTGTGTTCACCTTCGACCACGGTGGTGACAACAATAGTCCTGGTCTTTAGGTCTGCTGCCAAAGGAACTCACTCTAAGGTTGCATGAATCAGGTGGCGGTGTGTGAATTAAAAACACACTCCGTCGTGTAGATTAGAAAACCGTATATCTAGGGACAGTTTCGTGTTTTTCTAGTTGATGCCACAAAGTTCTGGTCATATAACTCTCTTGCTTCCCTGCCGCTATTGTTTGCCACTGTTGCTCTAGTTTATCTTGCATCTTGCTGTTTCTTTTTCCTCTCTCGTCTCGCCGTTTTTACTTCGCAGTTTTGTGAATTTGTGTGGGTAGGAAAAATGCGTTTGAATTCATGGATCCCTCGCTCTCAAAATATATCTGGATCAACTGTAGATTAAGCACCCCAGTTTATTTCACCTGAAGATTAACCAAACCTAAACACTGACTTAACTTAGCTTAAACCCAACCTAATCCCTAGTTAAGTTAAACCAATAACCCCCCCCCCCACCCCTCTCAGATAAAGTTAGGTTGGTTAATCTAAAGGGAAAATAATCTGGGGTGTCTAATTTTCAGGTGATTCATACATCGTGTTAGAGTGAGGTGACGGGTTGGTGTGGGATGAAGGAGGCGTTGCTACTGCTTGTGTGAGGCGATGAGAATTGAATCAGATAGTTTCTTGACATCGTGTTGGTGGAGATGGGCAACAACCAACACCTCAGTCACACACAGTAGTAAGAGTGAGTGTGTGTGTGTGTGTGTGTGTGTGTGTGTGTAGCCATCCTACTGTAACAATATTAGCGAGAAAACGCTTAAAAGTGGGAAACACACACACGCACGCACACACACACACACACACACGCACACACACACACACACGCTGGCATGTGTATTATATTATAGTATACTAGTGGTCACCTACATGTATATAAGACGTCTATTATTATTATTACTACACATATATTATTATACATATTATTATTAATACTACATATTATTATCACACACACACATCACCACACACACATATTATTAGGTATACACACACACATCATCATTATTATCATCATTATTATCATCATTATTATCATTATTATTTATCATCATTATCATTATTATTATCATCATCATCACATATCAATATTATTATCATCATCATCATCACGTCGTCGTTACACACACATACACACATACACACACACACACATACACACACACACACACACACACACACACACACACACACACACACACACACACACACACACACATCAGCACACACACACACACACACCACACCACACACACACACACACACACACACACACACACACACACACACACACACACACACACACACACACACACACACACACACACACACACACACACACCACACCACACACACACATTATTCACATCACACACACACACACACACACACACACACACACACACACACACACACACACACATCAACACATTCACACACACAGCACACACACACACACACACACACACACACACACACACACACACACACACACACACACACACACACACACACACACACACACACACACACACACACACACATGCACACACACACACACACATTACTCACATTATTATTATTATTAATATTACTGCACACACACACACACATCAATATTACTGTCTCACTCACACACACACACACACACACACACACACACACATTACTATTATTTCTGCACACACACACACACACACACACACACACACACATTACACATTATTATTATTATTATTATATATTTCATCATGTTTCTTTTGCTTCCCACCTAACCTCCATTAGGTCTTTCTTCCTTCCCATTGTCTACACTTAAATCTTTTATCTCACTACATTATTCTGTTTCATCATTTATCTTTCTATCACTATGTTAATAAGTGTTATCTAACTTTGGGGAATAATTCTCCTCATCTCCCCTACTCTGTTCCCAGATGTACATGAATCATTAATACGCAATAATAATACTATGGCTACTACACTTCCTTAACGTGTACATGGACTTCTGCGTAGTCTTGCTAATTTTGTGTGGGATTCAACTTGCTTTTCCTTAAGTCTCTTTTTTCAGACTGAAGAGAGAGAGAAAGAGAAAGAGAGAGAGAGAGAGATTAATGGGAATTATTTATAAATGTGTGAGCCCTTGCCAGACAATTCTCTTAAGTCTGCACCTTAAATTAATTAGACACCTGGCAATTATTACACCTGTCATTTAGCTCACCTGAGAAATACACTTGACAGTATTTACACCAGTCAGTTGTATGGCTTAATTACATAATCTGTCAGATATAATAATATCTGTTGATTATTATTTGCTTCTCTATTTGTGGGATAAATTAGATAAAGCTTGCTTAGGGTAGTAGGTTGCTGTTATGTTACATGCCGTTGTTAGGAGGGAGTAATAGGTTAAGTTACGTTAGATTAGCTTAGGTTAGGTTAGGTTAGATTGTCGTTAGGGGCAGGTTAGGTTAAGTTACTAGATTAGCTTGGGTTAGGTTAGGTTACGTTAAGTTATGTTGCCGTTAGAGGTAGGTTAAGTTACGTTAGATTAGCTTGGGTTAGGTTAGGTTACGTTATGTTACGTTAGAGGTAGGTTAGGTTAAGTTACGTTAGATTAGGGCTGGGTTAGGTTAGGTTAGGTTAGGTTACGTTAGGTAGGTTAGGTTAAGTTACGTTAGATTAGCTTGGGTTAGGTTAGGTTAGGTTAGATTAGGTTAGATTACGTTAGGGGTAGGTTAGGTTAGATTACTTTAGGGTAGGTTAGGTTAGATTACGTTAGGGGTTGGTTAGATTAGATTACGTTAGGGTAGGTTAGATTGAGATTACGTTAGGGTAGGTTTGGTTAGGTTAGATTACGTTAGGCAGGTTAGGTTAGGTTAGATTACGTTAGGGTAGGTTAGGTGCAGATTACGTTAGGTTGGTTGATTACTACGTTAGGGTAGGTTAGGTTAGATTACGTTAGGGCAGGTTAGATTTTCAGATTACGTTAGGTAGGTTAGGTTAGGTTAGATTTTACGTTAGGGTAGGTTGAAGTTAGGTTAGATTGCTAGCAGGTTAGGTTAGATTACGTTAGGGGTTGGTTAGATTAGATTACGTTAGGGGTAGGTTAGATTAGATTACGTTAGGGGTAGGTTAGATTAGATTACGTTAGGGGTAGGTTAGGTTAGATTACGTTAGGGGCAGGTTAGGTCAAGGTCAGCCAGCGCTTAGGTCTCCTTCCACACCAGTCAAGTCGATGACATCACGTGAGCCAATCCTGCCCCTGTTAGGTTAGGTTAAGTGAGAATAATAATCGTTGTTTTTAATCACCAACTCCACCATCGCTAGCAACGTTAATCACCAAGAAATAAATATAATTATCATAATATGCTCTTATATTCTTAATACCTGTAGTTAGCTCCCGTGGTGCCACAATTATGGACACTACTCACAGGTGATGGCTGGCTGTGAAAATACCTCACTGTTACTTGTACAGTGACTTACTTTCTGTGTTAAATACACTTGGAAAACAATGAGATTAAAACTCAGGGCTGCTGCTTGTTTGACTGTCTCTCCGGCACTTGTATGAGGTTTATGGCTCTGTCCAATGTGGTCTGTCGGACACACACACACACACACACACACACACACATATATATATATATATATATATATATATATATATATATATATATATATATATATATATATACTCTCTCCTATATATATATATGTACCCACCCCTGAAGATGTAAGATACACAAGCGCTTGGGAACTTCGTGTTTCTTCTTCTTTCCTTGTGGTTATCAGCATGTGTGTATATATATATATATATATATATATATATATATATATATATATATGTATATATATATATATATATATATATATATATATATATATATATATATATATGCAAATAAATCACTGTAGGTGCGCGTGATCCAGGTATATGCTGATAACCACAAGGAAAAAAGAAAACACGAAGTTCTCAAGCGTTTTCGTGTAATTCACATCTCCTGTGTCAGAGGGTAGGTTAGATTTGGTCAAATTAAATGAAGGTTAGGTTTGGTTAGGGATAGGCTTGGCTAGATTAAGCTTGATCAAGTTAGGTTAGGTTAGGTTTGGTTAGCTATTGGGGCAAGATGGAGGTCCCTGGGTCTGGGATTCAGTCATATCCCATAACTCTCTCCCAAGGTGACGAGACGTACCGGTATGGCCAGCATAAGGACAGAACCAGACAATGTGATGTAGTCGTGGCCTGAATTAGTCTAGTATACAGACACATCTGGCAAGTTAGTAACGCTGTACCCATACCGGAACACTCAGCATGTAAACTTTGTGATAAACCTTTAAAGCATACACTTGAACACTATATTATTGAATGTTACACTGTCAAAGATTTCAGGCCACCTGGCTTATTGTATCATGAACTTTGTAATTACTACATTAAATCGGAGGTGCTTGAGGACATTCTTGCTGTTTATCTCACATTGATTAGTCCTCACATAGAATATGACTTATACTGTATGAACCACTGTTCTGTGTGGCAGTGAACAGTGACATCACCCACATGACTCTGACCTATATATACTGTTAATGAATATGATGTATTTCTTTGTGTATGAACCTCTGTCCTGTGTGGTAGTGAGCAGTGATACCACCCTCAGTGTCAAGACCTGACAGAATTACTCACAATAGACAAACTGTAATCCAAGCTTTGTCAATAAATTTGTTAACCGTTAGAAAATATCCCCAAGGTCCTGAGAACAGCGGTGAATAGGCTGTCAGGGTAACATACACAGAAACTCTACCTTCCTCCTCTCCCCCTTCTCTCTCTTCTCCCTCCTCCCTTTACCCCCTTCTCTCTCTTCCCCTTCTTCCCCTTTCTCTCCCCCTTCCTCCCTCTTCTCCCCTCCCTCTCTCTCTCCCCCTGTCTCGTCTCCCTCTCTGTCTTCTTCCCTCCCTCCTCCCACTTCCCAACAGATAAATCTTGGTCGACCATGAAGCTCAATACACCTCTACAGTAAAATATCCTTGTGTTTAGAGTCTTGTCGCCTATTGCATGTAATTACAAGTGCTATTTTATTTACCGGCACCCCAAAAATGTTGTTATACTCGTATGCCGTCTAATTATTAAGTGTATGACTGACTATTGTATAAGTCACAAGTGTGTGGAAATATACAGGTGTACTTAACTGGTGTGTGGAGATATGTAGGTGTACTTAACAGGTGTGTGGAGGTATGCAGGTGTATTTAGCAGGTGTGTGGATGTATGCATATGTACCAAACATGTGTGTGGAAGTATGCAGGTGTACTTAACTGGTGTGTGGAGGTATGCAGGTGTACTTAACAGGTGTGTGGATGTATGGATATGTACCAAACATGTGTGTGGAAGTATACAGATTACAGGTGTACTTAACAGGTGTGTGGAGGTATGCAGGTGTACTTTACAGGTGTGTGGAGGTATGCAGATGTACTTAGCAGGTGTGTGGAGGTATACATATATACCAAACTTGTGTGTGGAAGTATACAGGTGTACTTAATAAGTGTGTGGAGGTATACAGGTGTGTGGAGGTATGCAGGTGTACTAACAGGTGTGTTCTTCCCTCCCCAACAGATGTATGGTCGGTACACGAAGGATCTAAGTAAATACGCGAAACAAGAAGCGAAAAAGTTGAAGAAGGCTGGGGAGAAGTCATTTGACATCAACGCTACAGGTGGGTAGTACACGACAGGGAAGTAGTTCACGATAGATAGTACATGGGGAAGTATTTCACGATAGATAGTACATGGGGAAATATTTCACGATAGGTAGTACGTAATAGAATAGTACATAGTAGACATAGGCAAAGATAAGTGCCATAGAAGCTTTTGCACTGGTTCTGCTGTAGATGACGAGCTTGTTGTTATAATTCCCATAATGGTCAGTACTCGATACTTTTGATCTTCATGTAATAAATTATATTCTTATAAGATTGTACTAGTAATTTAGTTGTATATATTATAAACACATTTGCGTCACGCAGAAGTTTAGCTAAGATGGAATAACTGCTGCTGGAAATCTACTACGATTACCCAATGTGTGAATTACATGGTAAGTAGTTGATGTGAGGTAGCATATACGGAAGTAGTACGTGGTAGGTAGAATATGAGAGAAAGTACATAGTAGATAATGTAGAGGATTATTAAAAGGTAGGTAGTACTCTACATAATATACACGAAGCGGTATATGACAAGTACTACATGGGCAGTATTTTATAGTAGGTAGTACACGAGAGTAGGAGGCTACATTAGGAAGCAGTATATTGTAGGTAGTACATAGAGAAGTAGTACATGGTAGGTATAGTACATAGAGAAGTACTACATCTTAGGTAGTAAATAGAGAATCGGTACATCTTAAGTAGTACATCTAACAACATGTGGTTTATACAGTATTTATGCGCTGAACACACACATACACACACACAATAATGGCATCTAGGAACATTAAGCGAAGCGTGTGTTGTAGTGGTGACATAGCAAGCAAACACATGTGACGTACGCCAAGCATCCGAGGTATTGGCTATGACCAATAGTAGTCACAGGTGTTTACTGCTTGCTCCTACTTGTAGCCTTCAACACTAATGGCTCCCTGGTGGTGATGGCGGCGCAGTCAGTACTGGCGTAACTTTCCTTGTACGTTCATAAACATGGCTGGTGCTTCGCTTACTATTACTACTATTGATGATAAAGATAGACATAGTAAGCGTAATAATATTAATATATGACAAATAATCCGAATAATAATAATAATAATGATAATAATAATACACACCGAGGATATAAAATATACTGTAATTCTGTACAATAATACAGTGGTTACATACTTATGTATAATGCTGGTACACATTACAGTGCATATATACGAGTACACACAAACACCTGTATCGTGAGTACAAGGAAAAATTGTAAATAGGTTAATCTTGTAGTGAGGTGGCTGGCTCCAGGCCATTGGTTACACACACACACACACACACACACACACACACACACACACACAGTACAGGGCGTCGCCAATTTCAGAGCGACCAAATGCAGCACCTCAACATCTTGTAGACAAAAACAATGGTGGTGACCCAGCGGATTAACCCAACACTCGAGGGTCTCCTGCGATAATTCTACGCAGTTCAACATTTTGTCGATTCTTGAAGTTGTAAAGTTGTTTTTTATGTCGCCTGACGCAAGCACCGCCACGTTATCAGGCTAGAAGGACAACACCAACTCTGTTCTGGTGTAGTTTGAATACAATTGTTTAATGAGGATAATGGATGTTAATAATTTGGATCACCTAAAGATTAACCCTTCAACTTATTTCATCTGCTGCTTGGGGGTTAAAGTTAGGTTAGGTTAATTTGAAAATTAAATATCAAAAGTACAATACCATTGAGGAAACAAAGTAGGGAGGTGGTGCACGGCCCTAGATAAGACAGTACCCTCAACAGTATCACTATATAAAGTACATATAAATAGATAAACATATGGGTGTAGGACTAAAACATTTACCCAGAGTGAACATAAACTAAAAGGTAAGAATGAAAGCTAAAGTTAGAACTGTTAAGGTTTTTTATAGTGTGCCTTAAAAATGTTTATTTTCTTTGAAAAGATAACCCATAGAAAATTACGGGTATGGTCTGTAAGGATGACGCCTCTAACTCGAGTCTTTTTGCCAAACTCCAGTTTTTCTAACTTAAGATGTTTGTATTTAATTACTGTTACAAAGTCAAGTGCATTACAATTAAACTTGCGAGAAAATTTATCCTCCAAGAAAGTAAACACCGTATGTTTTTAAATCCAAGCTTCGAATGGAACTCGGCACTTGCAATTCGACACAATGTTTGTGTTTTTAAAGCTTCACATGATTACACGTACCTAAGAAAGTGGTTACTCACAGGAAACCTCTGCTTACTTAAGGCTACCTGTAACAGTACCTCTGTTAACCTACAGTAGTTCCGTGTCTCCCGAAACTAACAGTAGTATGCCAGTATCCAGTTGCTAACAGGTCACGTAACCCTGTTTCATGATACTGTATATGCCTAGAGTTTGTTAGTGATGATGCAACTTACTGGAATTTGTAACGATTGATTAGTTGTATAATTTGGGGGATTATATAGTGTGCCATGACTTATGGAAGTAACTTTGGAGTTTAGCTTAAGGATATTTCTCGTCAGAAATGTTGTATGAGCAGGGTCCAATTGTCAGCGGTTAAGGAACTATGTGTTTTTAAAGTTAAAGAGAGACTCAAATAATTAAAATGTTTATTTGATAACTGCGACAGATGTATAGTTTAGTCTACAGTAGATATTCAAAGTGGCCGTCCGACAAAAAATGAACACGAGATCAACTACCTCGACGAATTATGGAAAATGCAGACGCATAATACAACGACCATGACGCTCTTGGTAGTGCTACTCCTCCAGTGTTTCCTCGAAGTTGAGTGTGTATCCAACATGTAGGCGGCTGTTTGACAGAGATAGATAAAGTACTAACATATATTGACTTAAGTAAAAGTACTGTTGTTATTTAAAATAGTTAAGTAAAAGAAGGGGTACTCCTTCATGGTTGACTTCTTTAATAAAAGTAAAAATTGCTATTATATACAGTACTTAGCAGTTAGTAAAAGTAAAAATTAAGTAATGATCGCATACAAACATACAGTGAAATCTTCATTTTCATTAAACCAATCATCTACGGCAGGAGTCCTCAACCTGTAGTCCGCGGCGCCCATATACAGTACAGTATATATATATATATATATATATATATATATATATATATATATATATATATATATATATATATATATATATATATATATATATGCAAGTAAATCACTGTAGGTGTGCGTGCTATATGTGTTGTGATTCACATCTTAGGGGATACTTGTACTCTCACCCCTTGTGTTATCAGCACTTGTTTAGCAGCAACTGATTTTCAAAGGTGTTATCTGAAAGATTTGCTCTTCTTGGTGTGAACAAGAACCCAGTGAGGAACTAAACCGCTTCATGTTGCAGAAGCAAGCAAATGTGTGTTTACCTTGATAGATGCCTTCAAGGAGGACCTTTTAAAACATTCATACTGGCTCGTGTGTTAGTCAGGTACCCGTCTTACTGTCTTAGTCCCATAGCTGGTGCAGATCTTGACAGATGGAAACAAATCTTCTTCCGACTCTTCCAAATAAGGCCACGGATATTTTCTTTTCTTTTTTTCAACATAGACATGGCCACAGCGGGGTGAAGCGTGCAGGGTCAGCACTAGATTGGAAATGGCTTCTGCTTGTTTCTGTTTCGTTCAGTTTGTGGTTGGTTTGCTAAAGAGCAGAAGTTCTCTTATCGGTCAATTCATGTAAACAAAAGCCATCACCATAGCAATCAGAAAATATTTATCCATTTATTTTTCAAGTGTGACGACATTCCTATGAAAGAAATATAGTTAAAAAAACAGAGGAAATTTCTATATTTGACAAGTAAAAGTAAAGAATAGAATATTTTTAAAGTACTTGAGTAAGCGTAAAGTATAAGAGGAGTTATTTGAGTACCGAAGTGAATTAATATGCCTCACCACTCCCCATCCCTGCCATTTGAACAATTATTGCAGACTAAACTCTTCATACTTATTCAATAAAGCATTTCAATTATGTACAAATCACTCTTTGCATATTTATAGAACATTATTTTTACTGTAAACGGCCTCAAAAATGAACTCCTGAGGTACTGTATTAAGACATGGCCACACCCTTGTACAGTATATGGAAATAAACTCGTCAGGAAATTGGGAGGATTAAACAAGCCGCCGTCATTCTTTTGTTTGCAGAAATAAATAAATCTCTATATTCAGGAATTTAAATCGGCATTTCATCTCTTAAGATTTATTCTTGGGAGAAGCTTTATTGAAACTCTTGAAGATGTATGTATAGAAAATCCATGTTCTATATTTGTAACTTTAGATTATTAGAAAGAGAGCCACTCGCCACGGCGCATCCATCTATCCATCATGGCTCTTACTCAAACATTAAGTGGGCGAGCAACACACTCAACTGTGGTAGCAAAAACACCATCGCACTAAAACTGATATCAGTACATTGTTTATGAAAAGCTGTTAAGCGGAATATCAATGTACTACTGGTGGTCTGCCTACACTATGATTTATACCACGAATTTAGGTCGGATGTGTAACAAACCATAGCAGTTCCTATAATCTCCACTCGTAGGGTTGATGGTGTCTTAACTAGGTTGGATGTGAGTAAGGCGCATGGACCTTACGGAATACCCCCTAGTGTTCTGAGGGAGTGTGAAGAAGCTCTGGCCCCTAGTCCTGTGCTTGCTCGCCTCTTTTGCCTTTGCCTCAAAACCCCAACTTTTCCTTCTTCTTGGAAGCATGCCTCAGTTCAGCCCATCCCGAAGAAGGGTGACCATTCTAATCCCTCTAACTATCGCCCCATTGCCCTAACTTCATCCCTCTCTAAGATTTTCGAAACTATCTTAGACTCTCATTTTCTCCGTCACCTTGAACTCCATTCTCTTTTGTCGGATCACCAGTATGGTTTTCGCCAGGCGAGATCTACTGGTGATCTGCTCTCCTATTGCACCCATCTTTGGTCATCCTCTCTTAGGGATTATGGGGAAACTTTCGTCGTGGCCCTCGACATCTCCAAAGCAGGTGACAGGGTATGGCACAAGTCTTTGCTTTCTAAACTTCCCTTTTATGGTTTCACTCCCCCACTTTGTTCTCTAATTTCTAGCTTCCTTGAAAACCGATCCATGGCAGTTGTTGTCGAGGGATCGATCTCTCGCTCTTTCTCTACCAATAGTGGTGTCCCACAGGGTTCTGTTCTTTCATCTACTCTCTTCCTTCTTTTTATCAATGATATACTTCACACTACGACTATTTCTATCCATTCTTACGCTGATGATTCTACTCTTCACTCTTCTTCACATTTTCCCTTCCCCCTAATTCTCAAACTACAGTACATCTGTTTCTACAGCTGATATCATTTCATCTATCAACGTGGATCTGTGCAGCATCTCCAAATGGGGAGGTAGAAACTTGGTTAAATTCAATAGTAATAAAACACATTATTTGCCAATTACACTTTCCAATTTAGATGATCTCCCACCAATCACATTTCAGGACGCAATCATTCTGCCTAATTCTACAATAGATATGCCATTTCCTCTAATATGTCATGGAAGCCACACATCCACAACATTGCTAAAGCTGCCTCCCGGAAGCTGGGAATGCTGTACAGATGCCCTAGCTACTTCACTCCTGAGCAGTTGCTTCAAGTTTATAAGGGATTCATTCGTCCTAACTTGGAGTACTGCTCTCATATCTGGGGTGACTCTTCTTCTGTCCAACTGTTAGATAGGGTGGAATCAAAGGCATTTCGTCTTATTAACTCTCCTCCTTTAGTTGGTAATCTCTTTTCCCTTTCTCTTCGCCGCAATGTTCCTTCACTCTCTCTCTTTTCCAGGTACTTTAACGGGTAATGTTCAGTGGATTTGGCATTTTGTGTACCGCCGGCACGCGATTTTTTTTTCCTGAGGGCTTCGGTCATTTTCAACAAGCGGCACCGTCTCAGTGTTTGAAGCGCGGCACCACTATACAATCAGCTGGTGGCAGCAAGAATTCGTTCTATCTTGGCCGTGCTGGCGAGGTTAGGTTATTATTTGTTTGTATTAGTATCTATTACGTTAGGATTAAGCCAAGCATGAATGATCGTCTCTTATTCTTTCTTTCTTACATAGTGTACAGTGGTGCCGCGCTTCAAACACTGTGACGGTGCCGCTCGTTGAAAATGACCGAAGCCCTCAGGGAAAAAACCATTTGCCGCCGGCAAGGCCGTGGGCTCGTAACACTAGTCTTGCCCACAGTGCCCACCGTTTCTGTGTGGATGTCGGTCACACTAGAATGAGCCGTTATAGTACATCCGTCTTTCCTCACACAGCTAAACTGTGGAATGCTCTGCCTTCTTCTGTTTCCATACTCATACAGTCTGTCTCACTTCAAAGAGCTGGTTTTTCGGCATCTTCGTGGTGTAGATTAATACAATGTTTTTGTTTTCTATTTTTTCTATTTATTTTATTTTTACTCATATTTTTTCACCCACCAGTTCCCCGTTGTGGGTTCGATGACCTGTGCTCGGGTGGGCTATACCCCGTTAAAAAAAAAAAAGTTTACCAGGCTACAAATTCCTATCTTAATTATATGATATGGCATGTATACTGTACCGTTTAATTACCGTTATAGTGTTTCTCTTCTCGGTGGTCGCCCGGCACGACTACTATATATATACTGTAGCTGGATCAGTCGCCTGCGTGAACGTCTTACTTGTTGGAGAAATCTGCAGATACTTTTCCCCTCACTATTTCCATTAGAACGTTCTTTGTTAGAAAGCCGAAATAGAAAGCTCGCGAGTTTTAACTGCATAAAAGACAAAGGGTGAAAGATACCAAGATCTAGGTCAGAATTCAAAGTGGATTATGGATATGATGAGTGACACCAGTAAGGCTTTATAGGTAATAGCCTTGTGTCTCGCCACTGAACCCTCACACCAACTAGGCTCCTGGGCGACGTTATGGCGGCAGTGTGATTGTACGCCAATCTGAATTCATGTCTGCGTTCTTGATTTATTCATTCTCTCCGAGGCATATTTAATATCCTGACGTTTATCGCATTGGAAATAACAAAACAAAATATTAAACAGGACAGTGCATAAATAAATCGTTATTTTTGTTCATAAATGACTTTAAATACCCTCTCCCTTACATACGCAGTGGGTCCATGACTGGTAGAACAGAGGTCGAGTCAAGCGGCGACGCTCCTACTCTACTCCATTTTTATCAACTCCCGCGTTGCCACCTTATCCTGTCGGTATTTGCCACGTTTCAGGATAGTATGAGGGCAGTACTAGACCAAGTGATATAGTGAATTTATTAAACAGGCGACGATATGTATGGTGTGAGGACCTGTGGCTTCAAAATTGTCAGACAAAAAATCCGATTTTGCATAAACGTAACGCTAAATTAACCTAACAAGATAAAGGATTTTAACTTGAGCTTCTGGTGTTGGTGATTATATCCACCGAAGTGTTGGTGATCAGGTCTGTATAGGCTTTCAAAAGAATGAAAAGTACGGAAATGGTGTACTTTGTTAACATATATCTTCCGTGTTTTTTTGCGAAATCGGTTATTTTGCAAAATAACCGGCATTAATATTGGTTATTATGCAAATAACTTACAAACAAGCTAACCAAACTTAAAAAGAATAGGGCCACTTAACTGTGCATAAATCTACACTAGGCATCCTGACCTAATCTTATATATATATATATATATATATATATATATATATATATATATATATATATATATCCTTTGGGAAGCGAAGACGTATAATGAAAAGTAAAATCAGCTCCTGGTAAAACATCATGATTTATTATAAGAGACAGTTTCAGAGAAACTTCCTCCATCATCACACAATCTAAAACGACTATAGTCAATTAAACTCAAAATAGTGATTGAATGAACATGAATTTAAGTCACCAAAACCACGTGTGATAAAAACAAACATTAAGGAAATTTAAATATATGACACACACAAAGGAGCCCAACGTTAAAACACAATGGTTGACCTCTCAGAGTGAGGGTTTCAACTGGTGCAGTAACAGACACTGCCATGCAGAGCTCCATGTTTGTATTCCGTGAGGTGTTAACTGAGAATGACTGTGGTCACCAGGCAGTCTACCTCAGTCCCCGCCGTACACCGACGGTCCTACAGACAGACGGGAGTGCGGAGTGTGCTCTCTTCTCACTGGATGTGGACCCACCGGCGGGAGGCTGGGTCGGCCCTAGACTCCCAACTGGTCGACCTCAACCAACAGTGAATTACTGTACAGGGACTCCTGGATGCAGGTGATCTCCTCCTTCAGATGAGATTGAACGGTATAATCATTAGTGAGTCTCAATCTGCCCCCCAGGCCCTCTCCTCCTCTAAGCCTTTATGCCTCCCTTTAATTCAACAGTTGTTACGTCTGTTAGCTTTAGTCCATGATAATTCTCTTAACATACATTTTTTGTGGGTTCCATCTCATGTTGGAATAACAAACAGTGACACTGTTGACCGTCTCGCGAAGAATGCTTGTGGACTCGTCCTTCCTGCTGCTGGGGCCACACCCTCCCTCCTCCGCTACCGAAAGAAAATACGTTCAGCTGCTCATCTCCCTACAATCCATCGCAGGGATAGTGAACGGGTTGAGAGTATATCCATCCAACACTATGATAATTTTCATTATCCACACAAGTATCGTCGACGTGGACTTAAGGTCTGCAGACATAATGATGTCTCGGCTCGTATTAGGTTAGGATACAGGCAAGTATCTGATGCGGGGATGACCTGCACTTCTCTTCCTGTAAACTCTGTAACTGTCCTAACACTAACACCCTTCAACACTATAGCCTTGGCTGTCCCACTGTCAGGGACCTCCTGCCACAGGGAGTCACTAACCACTATATGTCACCACCTACTTATTCATAATAATTTAGATTTAATTCATGTACAGTCACCCAAAAAAGTCCTGTCACGAACCATGAACCCCAAGATTCAGACTCTTGAATCCGAAGCATTTATGGACAGAATAATGTATCAGTGTCTACTGCTTCGGGTTTACGAGTCTGAATCTCTGGGTTCGTGGTTCGCGACAGGACTTTTTTGGGTGACTGTACGCTACCCACGCTTTGGTGGATGCTAACTCCCTTGTCCTTAACTCCTATCATTGTTTCCATATCACAAGTCATAGCGTGTCCTGCGAGACACGAGTACCACTGTATTGGTGTCTGACCGCATGGTCTTGTGACTTGACTTGTTGCCCCTTGGGGTGTGTAAATTAATTAAATAATAACTGATACTGACTAGTTTTGTTGGGTGGTCTGGCTAAGAGTGTGTTGACGAATAGCACTGAGTGATAGAATGATAAACTGCCTGTCTGTCCTAATTGACCTACCCAGATGTTCAAAACAGCGGGCCTTAAGGCTCTCTTCACATGAGGGTTCTTTCACTAAAACACGTTTGATCGGGCAGGTATAATTTTGTCAGCCGTTCACACGAACGTGTTTTCCCGCCACGTGAAAACCTCGACTTTTGCCCCTCCAAAGATGAACCACAACTGAGACGCGTGAAAACACTCTTGTGTGAAGGGAGCCATAGCTACATGAACATTTCTTCACGCTCGCTTATTTTTTCAAGCCAAGGGTTGGCAGTAAATGCATGCTGTGACTGCGCACGCAGCATCAACTTTTCCTGCTCACGCCCGTGTGAAGGGTCCCATTGAACTCTGTACAGTATTTCTAAACCGCAAGTGTTTTCACGCAATGTGAAAACACGCTCGTGTGAAGGGAGCCAAGTTGGCGTTTTGCTTTGCCAACATACATCGTATTACAGCGATGACACTCGTACTTATATGCCACAAAATACGTTTTTTAGGCACCACATCTTTAAGCCTGGAAAAGCCTGGATTATTTACGATTTGGTTACATGAGGGTAAAATTCTCTGATTAGTCGACTCAATTGGTTCCTTAAAGAAAAGCTTTGTTTACCTGCGAATGTTAATGGTAAAAGCAAGGAAACTCGTTTTATCATGGCGTCTTTTTGTTTTGGCAGTAAAGGTTTATTTAACGCGTTAACTGTATAAAATTCAAGAAATTTGTTTGTGAAACCATTAGATAAGTGTTTTTTTTTTTTTTTTTAAGAATCTGAAATTCAAAGTAAAGGCTGAAAAGTAGTCGGGACATAACGTGTATTCGGAAGGCTCTAGTCACCAGCGTTAATATTAATTTTCTTCAATATTGAATAGGAAGAAAAGAGGAAAATTTTGTCATTAGACCAGTAAAAGTGGGTTTTCTGTAAACCAATGTAACAAAAGAGTTATTTGAATGACTTACCAAAATATCAAGGAATGGTAATTGCTTATTTGACTCTTGTTCAACAGCAAACTTTATATTATGATGATGGAAGATAAGATACTATAAAAATTGGAATTTGCTTCTCCGATCTACAGTAACCGCCCCCAAAAAATTCATCAACGAAGCGACAATAAATTAATATTTTTTTCTTTAAATCTGATGGAAAATCCTCAAAGCATTAACCTCAAGATGAGCCATAAACGCATTAGCCAAGGTGTGTGTATAATATTGTTATGTTTACATGGCATTGAAGGTACAGACTCGTTCAAGATTCTTCGAACACTGCTGGAGACAGCTGGCATCTCAAGGCCGTTTGTTTACTATAGTACGTA
Organism: Homarus americanus; assembly: GCF_018991925.1. NCBI lineage: Eukaryota > Metazoa > Arthropoda > Malacostraca > Decapoda > Nephropidae > Homarus > Homarus americanus. Next base: position 8,294,111 of record NW_024732867.1, on the reverse strand, counting down.
GTAAAAATTATGAATAAATGTAAAAGTGATCGGTGATTGGTTACTTAGTTCCCCGTTGCTTAATTTAATGGTTGGGCTTTGTTGTTTCGTAATATATTATGCTACGTACTATAGTAAACAAACGGCCTTGAATTGTCTGCTGTCTCCAGCAATGTTCGAAGAATCTTGAACGAGACTGTACATAACATCACGTAAAGTAGAGAGGTTCACAAATTCAGAGTTCTTTCCCGTCCAAACAGGGGTTAAACAAGGGTGTGTAGTGACACCAACTCGCTTTTCCATCTTCTTGGCTGCCTTCCTTACTCGTGTCAGTGCCAATTTAGCCAGCGGGGTGAACATCGAGTACCGGGTGAAGGGTCTTTTCAACATAAGACGACTCCAGGAAAGAACAAAGGTGCCGGCAGCTTTCATTACTGAACTTCAGTATGCAGACGACCTCACCCTTGTTGCTCACACCGAACACGACCTACAGGAGATCCTGAACACCTACGCAGACGCGTATGCACACTTCGGCCTTGAGGTGAATGTACGTAAAACTCAGATTTTCTTTCTACCTGCCCCTGGTTCAGACACACCTCCACCATCCATCCAGCTTAACGGTACTACCCTCTCTAATGTTGCCCACTTTCGGTATCTCGGCTCCCACCTGTCCACCACCTCAGTCATCGATGAAGAGATTCAGCATCGGATCAGATGTGCATCTCAAGCCTTTGGCAGACTCCGAAATCGTGTCGTCAGCTGTAGGGAGCTGAAATTAACTTCAAAGCTGCACTTATATCAAGCAGTGGTCCTCCCCACCCTGCTATATGGCAGTGAGACATGGGTCACACACAGGAGGCACCTCAAGGCACTTGAAAACTTTCACCACCGTAGTCTACGTTCCATCCTCCGAGTTCGCTGGGAAGACAGGAGAACAAATGCCAGTATTCTTGATGGCACCAACTGTAGGAGTATCGAGGCTACCATTATTCATGAACAATTACGTTGGACTGGCCATGTTACCTGCATGGACGACAGTAGACTGCCAAAGCAGCTAATTTACACTCACCTAACAGACATTTGAAAAGTTATAAGGATAGTCTTAAGACAAACCTGAAAAGTGCCAAATCGAACCCCTCACCTGGGAGTCGATTACTCCACATCGTAACGCTTGGAGGAGCACCACACAAGGTGTCAATACTTTCGAGTTAGCCCTAATGCATAACTAGGCAGACAAGCGCCAACGCCGGAAAGACGCTGTCACCGTCCCTCCCGCAGTAGATGGAGCCCTCCACATGTGCAACGAACGTGTACGACGCTGCCGGTCCCATATCGGTCTCTTTAGTCACCTCAAAACTCACCAACCTAGGTGACATCCTATATAACTAATATCATTGTATCATAGCTGGATGATCGTCATACTCGATTCCAAGTGACAGCAAAATAGTAGTAGTTTACTGTGATATGTGGATGGTTTTTAGATAGTTCCCAAGTATTGACGAAGATTTATGGCTAAAGTCTTACACAAAGTTGACAGATGATTTTCACACAATCTGCACCAAACGAGATGATGAACCCTCACTGAACTAGACCTGAGGATGGCAGTGCTCATATTTTACAATTCACGACATCAATTGTACTCCACTTGGGTTGGCATTTCATACATAGTCTAGGTGAGGGAGCGTCTGGACTTACTCCTTCAAACACATTTTGCCTCATGTTTTTATTTGTAAGTTTTGTGTTTAATGATCTATGTTTATTTTGCTATCCTGCGCCACATATACAATGCTGTACAGTGCATATCACCTTTTTTACATTTCTCTTTAGTACGTAATGATGTACTCTGGCTTACCCCAAGTACTAACCCTCTTCCACTTCAGGTCTACGGCCGTACCGCGGGAAGGTAGCCACTAAGTGCTTACGGGTGCTAGGGACGGTGTGGCAGGCGACGTTCGCCAGGGTGGGCGAAGATTGGGTCTTCTTGGCGGTGCTGGGCGTCGTCATGGCCATCATATCCTTCATCATGGACTACGGCATTGCCATGTGCAACAAAGGTACCTGTGTACGTCTATTTGTATGTATGTTATTTGTGTGCTCAATAAAGGTACACATGTTGTTGTGTCGGCGCGGCGGGGTGACGGAGGTTCTGGCACGAATCTACCAGTCACCAAATATACCTCTTTGAACTCTATCCCGGAGGCCAACTACCTTGTACGTGTCGCCACCTAGGGATCTTTTTTTTTTCTCCAGAACAGTCGTGTATCATAGTTGCTACTACTCAAACAATCAGTTACAATACCAAATCAAACGTAACTTGGGACATTTTTCTCTAGGATGGCCATGTCGCCGAACAAAAGATTGAAAACTATTTTAGGTAACAATGAAGAGGTTTAAATACACTTGTAATTCTCTATATAAGGATTTAAGTGAACTTATAATCCAATATATAAGCATAACAACCAACTCTACTGCAACGTAAATACACGACTCAAAAAAGTATAAATTTAAGATGTTATCGTGCACAGGGTTCGTGATATTATTTGTTCAGCATGTATCTCTAGGATTAACAGACCTTGGGAGTTTTTCTTGTAGGATAACCGTGAACATCACTACCAACAGACTTAGCAGACCATTTGGATCACATGAAAATTTGGCACCCTGCTTATTCAACTGATCAAACACACTAACGTTAAGGTGGGCCATTCAAAAAATTACGTAACGCTTTTTTCCACCCATATTTATATCCCCCTGTAACACCCTCCCCTGTAACACCTCCTGTAACACCCTCCCCCCCCTCCTCCCGGACTCACAACACTGCCCCAGATCACACCAACAGCCGGGCAAGATCCCTAAAATTCACAGAGGTACAAATTTTTATAAATTTTGTGCGAATTTCCATCGTACGAATAAGTGTTACAATGATGGGAATGATAATGAGTCACGTTCATTGTAAAGTTGTATTGATCGCTTTTACCTTTACAGTATTTGAAGAAAAACAAAAGAATATGGATACACTTGACAAGGGATAGAAAGACCTCAGTACATATATTTCCTCTGTAATTCTTAGCACACTTTTAGTATTAAAGAATTTCACTAATTACATCTGTATTATTAAAGCTTTATTTTATTTTTCTACTGTTACATAACACTTCTTATGACACCCTCCATCCCCCTGTAACACACCGTAACACCTGGCTTGATACCCCCCTACCCCCCTCTGCGTTACGTTATTTTTGAATGGCCCTTAACCTAACCTAACCTAACCTAACCTAACCTAACCTAACCTAACCTACCTCAACCAGGTGTTTGAATTAATCATCAGGTGAAATAAACTGGATTACGTAATCTTCATGCTATCAGACGACTATATACTCAACTTGATCCATCTCAAACTTTCCATTGGTTACTGAACTGTATCGAAGTGTTACAGCGAGGATCTGGCTGTACTGGGTCCACCATTAACAGCGTTCTCTTGTTTTACAGCGAGGATCTGGCTGTACTGGGTCCACCATTAACAGCGTTCTCTTGTTTTACAGCGAGGATCTGGCTGTACCGGGACCACCATTAACGGCGTTCTCTTGTGTTACAGCGAGGATCTGGCTGTACCGGGACCACCATTAACGGCGTTCTCTTGTGTTACAGCGAGGATCTGGCTGTACCGGGACCACCATTAACAGCGTTCTCTTGTGTTACAGCGAGGATCTGGCTGTACCGGGACCACCATTAACAGCGTTCTCTTGTGTTACAGCGAGGATCTGGCTGTACCGGGACCTGGCGAGTCACACGGCGTTACAGTACCTGGCTTGGGTCTCGCTCCCGATCTGCCTCATCCTGTTCTCTGCCGGGTTCGTCCACATCCTGGCGCCACAAGCAGTCGGTTAGTGTCTCTCACAGTTCTTTACCTGCCTCTCACGGGCTCTCATTGCTTCTTACCTCCCTCTCACTCAATGTTTGTCTTCTCCTACCTCTCACCTGCCTCTCCACTGCTCTTGTGTGCTTCTCAATGCCTCTGGCTGCCTTTTATATGTTATTCTTGCTGCTCTTGTTCGTCTCTCACTGCCTCTCACCTGCCCCTCACAGCTGTCAACTGCCTCAGAACTTCTCCTTCCCCTCCATTCATATGTCACTCCTCTACTGCCCTCGCGTGCGTCCCCTCACCCAACCCTCTCATAATTACTTGGGTGTCAACAGTTAACTATCAAATGCTTTGAATATTCCTTCAAACACTTTTTATATACTGTATTCTTTCATAATCTGAATAACAACATAAAAATCTATAAAATAAAATATTGAAATTCGTGTCACCGATATCGACATATTGATTGTTAAGTTCCCGAGCACATAATTTAAAAATGGTTATGGTTGATGGTGTTAGATTGACGCTTATCAAAAGTTGAATCATTTTTGTAATATTCAGATTTTTATTTTGCATTGAAATAGAATGAGAGTGTTAGCCGCAGTGTAGTCAATTATAATGGTAGAGAAAATAAGATTATTACCGCCTGGAGGTATAGTGTTGGTTACCAAGTAGTGCTGTCAGAGGAGGTCCTCACAGGCTGGCGAGGTCCTCACAGGCTGGCGAGGTCCTCACAGGCTGGCGAGGTCCTCACAGGCTGGCGAGGTCCTCACAGGCTGGCGAGGTCCTCACAGGCTGGCGAGGTCCTCACAGGCTGGCGAGGTCCTCACAGGCTGGCGAGGTCCTCACAGGCTGGCGAGGTCCTCACAGGCTGGCGAGGTCCTCACAGGCTGGCGAGGTCCTCACAGGCTGGCGAGGTCCTCACAGGCTGGCGAGGTCCTCACAGGCTGGCGAGGTCCTCACAGGCTGGCGAGGTCCTCACAGGCTGGCGAGGTCCTCAACAGGCTGGCGAAGGTCCTCACAGGCTGGCGAGGTCGCCCACAGGCTGGCGAGGTCCTCTGAGCTGGCGAAGGTCCTTACAGGCTGGCAGGTCACCTCCTGAGCTAGCAAGGTCCTCACAGGCTGGCGAGGTCTAACAGACTGGCGAGGTCCTTACAGGCTGGCAGAGGTCCTCACAAGGCTGGCGAGGTCTCACAGGCTGGCAGATCTCACAGGCTGGCAGGTCACCACAGGCTGGGCGAGGTCTTCACAGGCTGGCGAGGTCCTCCTGGGCTAGCGAATCCTCCACAGGCTGGCAGGATCCTCACAGGCTGGCTGAGGTCTTTATAGGCTGGCAGGGGTCCTCACAGGCTGGCGAGGTCCTCCTGGGCTAGCGAGTCCTCACAAGCTGAGGTCCTCCTGAGCTGGCGAGTCCTCACAGGCTGGCAGGTCACTTACAGAGCTGGCAGGGTCCTCACAGGCTGGCAGGTCACCCCAGGCTGGCAGGTCCTCACAGGCTGGCGAGGTCACCCACAGGCTGGCAGGGTCCTCACAGGCTGGCGGGTCGCCACATGCTGGCGGGTCCGCCTGGGCAGCAGGGGTCCTCACAGGCTGGCGAGGTCCTCACAGGCTGGCAGGTCCTCACAGGCTGGCGGGGTCTCAATGGCTGGCGGGTCCTTATAGGCTGGCGGGTCCTCACAGGCTGGCGGGGTCTCCACAGGCTGGCAGGAGTCCTCTGGCTGGCAGGGTCTCACAGGCTGGCAGAGGTCCTCCTGAGCTGGCAGAGGTCCTCACAGGCTGGCGAGGTCCTCACGGGCTGGCAGGGTCCTCCACAGGCTGGCAGATCACAGGCTGGCAAGGTCTCACAGGCTGGCAGGTCTCACAGGCTGGCGGGGTCCTTACAGGCTGGCGAGATCTCACAGGCACAACGAGGTCCTTGCCAGGCGAGGTCCTCACAGGCTGGCAGGTCCTCACAGGCTGGCAGAGGTCTCACCAGGCTGGCAGGTCTCACAGGCTGGCGAGGTCACCCACAGGCTGGCGAGGTCCTCACAGGCTGGCGAAGGTCCGCCCTGGCTGGCGGGGTCCTCACAGGCTGGCGAGGTCCTCACAGGCTGGCAAGGTCCTCACAGGCTGGCGAGGTCTCCTGAGGTCTCTGAGCTGAGGTCCTCGAGCTGAGTCTGAGCTGAGTCCCTCAGAGTCCTCACCTCCCACAGGCTGGCGAGGTCCTCACAGGCTGGAGGTCTCCTGAGCTGGCAGGGTCTCCACAGGCTGAGATACAGGCGCGAGTCCCTCCCCACTGGCGAGGTCCTCACAGGCTGGCTGAAGTCCTCGGCTGGGAGTCCACAGGCTGGCGAGGTCTCACAGGCTGGCGAGGTCCTCATAGGCTGGCAGGTCCTCACAGGCTGGCGAAGAGTCCTCACAGGCTGGCGAGGTCCTCACAGGCTGGCAGGTCTCACAGGCGGGTCCTCCACAGGCTGGCGGGTCTCCTGGCTGGCGAGGTCCTCTCACTGGCTGCGAGGTCCTCACAGGCTGGCAGAGGTCCTCCGGATGGCGAGGTCCTCACAGGCTGGCAGGTCACCAGGCTGGCGAGGTCTCACAGGCTGGCGGGGTCCTCACAGGCTGGCGAGGTCCTCACAGGCTGGCAGGTCCTCACAGGCTGGCAGGGTCCTCCAGGCTGGCGAGGTCTCCTGAGCTGGCAGGGTCCTCACAGGCTGGCAGGTCCTCACAGGCTGGCGAGGTCCTCAGGCTGGCGAGGTCTCACAGGCTGGCGAGGTCCTCACAGGCTGCGAGGTCCTCACAGGCTGGCGAGGTCTCACAGGCTGGCGAGGTCTCCTGGGCTGGCGAGGTCCCTCCAGGGGCAGGTCTCCTGAGCTGGCGAGTCTCAGGCTGGCAGGTCCTCACAGGCTGAGCTCCTGCGAGTCCTCACAGGCGCAGGAGGTCCTCTGAGCCAGCGTCTCCCACAGGCCGAGGTCCTCACAGGCTGGCGGGGTCCTCCAGGGGCGAGTTCTGAGTGGCGGATCTCACAGGCTGGCGAGGTCTCTCAGGCTGGCGAGGTCCCTCACAGGTTCGAGGTCCTCACAGGCTGGCGGGGTCCTCACAGGCTGAGGTCCCTGAGCTGGCAGGTCCTCACTGGCTGAGTTCTCCTTGAGCTGGCGAGGTCCTCACACTGGAGAGGTCCTCACAGGCTGGCGAGGTCTCACAGGCTGGCAGGGTCTCACAGGCAGGTCCTCCCACAGGCTGGCGAGGTCCCCACAGGCTGGCGAGGTCCCCCACCAGCTGGCAGGGTCCTCACAGGCTGGCAAGGTCCTTACAGGCTGGCGAGGTCTCACAGGCTGGCGAGGTCCTCACAGGCTGGCAGGGTCTCACAGGCTGGCGAGGTCCTCCAGAGCTGGCAGGTCTCCTGAGCAGCAGCAGGTCCTACAGGCTGGCGAGGTCCTCACAGGCTGGCGAGGTCCTCAGAGCTGGCGAGGTCCTCACAGGCTGGCGAGGTCCTCCTGAGCTGGCAGGTCCTCACAGGCTGGCGGGTTCCTCTGGGGGCTGCGAGGTCCTCAGCTGGCGAGGTCCTCACAGGCTGGGGAGTCCTCACAGGCTGGCGAGGTCCCTACAGGCTGGCGAGGTCCTCGAGAGCTGACAGGTCTCACCGGCCAGGTCCTCACAGGCTGGCGAGGTCTGCAGGCTGGCACCAGGCTGGTCCTCTGGCAAGGTCCTACAGGCTGGCGGTCCTCTCAGGCCCTGGCAGGTCCTCAATGGCTGGCGAGGTCATACAGGCTGGCAGAGGTCCTCACAGGCTGGCGAGGTCCTCACAGGCTGGCGAGGTCCTCACAGGCTGGCAGGTCCTCACAGGCTGGCGAGGTCCTCACAGGCTGGCCGAGGTCCTCACAGGCTGGCAGGTCCTCTAGGCTGGCGAGGTCCTCACAGGCTGGCGAGGTCCTCCAGGCTGGCGGGTCTCCTGGGCTGGGGTCCTCACAGGCTGGCGAGGTCCCACAGGCTGGCGGAGGTCCTCACAGGCTGGCAGGTCCTCTCAGGCTGCGAGGTCCTCCTGAGCTGGCAGAGGTCCTCACAGGCTGGCGAGGTCCTCAGAGCTGGCAGGTCCTCACAGGCTGGCAGAGGTCCTTACAGGCTGGCAGGTCCTCAGAGCTGGCAGGTCCCCACAGGCTGGCAGGGTCTCACAGGCTGGCGAGGTCCTCACAGGCTGGCGAGGTCCTCACAGGCTGGCAGGTCCCTACAGGCTGGCGAGGTCCTCACATTAAGGTCTCACAGGCTGGCGAGGTCCTCTGGCCGAGGTCCTACAGGCAGGTCTACAGGCTGGCGAGGTCCTCACAGGCTGGCAGTCCTACAGGCTGGCGAGGTCCTCTCACAGGCTGGCGAGGTCCTCCTGGAAAGCACAGGCAGGGTCCTCAACTATGTAGTGGTCCTCAGATAAAGTAAAAAGATAAAAAGGTTTATTGAGCGTCCCTAATGGCAGACCCTTTTATTGATTTATAATTATATACTATAAAAGGCTATATAAACCTTATCAACCCTTAGCTTACAAAAGTGTATACAGGTATTAGCATTTATATTTATAAAAGCCTTAGTCAATAAAAAGGTCTGTCCATTTGTTTATCGTTACCACTAAAATGTTTTATTAAAGGGACCGTAAAAAGCCCCCAAAATATAGTTTTAATGGGGCCCTGTACACAATATATTGATAATTACAGTATGCTGGTGATCACGTATACTTTCTTGGTCCAAACTCTTAGGAAGGAAAACTGAATCTGAACCCGTGATTGAAAAAAGTGAAAAACCTTAGATGCATTAACAAAAATAGACATGGAAATCAGACATAACAATGAAGAGTACACTAACGAATTATAAACATGGAAAATGGAAATTCAAAGTGAAGAAGTCCTATACAGTATACAGTACTGTATATAACTCGGCGCTCATTTTCCTTATATTAGCGTTTGTGCGCTGCTTACCCCTTGGCCAAGATAATCCTCACACGTCTTTCAGTTATACCCTGGATGCTGTACAGCCGAGCTTGACACGGTGCAAGAATCCGGACTGTTGGGACATGACATTACGTTTCAACTTTGCACTAGTTCCTTTCCACAGAGGGGACTTCTCACTCTAGCACACGCCCTTCACCACTGTCTCTTACTCGACAATCTTGCAATACTCCGCGAAAATAGATCCAAAATCAATGCTATCAAACAGTGTACTGGGTTTCCGCCCCGCTCAACTTGAATTTGATCGGCTGTGAAAAGGAAGTCAGAGCGTAACTGGGCGCCCATTGGGTTGCACTGGATATTGGAAACCAGTGGCGCTTTGAATATCTTTCTGTCTTTCCTTTTCTTCTTCATTTTATCCTATATGTATATTTGCACGTGGTAAGTACCGTTAAAACATGATCAATAAGTTGTTACGTGTTGATTATTCATATAATTATCCATATTTATACATCTCCATCGCCCTATTTATATTAAGTACTGCCAATACATGTAATTAATCTGAAATAATTTTAAATCCAAAATAATTTTTTCAGCTCATTTCTTTACAAAGTAAATTAGGAGAAGCAGTGTGTCATGTTGTCAAATCTCGTGGTGGGATTGAAGGGGTATCTGGCAAATTTATTGATCAGTTATGTCACAATACAAAACATATACTGTTTAGGTTATTTAAAGGAAAAATATGGTTATTGATGTTTCGATACACACTCAGTGTTATACAGTATTCCAAACATTTCATAAAGAATGAATCGAAGATATACAAAGACAAAAGTCATCCGAAGGCAAAAATATAAAAACCAGTTATAACTTTTAGGCTATTATGGACAGCAGTGTACCATGCCATGTCCGAAAAAAAGTATTTTACATCTCAAGGGATATGTGGCACTAAATATACCCTTTATTTGTCTAAAATACTCGCTAAAATTGCAGTTTCCCTACCAATTGGTTTTTGACCAGATATCTAGGTGTTTCTTATGGTATTTGGTATGACTCATTCGAATTTGGCCTTCATTCCCGTCGGAAATGACCTAACCAACCAAAGAAGCCAACCTAACATTACTGTAAACGCCTTAGTTAAGGACGTTCAGGTGACGGGCAAGTCAGAGGAATGATTGAAACCGTCTTTTGACGCATTCAATATTTATTGATGTGGTCAAAACCTGCAGAGAACAAGGCGTTCATTAGTATTACATGGTGATCTATTTGATACGTAATTAGTTAGTCTCACAGATTTCATCTTAATAGATTATATAAACATAGTGACATGATACAAAGTTCATAATTCTATTAATCTTAGTTTCATTTCATTCCGCATTGTCTTATTTCTCCAGATAAGGCAGAAACGAGTAGGCATAATTAGTCCACAATATTTCAGTACTGAGGGTATGTCATCACTTTGGCTGTACTTACAAGTGCGGGCCAATGCGAACCAGTATGGTGTTCAGGGACAATAGTACTGTGTAAATTGTTCCAGCACAAAAACTCGGCCAGAATCGGTGTTTCCCAGAGGCCTGGTGGCTGGTCCTCACAGCATAGAAGGCGATCTGCGTCATGGGAGATCACACCCTTTAAACCATACACTCAGCAGAATCAGGGCATCTTGTTTGTGCAGGTCGCGGGGGGGGCGCACGTGGTCCTAGGCTGATAGATTGAATGTTTGTTCGGGTAAGGCAACGCCAGCACTGTAGTTGAAGCCAGCGGCGATAACAATTACCAAACTTGCTAGATCCCCCGCTATATTAAACAGAAAGTACTTATTTTGATACCTGCTACCAATGAAAGCAACTTTGTTTGAAGCATCGTTGTGTAATTTTACGTGTTTATTTTTTGTGAAGGTTCAGTGTATACTCAGACCCAGCGGACCAGTAGAAAACAGATTTACGTGAATTTACCATCTCGGTTATTATCCATTGGCAACGGAAGTGGTATTAGAGAAAGTTGTTGTATTTGACGAGATATAACATCTGGTGAGCCCAAAATTGATCAAACCCAATTGGGAGTGAGACTGTAATAATATCCAATTTCCACAGTGTAGTGGCTGGCGAGGTCTTCAAAGGTAGTCTTCGCTTATGTCTGTGGTATATTTTGTATTTAGTTTACATTATCAAGGTGGCCGCAGGTGACTCACAGTCAAGGTGGCCGCAGGTGACTCACAGTCAAGGTGGCCGCAGGTAACTCACAGTCAAGGTGGCCGCAGGTAACTCACAGTCAAGGTGGCCTGGGTAACTCACAGTCAAGGTGACCGCAGGTAACTCACAGTCAAGGTGGCCGGGTGACTCACAGTCAAGGTGTGCAGGTGGCATGGCAGTGATCAACCGAAACGAACACAATGTTGACCACCATCCATACACGTCCTCGTCACCACAACACCTCCTCGTCCACCTCACAACACTGACTGTAACCCTTGACGTGCTCTTCAAGATGATACATACACACCCTAGGCCGACAACCAACTGCTCCAAATTTAATCAAAATCCATTGCCGATTTGTTGATATATCACCTCCAGAGACAAACAGCCCTGCTCCACAGTCTTTGATCTTTGACCTGAAACTTATAAGACCAATTACCCGAGGAGCCAAGGGTCTCTTTTGGGGACCCAATTAATGGACCATTCTTGCTGTCAAAGGATGGTGCCATTTTACACAGCTGAGGCGACCAACACTGGGAAATTTACAGAGGAATGTATATTAAGTGACCCTATCGAGCGTTTAACGTTATGTCGAATATATTTCCATTGTTATGATTTTAATCACCAAATTTATATAATATTTATGGATTACTTTGAAACCAAAAGCCCAGAGGACATAGTTATTCACAAAACCAATAACAACAGGAAAACTGAAAACATTGTTAAACTTAAAAGGTAACAACATGCTATCATGAGACAGAACCATCACGTGTCCACAAAGATTATAAAGATGGTACAACGAGGTCACCAAGTACAGCTGCAGCAAAGATGCCGAATCCATTCAAGGTCGTTGCCTGCTCCAGAAAACCTTATTTGCATTTCATCGGGCATACTGTACCTGCTACTCGTGAAACAAAACGATCTCCCGCGTAAAACAAGCTGGATAGAGATGAGAACAAGCTCTCTGTTAAGCCATTGTAAAACTAAGCTGGACCGGAAATAAACCTTCTCCAAAGAATTTCTCAAGTAATATCCCTTGATGAAATTAATCAACAGGACTAGTTGGGGAACATGTGGGAACAAACATTTTCCCTTCGCTGTTTGATAACAACAGCAGTTTGCAAAGTGGAAACAAGTCGACACTTGGGAAAGTGTTAATGGAAGCCACAAATGTGATAAGCTCGGTTAACCTTCCTGTCAAAACAATACCGGCTGTTGTGATGTATACAATGTGTTATCCACACTTGGCCAGGAGGAACTTGCCAAGACTACTGTTAGGTATCCCTCCAGTAAACAGTTCTACGGTGATACCTACGATCACACCTAAGGTTAAAAGCCGCCGTACAACAGGAAAAGGCAAGAAAACTAAACATTAGAAAGATGTATAATATACATAGTCTTCTCTTGCATTCCGGGATTTCGTTTTGGCTGAAGAAAATAAAGCAGCATTAATGTGATCCTTCTCACTAGTCTGACCATCTGAATATCTCTCCTCTATTCCTTGCTGGAGTTTGACTGATCAAACCAAGATATGATAGTGAGAAACATAGGCTTTCAACAAGTTCCAGCATTAAGTAATACCCACGGAGAAGCTGATAATTTTTTTTTTTTTGAAGGATTACCCCAGGCACAGGTCATTGACCCACATCGGGACTAAGGGGCGAAAAATTTTATATCATAATTCATAGTAAATTTATAAAGTAAAATAAAATAATAATAATAATAATAATAACAACACTGTAATAATGATAATAAAGAAAAGAAAAATACTAATCAATAGTGACAAATGCTATATGTATAGTATGTTGTGTTGTCAATAGTAAGAGAAACAATTGAGACCCTGCAATTGTGTGTAAATGAGGTGAGAAAGACAGATCAGGAACCTGGGACTTGGTACATATGGCAGCAGGGTCTACCATTAGACAACACATTATGCTTCAATATCTTCCCAGGCGGTAGTACCTCCCTGTTTGGTAGCTGCCTGGAGGCAAAGCGCATAGTCAATGATATTGATGTTATAATTTTTGTGCATTTACTACTCTGCTATGGGTGAGAACAAGCAAACCAATTTACATTTATTCACTAGATAAATACTTCGGTGGTAGAGGGCAAGTGCTTCCCTGCTGCCATACTTCCATGCCTTATCAGGACAAGACGACTTAACCTTTATTTATGGACTAGGCAAATAAAACCTGTGGAGATCTCTGGCGTTGATAGATGCAGACCCATTTAAGGTGTTGGCCGAATCCTTTAATTCACAGGATCATTTAACAGAGGATTGTATTGGTGACAGAAGGTCCTTGGTCATCAGCGCACCTCAAGAAGACGAAGATGATACTGCGGCTGGTTTAAGAGCGGGGTTTTTCAACAGAGTAAGATTTGCTTTAAGACTTACAGATGAAACTGTAGTCTTACCAAATGAAGCTGTAAGTCTTACATCTGATAAGCTGTAAGACTTACATCAACAGATGAAGCTGTAAGACTTACATCAACAGATGACTGTAAGCTTACATCAACAGATGAGGCTGTAAGACTTACATCAACAGGAAGCTGTAAGACACATCATGTAAGCTGTAAGACTTACATCAGATGAAGCTGTAAGACTACATCAACAGATGAAGCTGTAAGACTACATCAGATGAAGCTGTAAGACTTACATCAACAGATGAAGCTGTAAGACTTACATCAAAGATGACTGTATCAACAGATGAGCTGTAAGACTACATCAACAGATGAAGCTGTAAGACACATCAACAGATGAAGCTGTAAGACTTACATCAACAGATGAAGCTGTAGACTTACATTAAGCTAGATCTACATCCATGAAGCTAAGACTTACATCAACAGATGACTGTAAGACTACATCAACAGGGCTGTAAGTCTTACATCAACAGAGACTAACAAGTCTTACATACAGAAAGCTGTAAGACACATCAAGAGGAAGCTGTAAGTCTTACATCAACAGATGAAGCTAGGTTTATCAGAGAAGCTATGTTGCATAACAAGAGCTATAAGACTTATCAACAGATGAAGCTGTAAGATCTTACATCAACAGATGAAGCTGTAAGTCTTACATCAACAGATGAAGCTGTAAGTCTTACATCAACAGAGGCTGTAAGTCTTACATCAACAGAGGAAGCTGTAAGTCTTACATCAACAGATGAAGCTGTAAGTCTTACATCAACAGATGAAGCTGTAAGTCTTACATCAACAGAGGCTGTAAGACTTACATCAACAGGAAGCTGTAAGTCTTACATCAACAGATGAAGCTGTAAGACTTACATCAACAGATGAAGCTGTAAGACTTACATCAACAGATGAAGCTGTAAGACTTACATCAACAGATGAAGCTGTAAGTCTTACATCAACAGATGAAGCTGTAAGACTTACATCAACAGATGAAGCTGTAAGACTTACATCAACAGATGAAGCTGTAAGTCTTACATCAACAGATGAAGCTGTAAGACTTACATCAACAGATGAAGCTGTAAGTCTTACATCAACAGATGAAGCTGTAAGACTTACATCAACAGATGAAGCTGTAGTCTTACATCAACAGAAGCTGTAAGACTTACATCACAGATGAAGCTGTAAGACTTACATCAACAGATGAAGCTGTAAGACTTACATCAACAGATGACTGTAAGTCTTACATCAACAGATGAAGCTGTAAGTCTTACATCAACAGATGAAGTTGTAAGTCTTACATCAACAGATGAAGCTGTAGACTACATCAAATATGACTGCAAAACCTAGATGAAGCTTCAGACTTACATCAACAGATAAGCTGTAAGACACATACAGATGAAGCTAGACTTACATCAACAGATGAAGCTGTAAGACTTATCAACAGATGAAAGCTTAGCAATATAAGACTCTACATCAACAGATGAAGCTGTAAGACTTACATCAACAGATGAAGCTAAGACTTACATCAACAGATGAAGCTGTAAGACTTACATCAACAGATGAAGCTGTAAGTCTTACATCAACAGATGAATGCTGAAGACTTACATCAACAGATGAAGCTGTAAGTCTTATCAACAGTGAAGCTGTAGAACCAACAGATAGCTGTAGACTCACACCAACAGATGAAGCTGTAAGACTTACATCAACAGATGAAGCTGTAAGTCTTACATCAACAGATGAAGCTGTAAGTCTTTCAACAGATGAAGCTGTAAGACTTACATCAACAGATGAAGCTGTAAGTCTTACATCAACAGATGAAGCTGTAAGTCTTACATCAA
Organism: Homarus americanus; assembly: GCF_018991925.1. NCBI lineage: Eukaryota > Metazoa > Arthropoda > Malacostraca > Decapoda > Nephropidae > Homarus > Homarus americanus. The sequence continues at coordinate 8,278,930 of NW_024732867.1, read as the reverse complement.
CAGATAGGTAAGTCTTACATAGACAGACTGTAAGACTTACATCAACAGATGAAGCTGTAAGTCTTACACCAACAGATGAAGCTGTAAGACTTACATCAACAGATGAAGCTGTAAGACTTACATCAACAGATGAAGCTGTAAGTCTTACATCAACAGATGAAGCTGTAAGTCTTACATCAACAGATGACTGTAAGACTTACATCAACAGATGAAGCTGTAAGTGTTGGACTTTATATCCTCAGGCTGATCGTTATCCGGGGAAACCTTTTACACCTGTTGTTGCCTGGAAATACTCTCCTCTACAACTCCAGACTGTTGTTAATTGCAGGCATTAAAGACTGACGTTGGGAGCTGTGAATGAAAAATAATGTCCCTTGTTATTGTAGGTCAGTGGTCACCAACCTTTTGTAGGCTTTAGGCCACATTAGCATTGTATATAGTAGAGCCAGGTCTACCTAGTTCAGGAGGTGTACACTAGCACAGGAGGGGGTACACTAGTACAGAGACACTAGTAGGAGGGTGTACACTAGTACAGGGTTACACTAGTACAGGGGGTGTACACTAGTACAGGAGGGTGTACACTAGTACAGGAGGTGTACACTGTACAGGAGGGTGTACACTAGCACAGGAGGGTGTACACTAGTACAGGGTGTGTACACTAGTACAGAGAGGTGTACACTTACAGGGGGGGGTGTACACTAGTACAGGGGTGTACACTAGTGGGAGGTGTGCACACTAGTACAGGGGGTGTACACCAGGAGGTGTACACTAGTACAGGGGTGTACACTAGTACAGGGTATGCACTAGTACAGGAGGGTGTACACTAGTACAGGACGGGGGATACTAGTACAGGAGGGTGACACTAGTACAGGAGGGTGTGCACTAGTACAGAGGTGTACACTAGTACAGGAGGGTGTACACTAGCACAGGAGGGTGTACACTGCAGGGGAAGGGGTGTACACTAGTACAGGGGGGTGTACACTAGTACAGGAGGGTGTACACTAGTCAGGAGGGGTGTGCAGCACAGGATACACGGGGTGTACACTAGGAGAGGGTGCACTAGCACAGGGTGTGTACACTGGGCAGGGGGTACACTGTGGGGTGCTAAGTGCAGGGGTGTACACTGGGAGGGATGTACACTAGTACAGGAGGATGTACACTAGTGCAGGAGGATGTACACTAGTACAGGAGGATGTACACTAGTACAGGAGGGTGTACACTAGTGCAGGAGAGTGTACACTAGTACAGGAGGATGTTCACTAGTACAGGGGGGTGTACACTAGTACAGGAGGGTGTGCACTAGTACAGGAGGGATGTACACTAGTACAGGAGGATGTACACTATTACAGGAGGATGTACACTAGTACAGGAGGATGTACACTAGTGCAGGATGAGTGTACACTAGTAGACTCAGCATGCAGCATGTTATGCTGCATGCTCAAAGCATAAAATAATTAATAAATGCATGTTTTCGGAAAATATGGCATCTCATTTAAAAATATGCTTAAGCCTTTGCTGTAAGCTTATGCACGATAAATTCAATGACCATGCGAATGGAATTGCTGATTCATTAACCTTAAGACTGGGGGACTACTGTCTCACTCGAAGCCGTGAGGCAAAACGTTAAGTATTTCCTAATTAACACAACAATAGCGGTGTAACTATCCCCTACCTTCTGCCTAGCGCACACAGACGTCTCCCCCTCTCCTTGTCTTGTTATGTCACGTCACCTCGCCCTACTGATACCTTCCAGCACACACAAGGTAGGATTCATTCATGTTTTATTTGGTAATCGGTATTAAAAATATAACCAAACACAAAATGCTTACAGCAGGTGGAACTACTGCTGACTGACTTCTCGTTGTTGTTTATAGATTACTGTTATTTATAATAGTTTACCAGGATCCTGGGTATGTTTTTATTACAAATTACATTATTTTAATAATTTGATGATTATTTAAATAGAATCAAATGCATCTGTTATTTATTGGCTCATGAAAGTCACTCTAAGCCATCAGACCTGTAGCACAAGCTGGGAACACCACCATAATGTGTGATAACATATTCTGTGCATACTAGTTTGTGTTTCACCCTACTTATTTATATCCTTGCTTAATAATGCCTTGTAATGCACAAGTAACCCCTTAACCTTCCCCCATCCCTCTAGCCTCAATACACCCTTACTTTCACACACCGACCCCTCACTCTCCATCACTCGTGAATGTTTCTGATTCACGAGTCAAATGCTCACTGGGCTCACACCTCACGGAGAGGGTGGATTGACATGGTGAGTGTACTAGTCAGAAATGTCCCCAACTGTACTGTACATGTGATACATTTAGAGGAGCAAAAGGTATATTGAATATGCATAATAATGACATACTATATGTACCATTTTATATGATTCACATAGGGTATTAAATAAATAATTTAAAATATTGAGTCACCTTTGAGAAAGGGTGTATGACGACGACTCATTGAAACCAAGGAGTACACTCACCAAAAAGGTTCAAAACCTCAGCCTTGGGAAATGACAGAATTTTTGCTTAAACGGGAGTTAATTAGTGTCTCTCACCCGGGTAACTGAGGCACACCAGTGTGACCAAAATCAAATTATTAATGCGGCCAGAAAATTTCACGTGACCAGGGAGGGTGACCATAATATGCAGTGAGTCATTAAATGGTTTACCCAAATAAAGTTGAGGTGATGAGAAAACTGATCCTCTTTCCTTGAGTACTGTACTGTATATTGTAGCCATTGTCTTATAACTGAAGTTTACCGAGTTCATTTAATATGATTTTTCTGTCGTCTATGATTCACTTATGAAGAATTCTCAGAAAATATAGTTAAATCTTTTTCAGGAGCAAATATGTAAATTGGTATTATTTTTTTTATTATTTTTTTAATTATTTATCATTTCACCACTTACTTGCTCTTTGTCCATTCGGGCGGTTGGTCTGTTCTTTGTTACTTTGTTATGAACTTTATTGTCCAGCGTTAGTACAGGAGGAAACCTGCCATTTTTAGTGGGTCACTGGATAACAACCATCTCAAATCTGTTTCGGGCCGAGAATTGAACCCAAGACGGGCAATATGAGAGGTAGTACAGTACGCGCGTTACTGCTGTCATAGTAGTGAATAAATATTATTTCCAATGTGTATTATTAGTTTTTCTTATGTTTATTAGGAAATAAAAAAAACCTAATTTTCCTCCAGTCTCTCCTCCTTAAGACTTGAACTAGTGTGTGCATATATTACAGTTGTGGTTCACATTGTTCCCGGGTGACTATGACCACAGTTTCCTTAATTCCAAACTTTGTTCGAGTTAAAGAAAACTATGAGACCCAGAGCTGTAGGGTTTGAGGATTTGGTGGATCTGAACAGGTTAATGAACTTCAGGAGGAGATCAATGGATTTTAACATTTAGTCATTACTGGATTTTATAATGTATGGTTTATTACATTTTACCACTTCAGATATTACAGTCAGAGGCTAGAAAAGATGTCCAGGAGTTTACATCATAACCGATTTGAAAATTTTAGGAGATTACCAAGTTGTTATTTAGATTTTAAGCCGCACAAAATTGTAGATTCATAGCTTGTAGGACAAAAAAATAAAAGGTAACACGATTTTAGAAAGAGGATTTTATGGAATTTTAGGACGTGATGGAAGGAGAGGAATTAACGGGACTTTAAACTAAGACCATAAATCCCTGTTGCTTTCTTTATGTACCCGATACACAGAACTGTACCCCTCAGTAGTGCCCCTGTAACACGGGGAATACTTTAGTCGTGTAGTGTACACCACCCCTGTATACCTCCCCCCTGCACTAGTGTACAACCCTATTGTACTAGGGTACACCCTCCTGTACCAGTGTACACCCCTCCTGTACTAGTGTACACCCCTCCTGTACGAGTGTACACCCTCCTGTACCAGTGTACACCCCTCCTGTACTAGTGTACACTCCTCCTGTACTAGTGTACACCCTCCTGTACTTGTGTACACCCTCCTGTACCAGTGTACACCCTCCTGTACCAGTGTACACCCTCCTGTACTAGTGTACACCCTCCTGTACTAGTGTACACCCTCCTGTACTAGTGTACACCCCTCCTGTACTAGTGTACACTCTCTCATGCTAGTGTACACCCTCCCAGTACTAGTGTGCACTCATCCTGCACTAGTGTACACCCCTCCTGAACTAGTGTACCCCGTGTACTAGTGTACACCCTCCTGTGCTCGTGTACACCCATTCTGCACTAGTGTACACACCTCCTGAACTAGTGTACCCTCCTGTACAGTGTACACTCTCATGTACTAGTGTACACCCCTCTGTACTAGTGTACACCCTCTTGCACTAGTGTACACCCTCCTGTACAGTGTACACTCATGTACTAGTGTACACCCTCGTGCACTAGTGTACACCCCTCCTGCACTAGTGTACACCCTCCTGTACGAGTAGTCACTCATGTACTAGTGTACACCCTCCTGTACCAGTGTACACCCCTCCTGAACTAGTGTACACCCTCCAGTACGAGTGTATACTCTCATGTACTAGTGTACACTCTCATGTACTAGTGTACACCCTCCTGCACTGGTGTACATCCCTCCTGCACTAGTGTACACCCCTCCTGAACTAGGGTACACCCTCCTGTACTAGTGTATATCCTGTACTAGTGTACATCTTCCTGTACAAGTGTACAACCTCCTGTACTAGTGTACACTCCTCATGTACCAGTGTATACCCCTCCTGTACTAGTGTACACCCTCCTGTACTAGTGTACAACCTCCTGTACTAGTGTACACCCTCCTGTACTAGTGTATATCCTCCTGTACTAGTGTACATCTTCCTGTACAAGTGTACAACCTCCTGTACTAGTGTACACTCCTCATGTACCAGTGTATACCCCTCCTGTACTAGTGTACATCCTCCTGTACTAGTGTACAACCTCCTGTACTAGTGTACACCCTCCTGTACTAGTGTACATCCTCCTGTACTAATGTACGTCTTCCTGTACTAGTGTACACCCTCCTGCTAGTCACTCATACGCCCCCCTGCACTAGTGTACACCCCTCCTGGTCCTGTTGTTACACATGACTCTCAGGTCAACATTATTGGCTCATCGTTCATTTCTCCGCTGTGCTTCATTAAACTAAATTATCCTATTTTTAACTTGTATTTATTTTTTTATTGCAATGTCTTAGATTTTGTAAGTAGTTATAATTTATATTAATTTTTATTTTTGGTCCTTTTTCTTTTGTTATTAGAGATAGATTTTATTTTCATTGATTTAATAGTACCTGATTACTGTGTGTGTGTGTGTGTGTGTGTGTGTGTGTGTGTGTGTGTGTGTGTGTGTGTGTGTGTGTGTGTGTGTGTGTGTGTGTGTGTGTGTGTGTGTGTGTGTGTGTGTGTGTGTGTGTGTGTGTGTGTGTGTGTGTGTGTGTGTGTGTGTTTGCGCGTGCGTGTGAGCGTGAAAGTGCGTGTGTGTGTGTGTGTGTGTGTGTGTGTGTGTGTGTGTGTGTGTGTGCGTGCGTGTTGCGTGCGTGTGTGTGTGTGTGTGTGTGTTTGCGCGTGCGTGTGAGCGTGAAAGTGTGTGTGTGTGTGTGTGTGTGTGTCACAGTTAGGCAGGTGTGTGAACATTTGGCCACAGTGAAGCAGGTGAGTATATATGATTGGCCACAGTGAGGCAAATGTGTTTATAACTTACTATATGTAGCAGGTGTGGAGGTTGTGGCCATGTGTAGCAGATGTGTAGGGCTGTGGCCACATTGTCACCTGTTCTCGCCTCTACAGGTTCTGGCATTCCTGAGATAATCGCTCTACTCAAAGGTGCTGGTTGATGACTTCTCGCTAGCTCTCTGGCCTCCTCCCTCTCCCCACCCACACATACCCCACCCACACCCCTACAATCACACCCACCACACCCACCACACCCACCCCGACTCTCCTCACACCCACACTACTACTGACGCCTGCACACACACTCCTCATATATTTAGTACCACACTATTATAATATGTACTACGATGTACACCCCAGAAGACAAAATATCCTACCATGAACAGATTGTACACGCTGCACTGCTTACAATGTACACACCCCAATCCAAGATTTACACACCCCAGCCCACGATGTACAAATTCCAACACAAGATGTACACACCCTAGTACATGGAGAGTGTAGTGTAGAGCCAGGAAGGCACGCACTTGAGGGGGCCAGAACTAGCTCACATTCGGTAAAAGGTTGATGGCAGGAACCTGGAGCTTGACGTGTGCCTAAGTGTTTACCCCCCAGCCCGGGCGTGAAGGGGGAGGGGAGGGGCCACTTGACTCTCCGTCTTCACCCCACCCCCTCCCCTCCCTCCTCCCTGCCGTCTTCCGCCTACCTAATGCTTGCCGATGGGGCTCGCGAACTGGCGGCAGACGGACTACCTGTGGCATACGGAGACACAAAACTCAGTTGACTCCGCTGCCACCGCCCGTCTCGTTTGGGATGTGTCGTGAAAGCCGGCGGTAGAAGCATTTACTGTTTGTCTCAAAGAAAAGTGTGATAAAAACTTAAGTTTGCTGAGTTAATATAGAAAAACAAGTTTTATGTTCCAAGCAAGGAAAGAGACAGAGGTGAAGAGGGTCGTTACAGGAATGCTGCCGGAGTCCTGCAAGGTGGTTATCCCTCAGTGACTGTCTCAGGAGATGTAGCATCATTGAGGATCTCGATGCTTGCTGCAGCTTACACTAGAGAGGCGGAAAGAGAAATTTTCACCTACATCTTGGGGTCAGTCATTCCAGGACTTGCAGTACTCTGCGCCAGAAATATACAACTAACATTGAGAAATGGAGTAGATGAATTCATTTAATCAGTGAAAAATAAATAAACAAGAGCTGCAGACGACCACCGGCCCTGTTGACACCCTGCTAGTGGGCTCGGCTCCTCCCTGCTGCATGACCACAATTACACGCCTTTGTTTCTCTGGGTTATATTATATCCATCTATCTATCAAGATAAATAGATAGATACATTTTATCCCAAGGTTTGGTATAACACCGAATTAATTATTATTTTTTGTTTAATTGTTTGGTGGCATGAGTTTCTTGTGTGAGTTGTTGACTGCCTCCGAACCCTGACGACCAGACCACACACTGTTAAATGCCATTAATCATTTCGCTCATCAACACTGAATTTTATTTATTTCAGCAAATTTCAGTGTCTTTATTAATAATGTTTGGCTCCTTTGATCACCGTGAGTAACACCAGTGACCTGCAGGAGTTGGTCAAGAGCCATCAGCTGATTCTTGTCACCTTCGCTTCAGGTTCTTTAAATTTTCCTGAATAATTTAATATCAAAACACAATTCATAAATAATAATAAAGTAAGTAGTAGAGGTACTGCTTAATCTATATAAGGAGCGACATTGCCGGCAGAAGCCTGTCAACCGTAAGTCTGACTTAGCTTCCATAATAAGAATTGAAGGGAACGACAAGCGCTGTTGTGTGACCTGTAAAGTTAAGTAGTTATAGCTTGGAGGTGACGAGTGTTTGTACAGGAGTCACTAAGGCTCCCCCAGTCTCATACACCCAGGTGGCCACTCCAGGATGTCTTCTTGTTCTGTGGGTAGCTCGGCACCTCTCCTCCCCTCTCTTCCAACTGCCTTCCCCGCTCCCCTTGCTGCCTCGTCATCTCCCCTTCCCCCTACTGCCTCACCCCTCTCCACTTCCCTAATTTCCTCGCCCCCTCCCCCTACTACCTCACTCCCTCCCAGTTCTCCCTTCTGCCTCGCCCCCTCCCTCGCGCCCCCTACTGCCTCGCCTCCTGCAAGAGTTACACGCAGTACTTACTTGGTGGGATCACTTGTCTCCCTACCAACAGGAACTTGTCATCTCTGGGTGGTGGAGATCGCCAGGCGCAGCTGAGTTTGATCCTGCTGGCTCTGTTGCTCCTTTACTTTTTGTAATTCTTCACCTGTGGAGCGGATCTTAGTGTTTACAGTTTGGCATCAGTCCCTTGCTCCCTTCCCCCCGCCCTCTCTCCCACTAAAACTGACTGGTGATTCCCTCCTTCCTCTTCCTCCTCCCCCGCCCATGTGTCATAGATACTGACGAAGGTATGGTTTCTGTCCACCCCCTACAGGGTCTGGGATCCCCGAGATGAAGACGATCCTCAGGGGCGTCGTGCTGAAGGAATACCTCACCTTTAAGACGCTTATAGCTAAAGTGATAGGTCTCACCGCCACGCTGGGGTCTGGTCTACCCCTGGGCAAAGAGGTAAGTGATAAACGTCTTGCGTGTGTGTGTGTCTTAGTGAAGAAGTTAATTTAGAACTCAAAGTTGGCGCGATACTGGTTTTGGAGTCTGTCTGCCTGTCTGAAAAACAAGTTTATAGTGTCTATGGACCGCCTAAAAGTCTGTCACTCGTGTCATGCCATCTGTATATCCCTGAATTTAAACTGTGTTGAGATGAAGTTCTGTGTATAAATCTTCCCAACACACACACACACACACACACTATTGTTACTATACTGAAATTTCCCCCATCTTTATTATATATCATATTTGTATCACTTATGTTAGTTTATATTATTTGTCAATCAAGTGACCCATTCCCCAATTATGTTTCTATATTTTTAGTCTTTTGGCTGCCATGTTCTTTCAGTAAACCGTTAATTATTATTATTATTATTATTATTATTATTATTAGTAGTAGTAGTAGTAGTAGTAGTAGTAATTATTATTTTTATTACAGAGCCGTTTCTTAACAGTATCGTATCAGCTTTGACTTCCTCAGGGGTTCCTTGTGAGGACATGACTGTATAATAAGATGTGTGTGTGTGTGTGTGTGTGTGTGTGTGTGTGTGTGTGTGTGTGTGTGTGTGTGTGTGTGTGTCCTGCTTCCTGTTATTGAATACAAGTTGTTTGTGTATTTCTTGCTTCTTTTCGTTTGTTTATTTTTCTAACTGTTCGTCCTCCTCTTTTCAACTTCATCCCTATACTTATTTTCGTATTTCGTTTTGTCGTTTTCTTCTACCTCCTCCTTCATGTACAGTTCTTCCTACTCCATGTACAGTACTCTTACATTCCCACTCCATCCTACTTCTCTTCCACGTACTCTCACTCGCCTCCTCTTTCAGGGACCGTTCGTGCACATAGCGAGTATCGTGGCCACTCTGCTGTCCAAGGCCGTGACGTCCTTCAAGGGGATTTACGAGAACGAGTCCCGCAACTCAGAGATGTTAGCGGCGGCGTGTGCTGTGGGCGTTGCCTGCTCCTTCGCCGCGCCTATTGGTGGTGAGTACAATAATGAGCTTGGCTGATTGGCGGCCGTCTCCAGTAGTCTGATAGGTCACTCTAAACAATCGTTAGTGACTTGTAGGGGCAGTTTGTGGCTGGAAGAGTTGTTGTTGGTGTGTACAACTTTCTGGGGTAGTTGAGGGTTTGTAAGAGCAGTTGCATGGCTGTACGTCGCCTGTAGATGTAGTTGGAAGGGTGTTAGTGATACGGAATGTTTTTAATCAAAGGGTTCTTGGTAGGGACTTTTATATAAGTTAGTTAAATGAGCCAGAGATTATTGTCTATATGTTGATAACTGTAAACTAAACCGTCCAGTCATTGTTGCTGCAGAAGGGAGGGAGGGAGGGAGCTGCTGTAAAGTAGACGCGTCAGGGAAGAGTGACACAATAACACTTTACTCTGCTTTTGTTGCAGGGATGAACTTTTACTGAGCAATGTAAACGTTGGTGAATTTAACCCAGTATGTTTACGAGGTTCCATGATGTTCGTGTTTACAGCCCCTTGAGGAAATTACACCTACTTGTAAACACAGCATCATGGACGTTCTTGGCTCTTAAAAAAAAAATTCTTTACTTGTACTGTAGGCCAAAGCGGACGCATGGAAGAACACTCGTATATGTACAAGTAAATGTAGTAAAGATTATGTTTTAGTTGTGTGTTGTGTAACTTCCTCAAGGGGACTTAATAAATACTACATATAGTACAGTAGCACCATTAGTACCCTCGCTTAGTGCCTGAATTAACTTACTAATTCTAATTACTCATATTATCCGAGTTTACCGGCATAGTAATATTCGTAATCAGTATTGTATGTTTGGCAGGTGGGAGGTATGCAAGTATCAGGTGTGCAGGTGGCATGTGATGCTGTTTAGCTGCACGATATCATTAGGCAGCAAGACCTTCAAGTTGGTACTGCTTGTGTTGCGACCATCAGTGTGAGGGGCTGGTACTTCACTCCATGATAATACTGGACAAAATACAGGACTGCTGAATGTACACTACCTAAATTATAAGAAAAATACATTAATATTGATGTTCTTCGGGGGATTCTGGGCACAACACAAGTTTGTAATTCCTCATAATTTTTTTAATTTTTTTTATCCACGCGATTTAGAGTTTTGGCAGAAGCGAGAGTTGCACGTCTTGTGGTGTTTATTACTGACCCTGAACAAGAATGTTGCTCGTTGTTGTGGTAGTTGCCAAGTTTGTTCACAGAGGGGAGGGGGCACTTATGAGCTTCGTCAGGAAGTTTTCCTCAGCCGAGTCCAGTCCAAATCCTCCACACACACATGTTATTGTTAATCGTTTTGCCTATCTACCTTATTTATCTAATGGCAATTCACTATACGTAGTCGAACTGAGGGTAGGAGACTAATGGCTTGTGTAGGATCCCTCTACTGTTCTTGATCGTAGACTGGTCCACAGATCTACAACCCTCTGTGAGAAGAAGTACAGTATTTCCTTCTGCTCGATCTGCTTGATAACTTGTCGAGTTTGAAGTTGTGTCCTCTCGTGTTGGTGGTGCGGAACATCACTAAAAAAATGGCTCGGGTTCACGTTTTCCAGTCGTTTTTAGACAGTGAATGTCTCAATGAGATCTGCCCTAGTGTGTCTTGTCTGAAGGGTTGGTAGTTCTAAGTATCCTAAATATCTCAGTCTACGACTCTACTGGAATAATCGAGATGTCATAGTTCCGGAATCATCTTTTCTAGGGATGTTAGGTTTTTCTGGAGGTAAGGTTTCCATGCCTGTAAGCAGTAATCCAGACTGGGATGTACTTGAGGTTTATAAACTTGAAGGAGCATTTTCCTGTCTTTGTATTCGAAGGTTCGCTTTATAATTCCCAAACCTCGGCTTGTTTTCCTCACTGCTGCTCTCACTTGTTGTGCCGCCCTCAGTGAATGATCTCTCACACCGCCAAGCTCTTTCTCCTTATCAACAGTATCGAGGAAAGTGTTATTAACAGAATAGTTGTGATTAGAGTTGTTGTATCCTACGTGCAGTCTTGCATTTTGTAATGTTAAAGAACATTTGCCAGTGTTGAGACCATTGGAACTCCTCATGCAGGTCTTTCTGCATTGTTACCTCATCGTCTTGACTTGCTTACCTTCACAAATATCTTTGTTTCCTCCACAAACTTAACAATATGGATCAACATATTTTCGGCTATGTTGTTTCTGTAGATCACAAACGGGGTGGATCCAGGGATAGACCCTTAAAGTACTCCACTGAGAACTTTCCATTCAGAATGTACCTCATTTATACCATGTGCTTGGGTCGAGAAGCTACAGTATATTCGTGCATGTGGGACTTTGCCAAACGCCTTAAAAAAACTCCTTGTACAACACACCCACTGGTAAGCCGGGTGACCGGATAAAACCCCAACGGACCAAACCCCAGTCTCATATCTAAAATATAAAATATAACACTTTTGTTTCGGTTAGGTTAGGCTTTTTCATGGATTCGGTAAGCCGTGGTCGACATAGTCTCTTGCCATTTCAAGGAAATTGACTAAGCTTGTCAGGCAGGATTTTCTTTCCATGAAACCGTGTTGTGATGCATTGATAAGACTGTGCTCGGTCAGGTGTTGGATGATAACGTCCCTCACAATTTTATCAACAAGTTTACCAATATGGGATGGTAGACTGATCAGCCTGTAGTTTTCTGCTGCACCTTTTCTACCCTGACTTTAGCTGATTTCCAGACCCTAGGTGCTTTTCCTTGATCCAGAGACTAGCTCAATAGGAGTGTAAGTGGAGTACAAATCACAGTTGTCACCTCCTTTATCACCTTGGAATGTGATCTGTCCACACCGTGAGTTTTGAATTCTTTAAACTAGTTATTTTCTTTTTCATGATATTGTCTGTAATTGCTATCTGTCTTAATTAATTTTCCAACCCTGAGGCGTATTATCCAGTGTCTCTTATGTGAACACTGACCCAAGGTAACCCAACTCATTCATCCTGACCCTTTCTTCTATTCTTCATTGATTATCCTCCCTTTTGTTCTTCATTCATTATCCTCCCTTTTGTTCTTCATTCATTATCCCCCTTTTGTTCTTCAGTCATTATCCTCCCTTTTGTTCTTCATTCATTATCCTCCCTTTTGTTCTTCATTCATTATCCTCCCTTTTGTTCTTCAGTCATTATCCTCTCTTCTGTTCTTCAGTCATTATCCTCTCTTCTGTCCTTTAGTCATTATCCTCCCTTTTGTTCTTCATTCATTATCCCCTCTTGTTCTTTAGTCATTTTCCTCCCTTTTGTTCTTCAGTCATTATTCTTCTATTTTTCAGTCATCATCCTTCCTTCTATTCTTCAGTCATTATCCTCTTTTTCATCATTCTGCTTCATCATTCCAGGCGGTCCACTGTCTCGTATCGTCATCATCACACAGGTTGAAACCCCACACTCGTGACCTTCCTCTTCACAGTGGGTTCTCATTCCCCCCCCCCTCCTCCCCTTCGCTCTCCCACGCCTCTCCTTTCTGTTGAACTTTTTCAGTACTAATACACGTTTTCAGGTTTTTCCCCGAACCAGTAATAGCCTTTGGTATCCCCTCCACCCCCCCTCACAGGAGTGTTATTCAGCATCGAGGTCACCAGCGTGTACTTCGCCGTCAGAAACTACTGGCGGGGGTTCTTCGCAGCCGTATGTGGCGCTATGGTGTTCAGACTGCTGGCGGTTTGGTTCAACGACGAAGGTAATGCACTTGTATTTTCCTGCATGTGTTACTTGGAGTATAGCAGTGTGTGTGTGTGTGTGTGTGTGTGTGTGTGTGTGTGTGTGTGTGTGTGTGTGTGTGTGTGTGTGTGTGTGTGTGTGTGTGTGTGTGTGTGTGTGTGTGTGTGTGTGTGTGTGTGTGTGTGTGTGTGTGTGTGTGTGTGATCAATGCGGGTCATCTCTCTCTGATGGGAGATAACATTTCGTCTCTCTCTCAGTATCGAGTTGGGTTATGATAAATATATCGTGAACTGCTGAGAAAGAGACAGACAGACAGAAACAGTGAGTTAGGAAAAATGACTAACTCAAAATTACAACAAAACTTCAGTCTCGGACATGAACAACTCTCAACCTCCTTGCTGTGGTGGGATACATATTGGTCCATAGTCAGGGGATCACACAATTAAGGCAGCTCCACCACACAGCACCACCGAAGCCAACAAGAGGATGATGGGGGCCCTTTTGACTTACTGTATCCAGAGCAGGGAAATTAACTTTAATACTGTACTAGCATGTTATTAATTAAATGTTTCACACTAATTGATAATAAAAGAAATGTGTTGGATCCTTTAGGTTTTCTAGAAAAAATATTAAAGTCGACACTGAAGATTTTGGCTAAATTAAAGTCTGGATGATTTATTTGTTTTGATAACATTATTGTAGAAGTGTTGATTAGTAAATATGTTTCTTGCAGGTTTGTCTCAATATTAACAATAGACTATAGGGTTTTTGTTGCATACTTCGCCTTATACTGTATCATTACAATTACATAACCTCTTGTAAATTATAATAAGTGTTCAGATTGTTTGAATCAGTATTCATTTCTAAAAACATATAGAGTATACTGTATAGGTGTGTCGTGTCCTTCTGTTAGTGGAGGTCTTCTTATCTCATGTTAAAACTTCATCTTTAATTACCTTCACCTACAAATGGTATAACAAATGTACATACCTTACATGAATGTATGAACAACTTATCCTTCAGTCACTGTAAGAGTTGTGGACTAAACTAGCAGCGCCTTTTGAGTCTTCTTTCATCTTCACTAATCTTCATTAGTTAAGGTGATTAGAACCTATCTCAATTAAGACATGTTCCTGCTCTAGTGTTGTCTCTGTTTCCTCAGCCACGCTGACTCCGCTCTTCACGACCTCCTTTAAAGTGGACATTCCATTCGACCCTCAGGAGCTGTTTGTCTTCGCTCTCCTCGGGTAAGGTGGTGTCTACCACCTGCCAGGTCCTGCCCAGACACAACTAACACTTCTCTCTCAGACCTAAAACAAAAGTGTGCTTCCCAAAACAGCAGAAAGAAAATAAAACAACTAGGTCATTATATATATATATATATATATATATATATATATATATATATATATATATATATATATATATATATATATATATATATATATATATATATATATATATATATATATATATATATCACGACCTTTGTGACCTTTGCTCTGCTACCATTCATTGTAAACTAGCTGCTGCCCTTGGCAAAATTCAGTCACATGTTCATTTGTAATTTTTTTTTAAGAGCTTGTGGTAAATAATACGAACTTTTGCTGTTTTTGGAAGTATACATGGTTTTCTTTTCGGTCTTACTATTAATGACGCATTTTGAGGGTGGCCTAGTAGAATCCTGCTCCTGCTGTTGCTCCCAGGGTCGCTAGGTCCCTGCAGGGGATGCCCTTAGCAGTAGTAGATGACTCCTTGCACCAGCATCCTGCAGGCTACTTCTCTATTTTTCTCTCATTTTCTTTTCATCCACTGTTCTTCATATTACCTTCCTTTTTCTCCCTGAGCATCCTCTAGCACGGGCCAACGTGACTGCAGCTTACTCTCCCTCACCTCCCTGCCATAGAACTCCTCCTGGTTGTTGCACCACAACAGAATTCATCTACAAATGAGGTTCAACATTTCCTCTTCCAGCGTCTTCGATAAACATGGCGGAGGTTCACGTCGTTGCCTGGTCTTTGTCCTGTCGACACTTAATCCTATAGGCAGATGTATGATGATGATACCCTGTGTTGATGTTATGTTCTTGTTCTTATTCCCAGAGACCTTGACTGCTCTCTTCAAAACCAACTTCAAGGTCGAGTACCCGTTCGATCCACAGGAGTTGTTCGTCTTTGCTCTCATTGGGTAAGCGGAAGGTCTTCTCGACACAAAACGTTACTCTCTCTCCCTTGTGTTTCATAACTTGATATGAGTTCTGTATGAAAACTTGTATCCTTATGTTTCTTACTTTTAGTCTCCTTTACAATTTATGTCTTTTGTTATCTTTCAAGATAGCTGTATATATAAGAATTGATTATAGGATCCAAAATGCGGATATCTTTTGATTGTTATTTATGTAGCCCCTTCCAGAGCATATGAGTGGTGCTATTGGTGGCTTTGAATGTTGGTTACCATAGTGACTCTATCAACTTAGCAAATTTTCGTCAAGTAGCCTGTAAAAGAAATACTGTACAGAGATATTTCACTCTCGGCTGCTTCCACAGCAATACGCTCTCCTGTCACACATTGCCTTAGAACTGCTGGTAACTCACACTCACTCACAACATTGAACTACATTTATCATGGTCTTCGGGTGTGTCGTGGACCATTTGCGGGCGAATTTGATTCTGCCCTACGCCCATAAGAGGAAAAGCTGTAACATGGCTGCAAGACTGAATAAGAATTCAAAAATATAATCCTTTTTGATAACTTATGAAATACTTTTGCATGTAATTGATCCTGATGTAAGAATGTGTGTTTGATATATAAGGGTTAGCCAGTACTGTGTTATTCTATATCGGATAGTTGTATCTATATCAGCTTGTCGTAAAAACCTAATTGACTATCACACATATCCAGACTGTGTAATATGTGACGCCAGGCCCTCGTGACTGACGCTCTGGGTTTACTCCTAAATGTTCTGATGTGTCCCAAGGCAAATCTAGCTTGAATATAGGTTAGGTGGTCCTCCCTTGGTGCAGTCAGTGTAAAACAACAGTAGTGATGTGAACAGCCTTGAAGGGTGCCCCAAGTCGTAGGTGAAACTTGAGTTAGTTTTAGACTTGAGGCCAAGGAGGGGGAGGTGACGAAGAAGCTGAACCCCTGGGAATCTGATACCACCACTACCAGTAAGCACCTCCAACAGTACCACCACTACCAGTATGCACCTCCCACAGTACCACCACTACCAGTACATTCATCACCAGAGATGAAGCCTCTTTACCTGGGCATAAACCCATGAAAGACTATCTCACTCTATTGCTTGGTGCCAATGCTTCAGGGGATTTCCGACTGAAGCCTATGCTTGTCTACCACTCTGAGAACCCCAGGGTGTTCAAGCAACAGAAAGTGGTAAGAGGTCGGCTTGGAGTTTATTGGAAGTCCAACCGTAAGGCATGGGTAGCAAGACAGCTCTTTAATGAATGGGCTGTTGAGTTGTTTTGCCCTTCTGTGAAGAGCTACCAAACCAGCAATAAACTCCCTTTAAAGGCTCTTCTCCTTATGGATAATGCTCCTGGTCATGACCCTCAACTTGCCAGCACTTTGGAGTCTCAATTTGATTTTGTGAAAGTGTTGTTTTTGCCTCCCAACACTACATCAATCATACAGCCAATGGACCAGAATGTGATCAGCAACTTTAAGAAGCTGTACATGAAGAAAATGTTCAGGAGGTGTCATCAGGCAACTACCACTGATCCTGATCTAACATTGGCCCAGTTCTGGAAGACTCAGTTTAACATCCTGAGGCTGTAAAATTGATTGTGTCCTCATGGCAAGAAGTCTCCACTAGATCCCTCAATTCTTCATGGAAAGCACTGTGGCCATCAGTAGTCCATGATTTTGAGGGATTTCAGGAAGAAGCAGAGTTGGACCAGGAGATTGTGTCCATTGGTCAGTCATTGGGCCTTGAAGTGGAAGAGAAGGATGTCTCATGAGCACGAACTTACTCCTGAAAACTTGCAGCAACTGGATGAGATGTTAGAGGCTGACAGTGGTGAGGAGGAAAGGGAAAGTGATGACCATATGTCAACTTCAGAGTTGAAAGATGTTGTTGACCACTGGGAGAAGTTCAGGAAACTGGCTTCAAGGCACCCAGATGTGAACTAGCTTTGTGTCATGTTGAGGACACAGTGGTCTCCTTCTTCAAACATCAGTTAATGATGAGTAGGAGAGATGGCCCGCAGACAAAAATTGACAGTTTCTTCACTAAAAGGCAGCAGGAACAAGATGCTAGCCCTCAGCCTTCCACTTCAAGAATGAGAGAGGATGTTCCTGCTGGAGAATCTGTCAGTCCAGAGGTTCCTGACATTTTCATGGAAGGTGACTCACCTTCCAAGAAACAGTAAAATGCTTCTCCTCCACCTCCCACTTCCTTCTCTTCCTCCTCCTCCCACTTCAAATTCACATCAGCATCATCATCCAGGAGCCTTCTACATACACACCTCAAAGTAAGTGTACTTTACTACCTTTTTTCTTGACTATAGGCAATTTTCGGTGAGCTGGAACCAATTACCCAAAAACCCATTGAAACAATGGTTTCGGTTAACGAATTTTTCGGTTAACGAGCAACCTTCTGGAATGAATTGTGCTCGTGAACTGAGGGACTGCTATATTTACCGGGTATATATATATATATATATATATATATATATATATATATATATATATATATATATATATATATATATATATATATATATATATATATATATTTCATGTCAATCCACAATGAAAACGTGGATAAGATTAATCTTGATAAAATCACACGGGAAAATGGAAACAACGGAGTACCTTAGCTTTCATCTTTATTCAAGACATCTTCAGAGGCAACTGATTTTATCAAGATATATATATATATATATATATATATATATATATATATCTATACACAGTGAACCCTCACTTTACGCGGTTAATTCAACCCACGGCGGCCTGCTTAAAGTGAACAACATAACATATGGGATTAATTGAAATAGAGACCGGGCCGACCCCCAAACTCCACTTTTTCCCGACACAATACGTACGTTTTACTAAAAATAACATCTAAACTTTATGATGGTATTCGCCCACACATAATATATAGAGTTAGGCTAGAAAAAAACAAGGTTGGGTTAACACTTACGTTAGTAGAAGAGATGGGTCGGCGTAGGGGAATGGAGGCTGGTTCCGAGGCAGAGGGCAGGCTACTGGCCCTCAGGTGAGTCTTCATCCTGTCATCCACACTTATTAGTGCCTCCCTGACAAATCCCTCAAAGTCACCATCATTGTCTCTGTCTCTGTCACTATCACTGGCTTGGGCTGGCTGTGGTGGGTTGCGGGCGAAGAACTCGGTAATGCTTTGCTGACGGCTGGTGTTGATGTTGTCGTGATACACCTTGATGTAGGGCTCCATAGTCTGCAACAGCTGGGTAGTGAAGACTTCATACCGGTTATCGTCAGGGTCGTCGGAAAGGAGGAGCTTGAGTTTCTCAACACACTCGATGGCACCCCTTACATTACTATGGGATAACTTGCGTTCTTCTTGGGATGACGCACCACCTGCCTCTTCACTGACGTCATCATCATCTAGCATCTCGTCGGCAGTCACATCAGGATCCCTTATCACCTCCAGGATGTCGTCGTTGGTGGTCTCGGAGAAGCCTGCAGCTGTAACACTCTGCGCAGCTTCTCTGGCAAGGTCCACTGCTACTGCAACAGTCTGAACCTCACCAGTCACAGATTGACTCTGCCTCCCACCTGGAATACCTTGCAACACATGTCTCCATGCATGACGAACCGTTGCTACAGACAGCTGATCCCATGCCTCCACCAAGAAGTCCACAGCTTTCTTGATGTTGAAATTTCTCCAAAATTGTTTCACAAGTACTTCTTGCTCTGCCAACTGTTGTTCCTCGTCGTCTTCGCTCTTGCTATCGGTGCCACCCAGGTTACGCAACTCATCCTTGGTGTTGATGTAGTCGTTCAGGAGCTTAAATTTCTTTGCAGAGAATGCAGCTTTCACATTACAGATCAATTCTTGGTCCATAGGCTGTATTAATGATGTAGTGTTGGGAAGAAGGAAGACCACTTTTACGTTGGGGTGACGATCTAACAGTAGGGGCGAGTGTCCTGGTGCGTTGTCAAGCAGCAACAAAATCTTGAATGGAACATTCTGTTGCTCACAGAATTTCTTCACGTCAGGAACGAAACAGTCATCAAACCAGGAGAGGGACAGAGTAGAGAACATCCACGCCTTACGTGCGGTCAGCCAGTGGACATTTAGCTTGGTCATGTCCATGTTCTTGTAGGCGTGCGGCTTGCGTGCTGTGTGGATCACCGATAACTTGAGCTTACAGGTACCGGAGGCATTGGTGGTAAACAGGACGGTGATGCGCTCCTTCTGCAACTTCCGGCCCCGAATCTTGCTGGCATTCTTCACAACGAAGGTCTTGGAAGGTAGCTTTTTCCAAAAAAGACCAGATTCGTCCATGTTAAACACCTGGTCGTCGGTGTACTGTCCTTCCTCCATAATCTCACGTAAAAACGGAGGAAATTCCCTAGCCGCAACACGGTCAGCACTAGCTTCTTCACCACCAATGTTGATATTGGTGATCTTGTTCCTCTTCTTAAACCTCTGTAACCACCCAGAGGAAGCATTAAAGGGTTTGGGCTCTGTAATTCCCATCTTTCGTGACACTGCAGCATACAGTTCACGTGCGTACTCCTTAACAGAGCGCGTGTCCACCGCCATGTTCCGTCGCGCCTGATGCACCAAGTAGCTCACAAGTAATTTTTCCGTCTTGAGAAGCACCTGGTTGTGGAAATACTTGATCATAGAAGCACCTGTAGACTTTGTGATGTTCATGTGCTCCTTTATCTTGGCTGCATCCTTCTTTATCGTCCGGATCGTAGATTCGTTCACACCATGCTGGCGCGCCAAATCAACCTGTCTTGTTCCTTTCTCCAACTCTTGGATGATCTTGTACTTCACCTCGTAGCTTAAGGAACGTCGTGTCTTCTTTGGCTTAGGGCGGCTGGGTCCAGGTAAGGAAAGGTTTCTCTCTGGGGGCGGTGGTCCGGCGGAAGCCATTTTACAGAACAATGAATGCACGATTACACGGTGTGGCCTGGAGGGATGAAACTGCCGCGGCTAGGTCAAGCATCGTCTTTCCTCCCTCCCTCCCTCCTCCGGGTGGACGCATCATATTACTTTAAACCAATTACAGCTAGCAGCGGAGGGAGGTAGGGATGCATGGCCAATCACAGTCCGATACGTCATATGACGTCACTGATAACACAACAGAGACATGCACTGCGCAACCTTACCGCGCGGCATGCCCAGGCGGAGGCGGGAGCAGTCGGGAGGGGCAAATCTAAAAATAGCGTCGAGCCAGACACTCTCCGCGTAAAGGGGTACACGCACCGCGGAATGTGAGCATTCCGGTTTCGGCAGGGTACCGCGTAAACGTGGAAACGCGGAATGTGGGACCGCGTAAAGCGAGGGTTGACTGTAATTACTTTTATTTAAATTACAAGTACAATTACTCCAACCTTGCTGTGTAAAGACAAGTGTTTTTTGGGGTTTTTTTGATGGGAGGGGGGGGGGGGTTGGCTATTGTCCCAGCTACTGACACACACACAAACTACACTTTAAACATTTGGTTTCTTACCGATCAAACTTTTTGTGGTACAATTTGTAAGACTGCTTAATAGATCCTGTTTTAGACTACCGACATTTATGAAGATATTTACAACTTAGTAAAATGCTCCTTGTTAAGTAACTTTTGCCAAAATGTGATAATTCCATTTACAATATTTATATTTTTAGTTTTGTGGCTTCTAGTGGGTAAACACTTCATGACACTGTTCTTACATTAGGCCTAAGGGAGTCATGGCCTGTTTCTGACGGCTAGATGATATGATTTCTGTGTTGTGTTTTGGGAATGTTTGATTAAACAATATTTATTGTACCAGTTGCTTATTCATGGTGGTCAGGTCATGTGATCGTATAGTGCACAAGAAATAGGAAAATCCTTGAGGCCAGTCCTCAAGTGTGAGTATAACTGCTCTCTACAACATAGTTCCTGGGTATCCTGGGTATTCATCTTTCTAGAGCAGATTCTCACCCCTTTCCTTGGACTCCTAGAAGTGGAGCTGCTCCCTCCTATTGGGTACATGTCTGAGTCAAGAGTTCTGCAGTAAAGATCTTGTGACTGTTACACAATACTATGGTGCCTCCAGAAGAAGTCTAGCCCACTAAGCCACTGCACAGAAGATCTTGTAGCAGCAGTGTACGGGAAAAATTATGATTTTCTTGGATTATTAAGCTGCCAAACCAGGGACAGTTGCCAGGGTGTTGTTGTTACTGGCATCTTATTCCTCTGACTTTTGATCTTCAAAACTATTCCAATTTTACATTTACAGTGAAGAACTTCATCCATAGACTGAGAAGATGGTCACAACAAGCATCTTGGAATTCCTTTAAAGAACCTGTCCAAGTTAATATGTACTAAATAACTCATAGTGAAATAGACCTTTATATCCATCATGATCTCCTTTAACAGATTTACTGTGGGAACCTTTACTAAATCTTCCTTAAAAACTAGTTAAAATTTTTACGTCAAAAGCTGTTTTAATCCACATATTAATACATTGAACCTGCTAGTATAGCCACATATAGCCAGTTATGAATTAACACTCATACTTTTTTATCTTAATACTGTACTGTAGTTTGTTTGATGTGCTTGTTCATCTTTATCAAAATCTTGTGAACTTGGTTGCTTCTTTGCAATTTTCCAAAAATTTTGTTCAGTCTTCAGGTTGGAGAAATTTTTGTATCTTCAGAACTTAAAAACATTTTACAGTTCATTCAACTTTTTTTTCACGTTCTTGTCAAACCTCTGTAAGTAAATAATATTTTACACTGTAGTCCCTTATATCATCAGGATGTATTCTTCTCCTCTCTTTAGTTTACCCTCATCACTCTACCTCAGTAACCTTTCTAGTCTGCTCATATATCTTCGCCACCTAACTTGTAATTCTCACAATTTTTTTTTTCATAAACAACTTGGTGTTGAAGGTTATCTTCTCCCAATATCAAATAAGTGAGAGGCGAAAAAGTTAAATGCTGAACCAAATTTCTAGTTTCAAAATATTTTCAAAACTTCCAGTTATATAAACCCTTCAAATACATCTAGGAAGATTGGCAGAAACTTGAAATAACCTGCTCAATATTACAAAATTTGTGCTGTTTTTCATTGTTTTTTCCAAGGTGTTGTACTGCCACCACTCAGATGATCTCTCAACAAAGAGGTTCCTAAATGGCTGTAAAATTAGATCTGTATTTTAATATTTGGCATTCCCGGATAGGAGGCACTTCTTCCCACTCCCACCCTCATTCATATTGCTGCCTCATCTATTGAGATCCTTTATACTGGATTACAGTATCAGAAAATTGACAGGGATGAGTTCCGTGGGTCTTCACCAGTCACCACTCTTGCCTAGGACTTTCGCTATTGCACAATTATACATACCCGGTATATAACTACTTGGGGCCTTCGGTAGTTTACTGTTGATCTCAAGTTCTTGCGATCATCATCTGTCCAACTCTAATTCCTGTTTCCTGATTTCCTTACAAGTCCATTCTGATATCCTAAATTTAATAAGTTTCAAACAATTCCTACCTTATATCATAGTGATTAGAATTCCCAGTACAGTAGTATAGTGTTGTATCTTAACATGCTCATTAACCATTCTTGGCAGGGTAATGTGCGGGTTCCTGGGTGCACTGTTTGTATGGGTGCATCGACAGTATGTCATCTTCATGCGAAGGAACAAGAAAATGAAAGCCTTTCTTCAAAAAAGGTATTCAGTATTTACATATTTTTGTTAATGCTAAGCTTATTTTGCTGTTTACACAGATCAGCATTGGAATTTCTGTTGTATTACCCCAGCTGGCTGAGCTAATGTCCTTCATTTGGCATGTCCATTGCCTCTTACCGGTAACTTTCTACAACTTAAAGCCATTTGCTGTATCAAATTTAAGCTTAGTTTTGTTTCTATGTTGTGCAATGGTAGTCTTTGTGAGTATTGTATGTCACTTGGGTATTAATTCTTCTACACAGTGTTTATGTATTCACTGTATTAATACTGTACTGTATTCATTTTTGTATCATCAAATTTATTAAAAAAAGAAAGAAAAATGATCAGTATAAGGGCACTAATGGCGAGTTGTTAGCTCAGCTGCTGGGCCTATGACAAGGTCCATCATTGATTATCATCATCATCCATCCATCATTATCCTTCAACTCATATTTCCTTCACTTGAAATTTGACACAGATGTATCATAGACTGGTTTTATGAAAGGCTCTTTATAAGTTTTTAATTTATTTCTTTAAAGCCTAATGGCAATTTGCACTGTACTGTAGTCTGAACATTTTAGTCACAAGTTGATCAAGTCAGCAGCAACAGGATTAATACAAGCATACTATACTAATTACCTGGTGCTGAATAAACAGAAGGATATACCTGTACTGTACGATTACTGATGTGGATTATCCAGAACGTATGTAGACTTCAACGAAGATTTTGTTGCCATTTATTGAAGCAATTTAATTTATTAATATTTATTATCTTTGTACTGAAGTGCTACTAAACATAAACTTTAGTGATCCCAAAACATTGAGACCCACACACACTGCCTGACTCCACAGTACACACACTGCCTGACTCCACAGTACACACACTGCCTGACTCCATAGTACACACTGCCTGACTCCATAGTACACACTGCCTGACTCCACAGTACACACACTGCCTGACTCCACAATACACACACTGCCTGACTCCACAATACACACACTGCCTGACTCCAGAGTGCACTTGGAACCTTCACTGGTGTAAAGACACTCGTTCTCTTGTCATGTTCACTAGAGTAGTTTCCTGAAGAAGCATCACACTGTTTTTATGCCCTTACAAGTCTACATCCACCTTTTTCTTCTATTTGGCCCATTTTCTAATACAGTATATCAGTCAAGAACATTTGAATTGTATAAAAAAGAATTCCCTTACTTACTTTTGTGTAATTTGATACTGTACTGTACATAATTCTTCAAATTATTTTAGTCAGTGTAATCTCTTTTGGTTTTCAATTTTGCAAGCCCTCTCCATGTGCTGCATGGTGGTCAGAACAAAGGACAAACAAAGACTCAGCCTTCATTCACTCTCACGGCCGTTGATTCCACCATAGAGCACTTTCACCATGATCTTCTGTTATTTACACATTGCATTTTCATAATTGTCTGTAGTATAGTTTTGTGTTATCTAACTATGTCACAAGTAGAGGATGTCTGTTGGCAGATAAATACCCCACTACAGATGCATGGTTCTTCAAGATTTGTTATTAAAAAATTCCATATTTAGTAATATTGATATGGTGCTTGGCATGTGCAAGAAATTTTAATCATATTGTAAAAATTTTTATGATTTTTTTTTCAGTATATTGTATACTGTACTATATACTACAGTAGAAGTCCAAAAATCCGGACTGCTTGGGGATTGGGTCGGTCTGGATTTTCGGATTTTCCGGATTCTCACGCAGTACTTTTAAAATTCAAATTTAAGGAGGAATAAAGAAGAGATAAACAGATACATTTTAATAGTTTATTCATTAGCAAATATAGCATGCTTCATTTATCAAAACAAGCAGTTTTAAAGAAAAATAAAGTCAACACTTGACAAAAATATAAACAAACTGTCTAATACCATGACGAGTCTTGAAATTCCTAAGCCATCCATCACTAAATGCGCACTCTGATTCAATGTTCATTTGCTCCTTAAAAGACTTTGCTTTGGCAATAAGCATCGGCCCAGAAATTGCCATACCTTCTGATCATTTTAACAAAAACCATTCGTGCAACACTTTATCAAGATTTTCTAATTTGGGCCGATGTAAACTTTTTCTTTCAGCAATTTTAATGTAAGGCTCAGAAGCTGTGAATTCTTGAATTTTATTCTTTGCCTTTTTTATATCATAAATTGTAGACTTTCCAATGTCGTATGTTTCCATTAGAACAGTATTGCTCAAACCACGTTCTAGTTTCTTAATTATTTCAAGTTTGTCACTCAATTTCAATGTGTTCTTTCTCTTCATACAACGAAGTTTATCTACTTTAGGAGCCATTATTATGGGCTTGTACTCTGTAAATGGAAAGAGTAGGACTCAAAATTACATATGTTGTCACAGTTTGATTGCTTGTTTTAAAGTGGCGATCGCATGGTCGCTTGTTGTCGCTGTGGTGTTCCTGCATGCACATATACACACAAAAGATTTATAGTGCCTCAAATTTTACATTTCAGGACAAGCTAATTACAAAACTAACAAAATTAGCTGCCTATAATTTACAATTACTTTTATTATTAGAATTAGGCAACTTAATTTTTTAAAGGAACTCCATTCATTCACGTAACCCACAAAAGCCCGCTAAATTTAAAAACTTTGAAAGTTTTCGAAAAGTCCGGATTCTCGGGTGGTCCGGATTTCTGGCATCCGGATTTTTGGACTTTTACTGTAGCATTGGATTATTTTATTAACTATGGTACAAGTATATGATGAAGTTAAATGCATATCATGATAGTCAGGTTAACTAATGACTTGGATAATATTTCATGTGTACAGTACAGTATATTCCTTATTTTAAACGGAGGGATTTTTTTTTCATGTTTTCAATGTTGTTGAAGATATTATTCATTTTAAGTTTATCTCATTTTTCATATCACATTTACAGTTAATAACTCTGCTCCCAAAATGATATGGACCATTCATAAGTGAAGTTCATTTAAACTATCTCTTTTCCCTCTCCCACCTAAATCCATCCCCTCCCTCCCTCCCTCTTCCCCCCCCCCCTACCCTCCCTTGCACTCACAAAGGATCCATATGCCTAAGGCTGGTTGCACAAGTATGTCTCTTGTGTGATAAATTAAAAGATCAACTAAACAAAATTTTGATTAATGATTTGTTTCTTTTGGCAGATTCATGCATTTTACAATTTGTGTGCAAGCCTTCAGCTGCAACTTGTATGGATGGGTTCACAGTTTCATGGCTTTGTGAATTCTGATTTTGAGGAAAAAATTTAGACTGATGGTATACATGTTGCTTAATACTGTCAAAGCATTCATTTGGTATATGCAGTAGAACTTCTCTTTAAAGACTGACCCTAAAAGTGTCTGGAAACTGGTCCTTGATACAAGATGATCTTCATCAGAGCTTATTATGCCCTTCATTAACAACAAGCAACTCTTCACTGTGTGAAATTTCTTAGGGTATCAGATCATTATAACAGAGATACTAAATAGGTTTACATCATATCTTTAGTTTTTCATTCAGTTCCATATTATGATATATCATCATTCATCAAAGTAACAATGTAAACTGTAGTATTAATTCAGAATAAAATGTATGCAGCATTATAATTTTCAAATTCAATTGGAGTTTGTGGTGATCAGAGTAAATGTGAAAGGAATGGAAGGAATCCAGGGGCCTAGTATCAGCAGTATCTTAAGCTGTCCAAGACATGCAACAGGCCACACATATACAATACAGTACTACAAGTAAAAGAAATAATTGTACTTAGGGCAAACACAAAGGAAATACAGTATACATTTCTTTGTACACAAGTAAAAATGTTATTCACGGTTTTTAGGGGCCCCCCTGTAAGTAGTCTTAAGTGAACTGAAATGAGAATGGTGAGGTGGGTGTGTAATGTGACTCTGAAAGACAGGAGGCTCTGTTCAGAGCTAAGAGGGCAGCTGGGTATTGAAAGCATTGGAGAGGTGGATGAGGTCAATTGGGTTGAACGGTGCATGAACCTAAATGTGGAGGGGAGGAGAGCCAGGGGCAGACCAAGAAGTGCATATGGCGAGATTGTAAGAAACGATATTAGAGTTAGGAACCAGACAAGAGACCCGACACATTAGAGAGAGGAGCAAACACCCAAGTCACTAGACCTCATCATAACAAACGAGGAGGGTATGGTGGCCAAACTGGAACACCTTGCCCCAGTTGGCACCAGTCACCATATAGTGTTGTCATTCAGATTTAACTGTTACCTAGTTCAAGATAAGACCAGGCCAAGGTGCAAATATTACAAGGGAAATTACAACGGGATGAGGGAAGAGATGAGGGGTATCCACTGGCCTGACTCATTAAGGCACAAGAACGCAGCCACTACGCTGAATATCATAACTAGTAAAGTGACCCATTTGATCGATAAATATATACCCAAGACCAAACCCAGTGCCTCTAGGAATACAAGGGGATCCCTATACATGAACCATGCGGCGGTCAACAAAGTAAAGAAGAAAACCCAGAAATTCAAGACGTGGGTTGGGTCAAACGATGAGCAGGACAGGAGGATGTATGCAAGAGCCAGAAACCAAGGAAAGATAGAATGTAGAAGGGCTGAAAAGGAGTGCCAGAGGCTGGTTGCAAGCGAGGTCAAGTCAAACCCAAAGGCATTTTACCGCTATGCAAAGTCGAAATTAAAAACGCGTGTAGGAGTATCAGACTTGAGGCTTGAAGATGGTAGTTACGCAGATCTGATCAGGATAAAGCTGAGGCATTGAACAGCTTCTTTTCCTCAGTGTTCACAAGAGAGGATGCGATTAACCTTCCTGCGTTTGAGGACAGACGGTTCGACACAACACTGACCCACATTGTGTTCACAGAAGAGGGTATTGGAAATAAACTGTCAAAGCTAAAGGTCCATAAGAGTCCTGGCCCTGACATGGTGCATCATAGAGTGCTAAGAGAGTTGTCCAACGAGCTTGCCGAGCCACCTGAAGATCCTGTTTTGTAAATGCCTGGATGAACAAAAGGTCCCCAGTGAATGGAAAGTGGCTTATGTGAGTCCCATCTTCAAGAAGGGCGATCGTCACTTCACGAACAACTATAGACCGGTGAGCCTGACCAGCATAATATGTAAAGTACTTGAAAGTATTATTAGAGATGCCGCGATGGAACAGCTACTACGAAACAACCTTGTAAAGGATTGCCAACACGGTTTTATACCGGGGCACTCCTGCTTAACACAATTGCTCAAGGTATTGAATATTTGGACCCATATTCTGGAATGGGCTGGTAATATCGACAATATTTACCTAGATTTTGCCAAGGCTTTCAACAGTGTACCCCACGAAAGGCTGAAAATCAAACTGGAAGGGTACGGAATTCGGGAAAATGCCCTCGCGTGGATAGAAGACTTTCTACATGACCGCGAGCAGTGTGTGTGGTGATTAATGGCACGAAATCATCATCCGTACTTGTCACAAGCGGGGTACCACAGGGCAGTGTATTGGGCCCGCTGTTGTTTGTTTGTTTCATAAATGACATGCCTGACGTTGTACACTTCTCCATACAAATGTTTGCCGATGACGCCAAGTTATTTCGGGAAATCAAGAACCAAGCAGACTGTGAAGAGCTTCAGAAGGACCTCTGTGAGCTCCAACAATGGTCGAAGAAATGGCTGCTGAGATTCAATGTCACGAAGTGTAAGAGGATGCACCTGGGGAGTACCAACAGTAAGGAGGTATATCATATGTCCCAACGGGATGAGGAAACTGCATTGAGACTGAATGTGAGAAGGACCTAGGTGTGTATGTTGACAATGAGCTGAAGTTCTCGGGCCATTGTGAGAAGAAGGTAAATCAGGCAAATAAATTATTGGGTCTTTTAAGGAGGTCGTTCAGATATTTAAGCGGTCCGTCCCTTGTAATGATCTTCAAGAGTGAAGTGCTTCCTCATCTGGAGTACTGTCACCCCTTCTGGTCCTGAGATATGCTAGGGACTGTCAGTTGGTTGAAAATGTTCAAAGGAGGGCCACCAGACTGGTGCCTGCCCTTCGGCACCTCAGCTACCCTGAGAGATTGGAGCGCCTGAACTTGCTTAGCTTATACTACAGACGGGCAAGGGGTGACCTGGTTGAGGTGTATAAGCATCTCAAGGTGCACTACTCAGTTGAGTGTCCTTACTTGGAGCTGGCGGACGCTCGCCCCACAACGGGTCACAGCTCAAGATTGAAGAAGCCGCAAGTCCAGAAAACTGTGAGGGCAAACTTTTTCGGAGTGAGAGTTGTGAACTCTTGGAACAATCCACCAGAAAGGGTTGTGACGGCACCGAGTGTGAGCTCTTTCAAGACCAGACTTGACCAACATTGAGCGGGTTCAGGTACAATCAGGAGCCAGTGCATGCCCAGTACTTGCCAACAGTGCGTAACAGAGATGTGACCGATCGCCCGGGTGGCTATCGAGCCGATCTTTTGGTGAAGAGGATAAAAGAAAAGGAAAAGTAATCAAAGACGTGACCGATGGCCCAAGCGGCTAACGAGCCGATCAGTGGTGAAGAGGATAAAATAAAAAAAAAGAGAGACAGCGAGTGCTGCCCTCAGGTAACTGCGGCTAAACCATGCAAGCATGGAAAATGGCCACAAAACATTGATGATGATGATAATGTAACTGCTTCATTTCTTACCCTGGCAACAAAACAACATCTTCCTCACAGTCGTCACTCCAAATATGTGACAACTCTCTATCATTCACACGATACTCAATCAATAAATGAATATCTCACTTAAAATCTAATTAGATAATTTGAACTAAACTGTTACTCCTCCAGTTTGAATATAGTCAATCGAATATTGTTGTTATAATATACTACCGTAAATTTATTGAAATATGGATTTGCTTGTCATTTTGAGGGTTATTAAAAAAGAGGTATGTATTAAGTACAGTGGAAAGATTGTTTGTCTGTGGAAATATTGTTCAGAAGGGGAAGTTTGTCATTGATGGTGTCATTAAAGTGGATTTCTACTGTATGTTGAATTTTTTTCATAACATGTGAAAAATCTCAGTTGATTGAACCTGTCCAATTGAATTAGCACTCAGAACTCATCCTCCTGAATTTGGATTCCTGCATGAGGTTCCCCTTCATGTGTCCCCTACCTGTTTTTTATCCCCTGACAGTCGCCTGTTGTACCCTCTCTTCGTCACCATAATTTACGGGTCCCTGTCCTTCCCCCTCGGCCTTGGACAGTTCTGGGGCACTGACCTCAGCAACCATCAACAGGTGAGTCCATCCAGCATGTACGTTAACACAGTCACTCTACTGTATATTACTCTAAGTGTTCTTGTTTATGAGCTAGAAAGCTTTAACATATATTTTAATTATCATTCTTCTATGCTCTTAATTTGAGAGTTCCATGTTCACTGAGGAGCCACATGAGTTACTGTCTTTCAGTACTGTACAAGGTAAGTTGATATCGCCCTCACTTTCTTCTAAGGTCTTTGGTATCATCCTAGTCTTCCAAACTTCAGGTAAGTCAAATGCCAACTGATGTTCACATTCTGTGAACATTTGTACTGTACACATTTTAAGTATTTCTAAATGTTTCTGTTCCTTTAACCAATTCTACATTAACTATATGAGTGTATAGTTTATTAATAAGGATTATTATTCCAACTGCTTGCAGTGATTCTTTTTCTGATAAAATATGTGATTAAAATACTGTTAAATGTAACAGTATCATCTTCAGTGCATTTCAGCATAATGCATGAGAGTTATCATGCTCACACCATAACCAACAAGTCTTTTTATATTTCATTACTTTATCATACATTTTTTATACACTTTTTAAGTTCTGTCATCGCCATTCATCATGACTATTATACTGATCATGGGCCAGAACCTCTATTATTTCTGTGCCTGCTCTACTCTGCCTCACCCACCTTCTCCAGGTCCCTCTCAACAGTCTTCTCCGTCCCTCTCCTTTCCCCCTCCATGCCATCCCTCCTGAAGCACCCTGTGAGAGGTGAATTCAGGCATCTGTGTTTTTATCTATCAGCCGATTCGCGTATCCCGTCTTGGTGACGCTCTTGATGCTCTCTATCCAGTTTCCTCCTCTCCTGGGGCAGTTCATAGCTTCCCACCAGTCAACGCACCATCAGGTAGGTATTCACCACATTACAAGCTCTCCTCATCCTGCTTCCGAGCTTCATTGCCCTGACTTGGCGCTTTACCCCATCTTTCTTTGCCTCCAGCCGGCTGCTGTTTCCCCTACTGTTAACAGTGGGCATCATGTCACTCACCTTTCCGGATAGTTTGGGGCAGTTCATTGCCGCTCACCTCACTACTCACCATCAAGTAAGGGAGGCTGGAATACTTCCTACCACTGCACACACTTGAAACAGTTTGCATGGTTTAAACATTTGTCACCAAGAAAATGTTTGAGTCTTGTATCTTGGTTTATGGACTAGGAAATGCTGTTTGTCATTTTTTAATAACAGTTAATGGTCCATAAATGCAACTGAAGTTGCATGCAGTACCAGATAGTGTGATATAAATGTTAAGAGTTAGGGACATTTAGCATGTGGTATTAAGTGAACTAGTGGCAGTAGTGAACAGTCTTCCTGCTTTTAACAGTCACTGTGCACTTGGCCTTTTGTTAGTGATGACAGAAATATTATTTGTATAAATAGTGTACCATAATGCATTATACTTGGAATGTTTCACTGTACTTATTTACTTAAGCTGTTATATATCGTGCAGTAAAAAGGTTGACCTTTGTTGTCCACAAAAACACAACCATGGGAGAAAGACCCCACTTGCCAGCCCCTGACATGGTCCCCTCCATACTACCCTCAGAGGCCCTACTGCTCTCTTGTATCCTAACATTTATCATGGATGTGTGACTTCCATCATGTATTATTTTAATTTGTTTGTTGCATAAGCTATACCTTTAAGGATCCTCATTATGACAAGGATAAGTCCTGATGGCATGAAAAGTTGTGTTTACTTAAGCTGTTATGATAAACTTCCACTTCTCATACCCTTAAGCAAGTGGAAGGATCATGCTTCTAATTCACTGAAATTGATAAATTGTAATGGAATGAAAAAAAATGCATTTTGTTATAGTAAACAAAACTGTGATAACTGTGGTACTTACCTTCTTGTACATTGTGATGCATTGGTATATGAAATCAGTAATGTTATAGAATTAATTTTGTATGTATAATTACAGATACAGTACAGTAGTCCCTCTCTTGCATGTAAGTTATGTTACTCACTGGTTGTTGTCATGAATTGATAATCATAAAAAAAAAGATTATCACATAATAATTGCATTTCTTCCTGCACTATGTATATGAACAGAATGTATTATAATGCTCTTCACATCATGAAAATTGTACTTTAATACTAATGAAATTTTTTTTATTCATATAAGCCTCCTCTACCTTTGCTGATCTCCCTATTTTTAGCATCCAGCAACTAGTGGGTTACTCCGTCCTTTGATAGGATGTTAGTCCACCATTCAACAAGAGCACCTCATAGTGTGCTCATTCATTGATGTGTGTGTGTATGGTCTACTACTGTATTTAAAGGAGGAACTCAATCCTTTATGCATGTCTGGAAAATATTGAATTAATTAAATTATCCTTATTGTATAACGCACTAAAAGGCCATCTGTGACACATTACAGTACTTGATTTAGACGGAGGTATGGTTACATATTCATGTACAGTTCTAGAGAGCACTTTAAGAAATGTCACAATGGAACATCTACTATGAAACAACCTTGTAAAGGAATGTCAACATGATTTTCTGTCCGGACCCTCCTACTTGACACATTTAGTTAAGGTGCTTGTTGGTTGGACTCAAATTCTGGAAAGTGGCAACAATATCGACTAGATATAAATCTGGACTTTGTCAAGGCTTTTGACAGAGCACCCCATGAAAGGCTGTGAATTAAACTGGAAGGTTACAGGATTTGGGGAAGTGTTCTAGCGTGGATCAGAGACTTTTCTTCATGACTGCCATCAGTGATAATGGCACGAAATCATCATGAGTACCTGTGACAAGTTGGGTACCACAGGACAGTGTACTGACCCCGATGTTGTTTGTTTGTTCCATAATTGATATGCCAGACGCTATACACTCATCCATACAAATGTTTGTGGTCAATTTCAACCAAACGGACTGTAAAGAGCTACAAAAAGATCTCTGTCAGCTTCAAAGAGTAGTCGAAGGAATGACTGTTAATATTAAATGTCACAAAGTGTAAGAGGATGCACCTTGGTTATACCAACAGTAAGGAGGTGTATCACATGTCCCAACTGGACCAATAAACAGCATCATCATAGGCCGAATGTGAGAAGGACCTGGTTGTGTATGTCAACATTGAACTGAAGTTTTCAGACCATTGTGAAAAGAAGGTGAATCAAGCAACTAAGCTAATACCGGTAGTCTTATAAGAATGTCATTCAGATATCAAGATGGTCCATCCCTCATAATGCTCTTCAAGAGTGAGCTGCTTTGCCATTGATATTGATATTGAAACAGTTTATTTAATCAGAAAAATACAGATAGAGTCGATAATAATAACTATTGACATGGCTGAACCACTTGAGACCCTGAGCTCTCTTAATGGCACCTGAGTACCTAGAGTACCCTCTGGTCTGTGAAATATGCTAGAGACTGTCACTTGATTGAACATGTCCAAAGGGGGGCCATGAAACTGGTACCTGTGCTGCAGCACCTCAGTTACCCAAAGAGATTTGAGTGCCTGCAACTGCCTAACTTATACTGTACTATAGGCAAGCTAAGGGAGACTTAATTGAAGCTTATAAACATTACCTAGATGAACGTTCATACATATAGCTGGTAGATACCCACCCCAAAAGAGGCCACACCTCAAGGTTGAAGAAGTCACAATTTTAGAAAACTATGAGGGCAAATTTTTTTGGAGTGAGAATTGTAAACTCTTGGAACAATCTGCCAGAGAGTGTTGTGACAGCACTGAGTGTGAGCTCTTTCAAGACCAGACTTGATCAACACTGGCACAGGTACAGATACATTCTGGAGCTGATACATGCCCAATACTTGCCAACAGTTTGTAACAGTGACGTGACTGAGAGTAGGAAAACACACGATAAGTTGCAGTTCGAGAATATTTGCACAGTGGTTCTGAATATGTCAGCCCCCCTCAGGATGTGAGGAGGCAGGGTCAAAAGCAGGAGAACAAGCCTCGCTCCCTCAGGATCACACTAGTGAGTGAGGAGAAGAAATGGGAAGTTATTCAGCACGCAAAAATCTTGGCAAGGAGCGATGCATTACAGAATATATTCATTCACCCAGATTGCACGGTAATGCAGAGGGAACAGCACAAGAAGCTCCTACAGGGCTTGAAGCAGAGGAGGGAGGAGTAGAGAAGTTCGAGGATGGGTGTGCATGGGTTATATCCAGGGAGAGGGTAGTGGAAACAGAGTGTCAGCACAGAGCCAGGGGGCAGCGATACACCCCCTATTCGCTCTACCTCCCACCCTGGAGGAGGCAAGTGCCATGTAAACAATGACATTTCTGACCACACCCTGCAAAATACAGTGTATTTAGCAAATGCTGCAGCTTCTGAGAATGGGGGAGGGGGAGGTGGGGTTACTACTAAGAGCAGAGACATTACTGAGAACAAATTCTGGCTTGAATGTCATGCACACTAATACTGACACGTTTCTTGATAAGAGAGAGGAGTTTGAAACACTACTGAAGGTACACCAACCAGATATTGTAGGAGTTGTAGAACTGTTGTACAAGAACAGGAGAATCGACCCAGAGGAATGTGAGTTCAGTATTGCTGGATATGACTCATTTACGAACCTTTCTCAAGAAACTTGCAAGAGGGGTGTGGTTATCTATGCTGGGCAAGACCTTAGAGCCAGCCAGGCGAGGATAGAGGGAGAGGATTTTTTGAAGACTCAAAGTGATGTAAAATTAAATTAAAGGGAGGAGACTTACTTATTGTTGGATGTATCTACAGATACCCAAACAGTAGCTTACTAAACCAAAGGAACTTAAGAGCCTTAATGGACAAGGCAGTGATGCTCAACCCCAGCCACCTCCTTATCATGGGGGACTTTAACTATGGCGACAATGACTTGAGAAATGAGTTTACGCCAAATGACTTAAATAACCCTGCTACTCTTTTTGTAGAAACTCTGAGAGATAATTTTCTGTTCCAACATGTTAGAGACCCGACGCATTACAGAGGGGAGCAAACACCCAAGACCAAACCCAGTGCCTCTAGGAATACAGGGCGTCCTCGCTTAACGTTGGGATTACGTTCCTGAAAACACGACATTATGCAAAACAACGTTAGGTGAATCAATTTTCCTCATAAGAAACATAAAATATGGGAGTTACGTTTCCCAGCCTCCCTTTGCCCCATGAAAAAAGTTAAATATACAGAAAATCATTGCCATATCTATAGAAAATAGTACAGTATATAGAACTACAATACTAAGTTTGTATTGGTACTCAACGATGGGTAGAGGTGTTAGAGCGAGTGTGTGGTGGGTAGTGGAATGAAGGAGGAGGATGGCGGGAGAGGAGGAGGGTGGTAAGTCACTGAGACTCTGTGGCTGCCTCCTCCTCCTTCTGTTCTGACTGGGGTTCCTCCGCCGCTCTTTGCTCCTCCTCCGTTGTTGGCGGGAAAAGTCTCGGCAGCAACTGTATCTGAACTGGCAGCTTCACCAGTCATCTTTATGTTGTGGAAGTTATACCGACACCTAAATCATTGAAACCAGCCTCGGCTGGCTGTAAAGGTCTCTTCCTTCGATCCTTCACCCTCTGTTTCTTTCATGTCGTCAAACAAGGATCAGGCCTTATGCTGGATAATCATTAGGTTCACAGGGGCATTGCGTTGATTCTGGTCCTCCATCCACATTGCCAGCATCTTTTCCACCTTTTCTATCACAGTACTTCTAGTACGACTCGTCTTAGTAGTACTCAGAATAGTACCACTTCCAGCACTAACCTTAATCTTGTCAGCGTTGGTCCGGATAGTACTCACCGTTGTGGGGGTTAGACAAAGCACAGCGGCTATGTCCACAGCACGTTCCCCTTTTTCAAATCGGGTTAATACATCCATTTTCATAGCAATGGTAATGGTCTTACATTGTCTCTTCACTACATTAGCATCAGTAGCACTTGATGGGCACTTGGAAGCCATTTCGAATGGTTAGAGTACAGTTTTTGAGCAAAAGCACTTAAGCACACACGAATGATGTGAAGTCGTAACAGAGACCGGCTTGGCATCGCTTAGGGACGCTGTGACGTTCCGCAAGTGAGGGCAGTGCACCGAGCCAAGAGAGTGTAGTATGGCCAGACAAGAGCGGGTGATGGGCATTAGAAAGAAGTCCGTGGAGACGCAAAATGACTTTGTATCGGATCACCGGGACGTTAACGAATTTTTGGTCTCTAAAGTTCAGCAACGTAGAAGTGAAACAACGTTAAGCGGGACGATGTTAAGCGAAGACTTACTGTACAAGGAGACACCCTACACATGAACCATGCAGCAGTCGACAAAGTTAACCCTTAAGCCCCAGGTTAGGGTGCTGCTGGCAGTACCCCCCCCCCCCACAGGGATAAATCGATAAAAAATCAACTTTTCTAAAAATAATTAAAAAATATATATAAAAAATAAAAAATTTGACGGGAATAGGCGGACGTTATGGAACATCACCCGGGGCACGCTGGTCGGACATTCTGGAACGTCACCCAGGGCCTAAGGGTCAAGATGAAAACCGAGAAATTCACGATGTGGGTTAGGTCAAATGATGGGCAGGACATAAGGATGTATGCAAGAGCCAGGAACCAAGCAAAGTCAGAGTGTAGAAGGGCTGAAAAGGAGATCAAGGCAAACCCAAAGGCGTTTTACCGCTACACAAAGTCAAAATTAAAACGAGAGTAGGAGTATCAGACCTGAGGCTTGATGATGGTAATTATGCAGATTCTGACCAGGACAAAGCTGAGGCATTGGACAGTTTCTTTTTTCGTTGTTCACAAGAGAGGATGTGCACAATCTTCCTGTTTTTGAAGACAGACGGTTCGACACAGCACTAACTCACATTGTGCTGACAGAAGAGGTTATAAGAGATAAACTGTCCCAGCCCTGACATGGTGCATCCCAGAGTGCTAACAGAGCTGTGCAACGAGCTTGCTGAGCCCCTGAAGATCCTGTTCTGTAAATGCCTGGATGAACAAAGGTCCCCAGTGAATGGAAAATGGCTTATATGGGTCCTATCTTCAAGAAAGGCGATCGTCACTCCACGAACAACTATACTGTAGACCGGTGAGCCTGACCAGCATAATATGTAAAGTACTTGCAAGTATTATCAGAGATGCCGCGATAGAACATCTACTACGAAACAACCTTGTAAAAGATTGCCAACACGGTTTTATACCGGGGCGCTCCTGCTTAACACAATTGCTCAAGGTATTGAATATTTGGACCCATATTCTGGAATGGGCTGGTAATATCGACAATATTTACCTAGATTTTGCCAAGGCTTTCAACAGTGTACCCCATGAAAGGCTGAAAATGTACATAGTATATCAAAAAATACAATAGCACATATTTTATGTACAAACCACTGGAACCATTCTCTGGGCAACAGGACGCAGTTCATCCGGGCAGCCACCCAGCTGACTCAGAGACGTGTGTGTGTGTGTGTGTGTTTTGATGTCACATCAGGGGAGAGAGCAAGGCTAGCTGGTGAGTTGGCGACACAGTTACAACCCACTGGCTCAAAACGTACATTCACTCCACTCACATACACACCCTTGCTCTTCATTTTTCTTATTTTATAGTTTTTTATTAAATTTTCTTTATTTCTAAGCCTCATTAGAGTATAGTACAGTATTGTAATGATTTTTCCATGCTTTTTATGGTTTCATTACAGTACATGTAACTATGGCAACATGCCATCTCACAGGCCACCTCATCCATAGTTTATTCCTCCAATGTTGATCAAGTTTAGTCTTGAATGTGCTCACACTTGGTGCCGTCACTGGTTACTGATATTTTGGTCAGTAATATCGGCGCCGACACAATAACATAATGTCACTCTTCAACTCGGAGCAACTGTGGGTCAAGAATTGTGCCACCTTCACTTATATTAAAATATCTACTTGTCTTAAATGATAAAAAATTCCAGCTACCAATATATTGTGTAACAAAAATAATAATTTATATTTTAGCAGTTTCTTAATAAAAAATATGCTTATAAGAAATTTAAGTGTGTTTAACAGTTTAACACTTACACAAGTGCAGTACAATACATTGTTTGTTTCTTCCTGTAAACATTTTCAGCTGTGCTGAGTCTAGCAGTTCCAATATACACAACACAACTAACCATGTGGTCTATAACAGACAATGTTTCCAACACTGTACCAGATCTTACTGGCTGATTCTGTTAATTATACAAGATGAAAAGATGTCTGTTATTGGTAACATCCTTTATTGAGAGTGTTTACTGTATTAAAAAGTAATCTACCAGTTGTCCATATTCGATCCTTTTCCCTTTGCACACTATTCCATCCCGCTTGAATCCTTTTTCCCTCTCTCTAAGGTGGTGGAGTTGTTCAGTAATGTCACCTGGACCAAAGAGGAACACACTGTTCATGAATTTGAACTGGTGGAAAACTGGCGGACACCATGGACAGGGATCTTCATCAACCTTCTTTTATACATAACATTCACAGTAAGTTTTACAGTTTTACCAGGAGAAAATTGTCAAAATTGGCCTGTTAAAAAGAAAATTTAATTGAGACTGAAATTATAATTTTTGTTCAATCCAGAATGCGACGCCTAGCTTATACCTAGGTAAGTTAATGCCTAGCAATAACTCGCCAGGCCAACATACAGACAATTAAAACATATAATAATTACTTAATAAGTAATATTAGGAGGACACGTCACTACCTGGCATTTAATTGCAATTCTCAAAACCCCCTCCCGCACCCTCCATCACACGCACTGCCAACGTCATCTTCTTGCCTGGTGAATCAGCTGTAAATACACACAAAGAAGTCTCCGCCAATTTGTGTTGTAATAGATGAAATCCTAAGTGCCACGAGGATTTTATATACTGTATTTATACATCTTAGCACAGTGAGGAAATCGAGTGACTTTTATTTTGTTTGTCTCTCAGATATTGTGTTTGGGACAATTTCTTATACGATCTGGTCAGCATGGAGACCACAGCGTGTCTTCTATTTTGAAGTCGCTGGAGTGTTAGTGACTAATTTCCTCTGCTTTCAAGTCACTCAGTGAATGACGTTGCACCCTCCCGGGCTCATCTTCACTGAAAGAGAATATATATATATACTGTACTTTGTCCCAATTATACACGTGCTAGTATGAATACCATGATTTATGTGGCTATCTCTCTCCCTACTCTTATGTTCGTTCACAAAACTTTTCGGGCTTCTGCCCTGGGTTTTCTAATTACTCTCAGCATGAAGGCTAGAGTTGAGTTTTTCTCTTCAAAACTCTATTTTATTGATGTCCTCTGTAGCGGGTTCATCCTTTCCAGGCGAACTTTAGCGAGGCTGCTAGCCTTAGTGTTACTTCCGGACACTGACCTCCCGGTCTTACTAGCAATCTAGAGTTATGTTGGGATGGACCTTGTATCCATATATGGGTTATATGAGAACCATTCAGGGTGGAATTCTCAACCCAATACATATTGCTAGAGTAATAGTGAAAGATGTTGCCAATGGAGCTCTATGGTAGCAGCTCAGCACTGTCAACCCTGCCGGGTGACGACGCTCACTCAGGCATTTTCGCTCAAGCTAATTAATTGAGGCAATGATTTCTGTGCACCCTGATTGGCAACAAATAGAGAACTTGATGATCCC
Organism: Homarus americanus; assembly: GCF_018991925.1. NCBI lineage: Eukaryota > Metazoa > Arthropoda > Malacostraca > Decapoda > Nephropidae > Homarus > Homarus americanus. Next base: position 8,239,199 of record NW_024732867.1, on the reverse strand, counting down.
TCAAAATAAAATGCTCTAAATGTAGTTAGTTTGATTAAAAAATAAAGTTCATTGAGCTGAGGGATAATTGAGATACGAGAAGGGAAAGGTGTACGATATAGTGAGTTTGTTGTTTATGATTGTCAAACTGGTGACTTTTATAACAGTAAGAGATCTTAATGAAATAACTTACTAAAATATAAGTTACGAGTCATGTTGATTAAGGTTTGGGAGAAAATTTTATCTCCCTTGAATTATTATGATGATACAATGTGACTCATAGTGCTCCTCCTAGTTTAGATGAGTGATGTGCAACTGGAGGATGAAGGACAGTTGTTTGGACTGATGGATGATGGAGGAGACCATGGAACTGTCCCTGGGGAACTAGTGTTGAATGATGAGCTACAAGGACTAGAAAGTTCAGCTCAAACACTACATACAAGGAATTGTCCATCAGTAGAGGATGTGAATTCAGTAGTAGTAGTTTCACCCAGGACCCAAGGGGACCATACTACATGTAATTATCAAGGATGTAGAGCCACTTGGATTACCAAGATAGATCCTCATTTGGCTTGCATAATTCATGGCAGCTGTGTCTCAGACAACCTGTTTTCACCAATGGATTGTGCAATTTGTTATGATCAAATTTTTCAATTTAATCAAGCTGCAGGAGATAAGAAAGAATTATTGCAGATCAAAATTAAAAATAGGTGGAATAAGGCCTTAAGAGTAAATTTGTAAATGTAAAATAATGGAAAGATCCCAAGTTGGTGTTAGGTAAGAGACTTAATCCCCAATTAGACAAGCCTGCTTTTGCTAAGAAAAGTAGGTTATTGAGGCAGTAAGGAGATTACTAAAAGAGGAAGGTTTTTCAAGGGAACAGAACCAGGTGCTGGGTTCAGTTCTCAACCTAGAGGAAGCTTTAGAGGAGGAAACAATCCAAGACATAGTAGGGGTGGCCGTTTGTTAAGAAGTGGAAGGAGACCTTATTCCATCACATCAGCGACCACTCCCTTCCAATGAAGTCAGACAGCTGGGTCATCTAGGGGGTTGGGAAAACAGATGGACTTCTTTCATATGGGCTTACAATACAATCAAAGGGGGCCTCACATGGTACTTGGTTGAAGCGTCCTCCCCTAGCATTACCAAAAAGGGGTAAAAAATCAACCCCCTTACTCACAGAATTTGTAATTCACCTTTTAAACAGAGGTGTAATAGAACTGTTACAGTCAGAGAAATGTTTCATGTCTCGCCTATTCCCAGTCCCCAAGAAAGGCAGCGACAAATTGAGATGGATTTTAGATCTTTCAGTCCTGAACAAGTTTATTACCAGAAAAAGTTTTAAGATACTCACTTACGATCATCTGAGGCATCTACTTCCGCCCAATGCTTGGATCTCAAAAGTGGATCTCGAAGATGCCTATTATCACGTTCCTGTTGCTCCCAGGTACAGAAAGTTTCCAGTGTTTGCAGTGGGGGATGTAACTTATCAATTCACGCTGATGCCATTCGGTCTGACAATTACGCCAAAAGTGTTTACAAAACTGACAAACAACCCCAGAGAGATCCTTGCGAAGGAGGGCATAAGAACTTTTGCTTATCTAGACGATTGGCTGATTGTGGGAAACTTTCGAAGATTGACAAAGGGCGACCCAACGTACACTAGTACTATTTCAAAACATAGGATTAAAGATAAACCAGGTCAAATCAAGCTGGACTGGTGCCCGCATCCACTACAATTGCAACAAGGATGTCTAGACCAGGTACTGCATTCTCAGTTTGAGATAGCCTTGGCACTTCACGCTTGGAGTTTCTCAAAATGAGTTTAAGTAGATTGTCAGGTAATTCCAATACAGCTAACCAAGTAATAGCAGGTCATAGACCCCAAACTTCTATGCAATATGAGAAAGCTTGGAAACTTTTTCAACAATTTATTAAGTTAACGACTCCAGACACATTGTCGGAAACAGTTGTGTTAGAATTTTTAGAATTTCTGTTCAGAGTTAAAGGCCTTCAAGGATCGACAATTGCATCTTATAAATCAGCATTGGTTGACCCTCTGGCTTGGGGTTTTAATATTACTTTGAACCTAGGGATTTATCAAATGCTCAGATTGTCCTTTTTCATGTAGAGATCCCCTCGGCCTAAGAGAATCCGACCTTGGTCTCCAGAAAAAGTTACTAAATTTCTTATGGGGCCTAATTACAATATAAATCTTAACCGGGACAGATTACTCCAGGAGGCAGCCTTCCTTCTAGCAATAGCAACAGGTATGAGAATCAGTGAACTGATTTCAGTTTCCAATAATCCATCATTATTGGTATTTTCTGAGGAAATGAAAGGGAGGATTTTCAAGCTCAACCTATTAGGATAAAATGCCTAATGGATGAGACAAGGGTTCCTCATATATTGTGCCCAGTACGTAGTAGGTAGCTACCAAGCAGAGAGGTACTACCGCCTGGGAAGATATTGGAAGCATAATGTGTTGTCTAATGGTAGACCCTGCTGCCATATGGCATCACGAAAATTGTGACCAAGTCCCAGATTGCTGATCTGTCTTTCTGCCTCATTTACACACAATTGTAGGGTCTCAATTGTTACTCTTACATGACAACACAACATACATATAGCATTTCTCACCATTGATTTCTTATCATTCCTGTATTTCTTTGTATTTATTATTATTATTATTATTATCATCACAGTGTTATTATTATTATTACCACTAATATTTTATTTTACTTTTTATTATAAATTTTATTTACTATGAATTATTATTATTATTACATCTTCGCCCCTCGGGCCCCGATGTGGGTCAGTGACCTGTGCCCGGGTGGGCTAATCCCCGTAAAAAAAAAAAGGTAAAAATTTTCAGGAATGGTTAACCAGATTCCCTAATCGAGGCTCCTATGTATTCTCATCACAGGATGGTAAGAAATTGTCTCCTAGTCAAATGACAAAATATTTATCTCAGTTAGTGAATCAATGAAGACCCTGGTAAGAAATTTTTGGCACATGACACCAGGAAATATGCAGGGTCTGTGGCCTTTCTGCAGCATATGAGCCTCAGTCAGATCAAAGAAGTGGGCTTTTGGAGATCTTCAAAAACTTTTAAAAACAGCTACCCTCATCTATCTCTGAAAGGTGCTTCACATGTGGTGGTGCTGGGGTCCCCTCCCCCACCTAGTCAATCTCCACAACCAGGACCTTCTTCTTCCTCATCAGAATAAAGTGCGTATCCTCATTGAGATATGTAAATTAACATTTAACCTGGTAAATGTTCCTAATATTGGAAAATATTCCGAACGGTTTATAATTATAATCTGGACCTAAGCTAGCAGAGCCTTGTATGCAACATCACCTCCCTCTCCACCTCCTGCTTGGGGATTCAAGCTAGGCGTTGCATTCTGGATTGAACAAAAAGTCTTTTTTTTTTTTTTTCTAAAAAACATTTTTTGTGATACGGTATACTCCAGAATGCGACGCTGATAACCCATCCATCTCCACCACTCGAGAGTTGACTTTTGTTTACTGCTCGCTCTAAGGCAAGAGATGACGGTGGCAGTGCGTGTGATGGAGGGTGCGGGAGGGGGTTTTGAGAATTGCATTTAAATGCCAGGTAGCGACTTGTCCTCCTAATATTACTTATTAAGTAATTATTAGATGCTTTAATTGCCTGTATGTTGGCCTGGCGAGTTATTGCTTGGCATTAACATACCTAGGTATAAGCTAGGCTTCGCATTCTGGAGTATATCACAAAAGCTGGTTTTTATAAAAAACGGCTTTTTTATAATGCCATATCTTACCAAGTTAATTTATCATGATTCACATGATTTGTTAATTCCACTTTGTCTCATCATAGTTTTGTGGCAGTGTGGTCGCCAGCACTCTCCCAGTACCATCGGGTATTTTCATACCAGTGTTTAAGATCGGGGCAGCTTTGGGCAGAATTGTGGGCGAGACAATGGCGTCCACTTTCCCAAATGGCCTGCGCTATGGTGGTCACAATCATATTATTATTCCAGGTCTGTTGAGGTGAAAGTTGCATATCTACTTTCATTTTACTGTAATTTTATTAGCTGTTATTCATTTCAAATTATGATGTTAAAAAAAAAATTAGCTATACAGTACAGTATATGAATGCTATAAGACTTGTAGATGTTTGGTACTAAATATCTCACATGTGCTCTTGAACCATAACTATAACAACCCCTAACAGGTGGCTACTCCATAGTGGGTGCAGCAGCTCTGGCCGGTGCCGTCACTCACACCATCTCCACCTCTGTCATTGTCTTTGAACTCACTGGCCAGATCACTCACATTCTCCCTGTTATGGTAAGTCTCATCTCTGTGAATTATCTTTTAATAATACTTCTTGAATGATGAGACAACACTAGCTTACTCGTGGCATATTGGTCTCTACAATTAAAAAATGGCAGACTTATTACAAGTGAAAATTTTGGGTTCATATTGTACTTCTGTACTGTAAATGTACTTCCTATAAGGTATTTAACCATCCCAATTTGTACCACCTCCACTTGTGTGGTATTATTTACACTGATATCTTTTTCTGTTCTAACGCTTCTTTTTAAATTGATATTTTGTTCATCAGATTGCTGTCCTTATTGCAAATGGCATTGCACAACTCCTTCAACCATCCGTGTATGATTCAATCATCCAGATTAAGAAACTGCCATATCTTCCTGATATTCTAACAGCAACTTCTGGTGCCTATAATATTTATGTAGAAGATTTTATGGTTCGAGATGTGAAATACATTTGGTATGGCATCACCTATCGGCAGCTCAAGAATATTCTCAAAGAACATAGGAAAATAAGATCATTACCCCTTGTTGACTCTCCAGGTACTGTTTCTTTATGATACTGTATACACAATAACTAATGTGAAATTTGTCATTACAAAAGGAATACAGAATTACTTGCAGCAATTTGACAAAAATCTCTCCATCTGTATTTTAACATGGTAGTTTTAGGGGGTCGTGAGTGAAGAATGTGTTTAATTGTTCATTTTCTGGTACTGCAGACTCCATGATCCTTCTGGGATCAATACAGAGAACGGAACTCATATCAATGCTTGAAGAACATCTCGGGAAAGATCGACGACTCAAAGTCATTAACAAATGGAAATTTGCTGCCCAGAAGTGAGTTTATGATCTTGTTTTAATTGTTGTATCATCCATTTGTGCTACATAAGTGCAGGATATATCTGTATTGTTGCACCTTTGTTGGCACTTTTGGAACGTTTATGTTCCAAAAGAAAAAATATAATATACATACAGTGGTCCCTCGGTTAACAAGCACAATTCGTTCTAGAAGGTTGCTCGTTAACCGAAAAATTAATTAACCGAAACCATCGTTTCAATGGGTTTTTGGGTAATTGGTTCCAGCTCACCGAAAATTGCCTAAAGTCAACAAAAAAGATAGTAAAGTACACTTACTTTGAGGTGTGTATGTAGAAGGCTCCTGGATGATGATGATGATGATGATGATGATGATGATGATGATGATGATGATGATGGGAATTAGAATGGGGGTGGAGGAGAAGGGAGAAGAGAAGGCATTGGGGTGGAAGAGAAGTCACCCCATGGCGCCATTTCACCCATAAAATTTTAGTTCACTTGGTGTAATTCAAGATTATTTTCTTTAAATCACCACTGCACTGCATTATATATTGTCAATATGTAAAATAAATTTCAAAATGACCAATAATTTGCTTGGAAACACAGAAAAAAAGCGTTTAGTTGAAGAGAGTCTCAAGCAAGATGTTACCTCCACTGAAAAGACACAGAGACTGACGCCTGTATGGTGTGTTGACAGGCTGTTAGGCGCTGTAAAAACTAGTTTCCCTGTACTTAAATTATGTTAAATAATTGTTAAAATGATTAAAAATTTTAATGTAAGACTTTTAAAATTATTGAATAGTACAAACTTCTTGATATTTACTAAAATAGTAAGGAATTTAAGCCCTAGAACCGATTACTGTATTGGCGGACTAATACTACAGCTGGTGGGCAGCCAAATGCAGGAGAAAACATGTTGGGAAAAATTCGTAAGGAATTCGTTAATCGAGGGAATGCTCGTTAACTGAAGTTAAGAATCTTATGGAAGGTAATTCGTTAACCGAAATTTTGTTAACTGAGGCGCTCATTAACCGAGGGATCACTGTACAATAATTATTACTTTTTAAATACACTCAGTAATTTAGAGTAAGTTATAAACTAAAAAAGAAAGAGACAAGTCTATTCATGTGTCACCATATATTAGTACTGTACTGCTGTGCTGTATGGGCTTGAATGGGTACTGTCTTCTATATTTATTACCTTCACCATTAACTTAAGTATAGTTTGAGAAATATATATTGATGTCCTACACATTGTTGATTTTAATCAATCTGTCAGCTCTGAACAAGCCATTTTAAACAGCTATAGCAGACCACAGAAAAGTCTTGTAATGACTGGGATATTTCGTGAATGGGAAAATTGTAAGGGAAAACTCGATAGTAATGTTCAAATTATTTGCAGGTAATTTTACACTTTGCTCCAATATGTAAATTACAGTATTGGGTAACCATAGGATATTTATTTGTTGTATATTCAGAATTACTGTGCAACTATTTTTATTAATGGTGACAGGAATGTCAAGAAAAGTTCACTAGTGCTTACCGCTATACAATTATGGGAGTCACCTAATATCTTGCACATAATTCATTTTTTAAATTCATTGTAGCACATTCATAAATACTGTAGTATATATATAGTTGCAGAAACATCCGTAAGACAGATAATAAATAGATTTCTTAGGACTTTTTATACTTGTAGTCTTCTTTCTTTTTCTCCTTATTATGACATACCATAATACAATTAATTAATATCTACCTCACACCTATGACAGCCGAGCCATCCAGAAAAGTTTGTCTCTACTGTACAGATGTTGAGTATTGCTGTATTAATTTGGGCTTTAAGGATGCAAAGCTTTTCATCATCCAAAATGTTTAGAGAATATTTTAATGCTCTAGCCTACTGTCAATTTGAAATATATATATATATATATATATATATATATATATATATATATATATATATATATATATATATATATATATATATATATATATATATATATATATATATATATATATATATATATATATATATATATATATATATATACATATATATATATACACATTTACATATATATATATACACAGTTGGGTCTTCATTTACGCGGTCAATTGAACCCGCGGAGTACAGCGTAAAACAGAAACGCGTAAATGAAATAACAGAACATAAGGGATTAATTGAAATAGTGGGCCGACCCCCAAACTCCACTTTTTCCGATACACAGAGAACATACACACGTGGATGTTACAAAAGGGCAGATTATTGGCCCTCACCTGTATCACTTGTATCAATTGTATCACTGTCCACCACATAGGCTTGCAGGGCCTCTTTGTCAAACCCCTCAAAGTCCATATCCTCACTATCACTATCACTGACTTGGGCCGATTGTAGTAGGTGGCGGGTGAAGAACTCCGTAATGTTTTGATGACTGGGCGAACTTGTGCGCATCCTGCCTGCGCCGCTTCCCGCGTAAATGACCAAATTTACCGTGTAAATCAAGCATTTCAATTCTGGCAAGGCACCGCGTAAATGACCAAACGCGTAAACCAAAACCGCGTAAATCCAGACTCAACTGTGTGTGTATATATATATATATATACAAGTTTTTAAGACCAAATTATTTGCTGCCCCCCAAAAAATTGGGGGTCGAACCTCTAAACGGGTAATAGTTTCGTTAGGTTGAAAAATATTTACCAGTAACTACCAGTAAACAATGGAAACGACGCACCAACGCACCACCAGCTGTGAGTGTCGGTACAGTTGCCAGGGCAGATCTCTTGCGTCATCATAGCAATCCCAAAGTAGCCAAATGCATGGTATGGTATGTACAGGACGATGTAAAACATAAAGTATTCATTTATTAAAGTTTATTTATAGATACTGTACATACATTTTTGTTCATTACATTTGAAACATCAATCTTTGTTAATTAAATTTGAAACAAAAGAAAACTATGACACCGTATTTTCATTAAAATATTATATCACAAGTATATTTTACCTTAACTGTGACTGAATGAATATATTCTCAGAAATAAATATGGAAATGTAATATTTTGGCTGAAATGACGTACATATTACAGTGGAAAGTGGGATAAAATCATGACAAAAACAATGACTTTCGCTTTCTTTCGTTGTTCAAAAGATTTTACCGTAATCGCTTTTCGAATGGTTTTCAGTTAAAAAACTGTTGCATCACAAGTGAATTAGGATAGAATATTATTGTAATACAACATTTTTTAACTGAAAACCATTCGAAAAGCAATTACGGTAACATCTTTTGAACGAAAGAAAGCGAAAGTCATTGCTTTCGTCACTGACCACTGTAATACGTACTTCATTTCAGCAAAAATATTACATTTCCATATTCTCAGAAATAAATATCAGTTTTGCTGAAACGTAATGTATTTCAATGTAAATTAGGATAAACTACATGAAAACAAAAGACTTTACCTAACCTTCCGATGTTCAAGATATGTTACTAGTTTTTTTAATAGTTTTCGGTTAAAATACTGTTATATTAGTGATATTCTATTCACACTGTGCTTGATATAATATATTTACGGAAATGTAATATTTTTGCAACTACAATGCTGATATCAACACAAGCGTGGTTACAGCGAAACTGACTGAGTGAGGGAGAGCTATGCTTGTGTGTGTGAGGTAGTGGGAGCGGGCGGTGTGCAGTGTTCGGTGCCGCGCGCGATTTGAATGTACAGTACTTCAATTATTTCAATGTACAGAATATTCCTCCGGCGGGGCAATCCGCGTATTTGCGAACCCGTGAATGCTAAACCCGCGTATGTGAAGGGCCGACTGTGTGTGTGTGTGTGTGTGTGTGTGTGTGTGTGTGTGTGTGTGTGCACTTCACTTCACTTCACTTCACTTCACTGTATATAGGAAGACTTGAGTGACTTACTATATCTTAGGTTCAGAGGTATTAAAATTGGTCTCCCTCTTGATTGACATTAGTATGGGTTTCCTGGTAAAAAAAAATCTATATACAGCCATCGCCTCTTTGATTTGTATAGACCAAGTTAATACCAAGCAACTTACTGTGCAATTATCTGATGACTGACCTTTATTTCACTCGGTCATTAGACTACCGATGGTCCGGAGACGCAATACATTCTGTGGGTAGGTGAACACACATGGCCGCTGGTCGTCTCATTGTACAGTAGCTGTAGATTGTTGTGACTTTTTCTAGATTGATGGACTTATTGTATATGATTAGAAGTATTTAGATTTTATGCTGATAATGTTTACCATAAGAAGGTTTTATCTTTTTAATTTGTGCTTAAAGTTTTTGTAGTTGTCTTGCACTTAGGACATACCTCTAGTACCTTAATTGACACATTTAGTGCTTAGTACTTTACAATTAAGATATAGAAATGCTTAATGAGATATTTATATTAAATTAGTTTTATGTTCTCCATAAATAACAAGATCATTTTCTGTTCTTTTGACTTTTTTTCTTTTAAGTGGTGTTAACAAAACTTTTTTCTTATTTTAGTTTTTTATTGCATGACCAATTATAAGTTTTATATGTATTTTCTTTTGTATGGTGTTGATTTTGTAACATTATTGATATTAACACTAGGGAGTGAATTTTTGCAGCAAAACAAATATTCTATTGAAAAAGGTAGAGTAATTATTTAAACATGGACATAATGCTTATTGTGTGACCTCCATGTAGCTATGTCATAAATACTGCATATTCAAACTGTTGTTTTGACTTGGCAGAGCTCTTGAAGCTGAACAGGCAGCAGAAGAAAAAGAGGATGAAAGGAATAAGACAAAACAGAGGCTCCGTGACATTGCAGACGCGAGAAAGCAGAAATCCTCTACAGTGCCTTCAGCTGGCTTGGCATTGGTGGCTGGCATTGGTGGAGGTATGTTGATTATTACAGGACTGTATTGTAGTGTGGTATGGTCATTTATCCAGTACAGCAGCAACATAGCTGCATGTCGTTGGCTGCTAAACATACTGAATATATGTACTGTATTTTTAATCTGATTTAGATACATTTTATGAAAAGCTGAACAACAGCTAACTGCATATTACAGTACAGACGCAGTTCCAAGTAAAATAATGTATTCTGTAGCTCAGTTTTGCTTTCTGTTATTGCTAACACCAGCTTATTGTCTTTAATATCAGTGGTAGCAATACAGTGATTAAACATTTACACTGAACTGATAATTCCCTATTTCAATACACTTTAGTTTTGAGTAATCCATCTTTCATCAGAGACAGCTGTTGTTGATAGTGTAATATGTGTTGAGGATTTGAAGTACAGGTTGACAACCCTTTATCCGAAATTCCAAAAACCGAAAAGCTCTGAAAACCTAAAGTGTTTTTGAGGAGCATTTTTTTTTTTAGCCCACCCGGGCACAGGTCACTGACCCACATCGGGGCCTGGGGGGTGAAAATGTGACCGCTGCATGGTTGATGTGTAGCGGTCTTCTTGTATTCCCGGAGGCACTGGGTTTGGTCTTAGGTATATATTTATCGATTGAATGGTTTACTTTACTGGCTATGATATTCAACGTAGCATCTGCGTTCTTATGCCTAAGTTAGTCAGGCCAGTGTATACTCCTCATTCCGTCGTAATTTCCTTTGTAATATTGAACCTGGATCTGGCTTTGTCATGAACCAAGTTAACAGTTAAATCTGAAGGATAACGTTACGTGGTAACTGGTGCCAACTGGGGCTAGGTGTTCCAGCTTGGCCACCATACCCTCCTCGTTAGGTATTATGAGGTCCAGCGGTTTGGGTGTTTGTTCCCTTCTGTAGTGAATCAGATTGTTACCATGTTGGAATAGAAAATTGTCTCTCAGAGTTTCTACAAAAAGAGTGGCTGGATTATTTAAGTCACTTGGCGTGTTCGGCATTCAGGCCTTCGTTGTTGAGCGGCAGAAATTGGACAGTGATTACATAAGATCATCAAGATCGTCTTACTGATGTGAAAGTGTAAATCGATGTAGGATTTTTAATGTTATACGGGATTGTATTTTTGAAAGCTCGATCTCCACCGAGTTGGAGGTACAGCCCAGGTCAGGAGGCCTACAACCACAAAAGCATTGCCATATGACAAAGCTTTTAATTTTTTTTTTTACGGAGTTGTGGTCACGGTTGTGATAAAGGCCAACCAGGGAGTGTAATAATGTGCCTTTAGTTAAATCAGTTCATAGTGTCATCAGTGACTGCTGAAGAGGTTGTAAATAACTTAAAGTGAATACAAATTGGCGAGCAAGCTGGTAGGCACCACTGCCAGCTGAACCCAAGTCGTGTTATAGGTCACAGTTTGGGGATCTGTAGATACACCCGGCAATAAGTAAATCACTCCCTTTAATTTAATTTTACACTACTTGGACTCTTCAAAAACATCCTCTCCTTGTACCACGCCTGGCTGGCTCTAAGGTCTTGCCTAGCATAGATAACCACACCCCTCAGCAGTGTTTAATATAGAGTATCATTGAGATGCAGTATGTAAATATTGTTACTCATAATTTCATAGATTAATTCAAAGAATTTTTTATAATGTCTGGTTTAATTAATTGATGTAAGGAATATTTATATTATTATGGTGGTATAGATGTTACTTGTGCAGTCACATTAATATTCACCACTTGTACCTCCTCACCATTAGACAATGTAAATGAATGAAAATTTCAAGGTTATTTCTGGTTTCTTTAAAAATTATGCACTTCACAAGTTTATAACATATTGTGTTCATGGTATATTTTGTTGACAACATTTTATGTAACAGCAATGACTGCAGCTACTGGCGTTGGTTTAAGCTTCAAAGGTAAAGTAATGGGTAGAGTGTTGTGTTTGCATTGTGGCCCTAAAGAATGTTGCCAAGTTGTCTTAACATACATGTATTATCTACTAACAAACAGAAGAGTGATTAATAATACCCACAAATAATTATGTTTGAATTTCACCTTGTTAGAGGCTTTCAGTTGTGTTGAAGCTGTTATTGGAGTTTGTTGAACAAGTTGTGTGAATATATTCTTTGGTAAACAATGAAGAAGATATCGTGTAAACATTGAGCAAACTTTTGGTTTCTATATAACTTCACTTGTAATACATAGATATGAATTTGAGTACTGAACTGGGCTCTACTGTACTGTACTGTGCTCTACTGTACTGTACTGTGCTCTACTGTACTGTGCTCTACTGTACTATACTGTGCTCTACTGTACTGTACTGTACTGTGCTCTACTGTACTGTGCTCTACTGTACTGTACTGTCATGCACAACTCATCATTCATATTTTCCTCTTTGTATTGAACTTTCTGTACCCCTTGTTCAACCCAGATAGTGTTGGGATTAAAGTAATGATAAATAATGGAGCAGTATCATTTTATGTTGCTTTGCCTTAGGATACTTGGAGATAGATATATTAAACATTAAATTATTAGTGTGAAAGTTCATTGATATTGTATTCCTTATTGACACTAAGTTAGTAATGTATCATGATTGTTACAGTGAAGTTGCTGCTCAAAGTACTGCACTGTATCAGGTAACATGGCAGCTTCTAATGAGTTATATCACAATAATAGTACAGTAGTATAGTATACAGTACAGTAGTTTTTAATTGAAGTTTAGTCTCTTGGATATTTTTTATATATTTTATTTTTATTTATTTAAAATTCTCACCCTGTTGTAAAAATAATATTTTGCATTGTGTTTGAAAAAATCCTAAAGTGTTTTTTCTTGTATAAACAGTAATAAAAGTTATACATGTACTGTATATAGCACATTAACTGGAGCAAATGGAAGCACTTAGTGTGTGTGTGTCATCCTCTTCAATAATGATGCCAGCACAGCAGCACACTCCATCACTGAGCGGCAGGAACAGTTATAACATTAAAATAATCCAAACTACAAGTTGTGGACTGCCCACTCTGTACCTTATAGTGCAATTACAGTACAGCATGCCCTTCTAATTCATGGGGGTTAGGACCTCAAAATGGCTGCAAATCACCAAATTCACAAATAACATTTGCAAACAGAGAGTTTACAGCACATTTTTACTTGTTGGCAAAGAAATGTATACAGTACTGTATTCTTTTTGTGTTTGCCCTTAGGACAATTATTTCTTTTACCTGTATTGTACTGTATTGTATATGTGTGTGTGTGTGTGTGTGTGTGTGTACACACACACAAGACACATACAAATAAATAATAATGGCACAAATAATCGGAAAAAATATATATTCAAAATGTTGGGTATACCCTCAAGTCTACTCTGTGCATTGTTATTAATAAAGCAGGAGTGGACTTGAGGGTAGACTCAACATTTTTAATAAATTTCTTTCTGATTATTTGTGAGAGGATTTTTCCATTATTATTTATTTGTACGTATCTGTTTTGTGTGTGTGTGCTTACATACACACACACATACGCAAATTGGTTGTAACGCGATTGATGAATTGGGGAACGCTTTTTGTAAAATGCGAACTTTTCTATACGAATGTTGGCCATAACACGATTCCATTCTCAATGTTTTGATTCCATTCTCAACATTTTAAATGTAGAGTGGCGCGGGGTATGGAAAGACAGGGTAAGAAGAATGTTTCCAAGAAACGTTCTGGTGATCGAATTGCCGGTGGTGAACGTAAAATAAAGGCTATAACACTATTGCTGGAACAAGCTTGAGTGCGGCACCTAACCCTATTTTCTCCATAAGCCGTTATTTTTATTGCACGAATTTCTACAGCACGATGTTTCACAAGAACGCAACTATTGCGTTGTAACAGAAATGACTGTACTGTACACAATACAGGTAAAGGAAATTACTGTCTCTAGAACGAATGGCTTCATGTCCCAGCCACGAAAATGGCGGCAACTTTAAAACTATCCGCAGATAATCTTGGGTACATCCAGGGTGTCATCCGTGAATAAAAGAGGACCGCAAAATAAAAATCCGCGAATTATCTGGGTGTACTGTGTTGAACAGTAATCTCTCCTTTATCCGGAATCTTCGATCCCCAAAACTTCCCATTACCCGAAAAAAAAAGGTTTTGAGCATTCTGAGAAATTCTATGAAAATATATCCAATCTGGGAATTTGAATTTTTTTTAATGACTGCATCCATGCATTTCCAGAAAATTCTGAAAAAAATCTAAGATATTCTCTCCATTCAGTTATTCAAACGAATTTCTGAGAGATTGTATCTAGTTTCCGACACAGGTACACATAACGGGTGGATAGGCTCAGTGCTTGTGAGCTATAATTGATACTACTGTCATTTGACTGTATGGGATGCCTGTGATTGGCTGATGTATCTCACAGCCTATCTCCTCAAACTCTTGCATCATGACACTCTTAGTCAGCTGCCACTATACAAGCTTGTTCATCGCTCACTGCCGTTTTTGCATATGGTCTGTGTTATGCAGTACTATACATTACTGTATCAACATATAATCAGCCAAGAATACTGTTAAAGCAGTATTAAGATGTAAACAGTGATCATATTTATGTATACTATACAGAGTACTGTACATTCAGTAAGTGTGAAAGTAGCATATGTACAGTACTGTATATAACAAGAGTGGACAGTACATATGCTTACTGTAGGCTAGTGTGTAGAGGGCATGTGTACAATCCCTCCTTCATAGAGGGAGAGGAGAGTGACATTTAGCAACACCAGTTTCAGTAGATGGTACAAGATAAAGGCAGGCCATCCTGTATCATCATATCACCATTTTGTTTGCCTGCATCACAAGTTCAAGACAACATCCGCTGTTGGTGAGCACAGTATAGTGTGTACAGTATCTATAGTACAGTATATTTTGCCTTCTGTCTGATGCTGAAACATTCACCAGTCCCCCCGAAAAATTCCAGGGATGTGTAATTTTTTCTGGGGATGAAAAAATTTGTCTCAGTACTCTGCACCAATTACAGGTATTGTGGCTAATAGATAGATTACTTACAGTATAAGTATCATTCCACTGTACCAGTTCTATAATGATATCTTCTATAATTATGAAGTACTGTATTGTTCTCTGTTTTCATGATGTACAGTCGCCGAATTTCCTATATTTCCAAAAGGCATGGATTTGTGGATAAAACATTAAAAACATAGGAAAATCAATTGCTAAAAGACTAAATCTAATTGTACAAATCTTTATGGTAACGGTGGAGGAGATGGCTAACACCAGAAAGAACTTATGGAATTGGACCAGAATTTCCAGATATGTTATTTGCATAGTAATAAATTGAAAATTGATAAAACAATGCACAGAACCTAACAGAACCTGATCTGACCTACCTAACCTAACCCTACTTAACTTCCTAACCAGAGGGGGAGCCCCCAGATCCCCTCCCCCATATAAAGTTATTTAGCCATAATTGCTAATTACGGAACCATGGCACCCGAAACCCCTAACAACAGGTCGCAAGTTCCACTGATACAAATAAAGTCAGTTGAATGTCACTTTTCTGCCACATTTTAAACACTTACAAGTCCTTCCAAGAAGTCCAGGATCACATATTAAGTCTTTAGCACTGTCTTAATCCTCAACAAGCACAGATACCTTGTCATAACATATCAGTTTTCCAGTAGATGGCACCATAATTGTACAGTGTATATGAAACACAAAAAGCAAGGCATCGCCTTGTGGAAGAACAATATCAATAGGAACTCACACTTGACTTTGAACCCAATGAAACTGCAAATTCAAACATAAGGTATCCAAACCCCTGTTAGGGAATTCATTTTCAACCACAGGATGCTGATCTTGTCTGCAGTACGGAGAAGAGGTTTTGGAACTTATTGCACACTAAGGACAAAATATAAAGGATCTCAACAAACATAGAGATGGAAATCAGGAAACTGGATCCTATAAAATAAGAAACGAAAGACAAGCACGCCATTAATTACAGTTTTACAAACCCTTGATTAGCTCCTCCATTGTTTCTTTTACATTTTAACAAATACTGACTTCACTTCCTTATATTATCTTAACAACTGACCAGCACCATGGTGGCTACTGGATATTTGATGCCATATGATCAGTGTGTATTTATCTATAATTTTCCTCTTCTTTCAGGCAGTGCCCACTAATGAGTAATTTATGATTGAAGGGTTGAGAAAAACGAAAAATACCTGTATTGTTCTTCAAATTAAAGGAATAAGTTGTTGTACCATTTTTATTACTTACTATCATACAAATAACATCTCGTGAAAAAATGAACCAATTCTATAAACTTTCGTTCTGGTGTTAACTGTCTCCTCCACGATTACTATCTTTATGTTTTAAACTTACACTTCAATATAATATTTATTGGACAGTTCTTTAACAGTTATTCCACTCTATATAAACAATGTGGTTCAGAGTTAGATGATTTAATGAGCATTAAGTTAGCGTAATTTGAACACATTTCAAATTGGATGCATCAAAAATGGCCATAACATATTGTAAATAAAGTAGCACATATTTTATGTAAAAAAAACCCAAATTGCTCCTTCCACACCCAAACCATTCTCTGGATGATGTGACAGTTCAGCCGGGGACTTCTGAGACACAAATTTGTTAGGTCAGCTTGTAATGGCAGAAAAAATAATTTACATTCTCCACCAGTGAAGTGTTCCTTTCTTTATACCTCCAGGTGAAAAAGATTTGCTGTTAGTGCCACCAAGAATCCCCAGAACAGCCCCTACTTTACCCACCTTCAACGAGCCCGCTCCCACCACCAGCTCCACCGCCACCGTCTTGTCCACCTCGAGCATTATCACTCCACTTGTCACCATCACCACAGACCCAGCAGATACGATGGAGAGCGAAGTGAATCAGGAACGAAGACCCTCAAGATTTGAAGTTACAAAGGTTGAAACTCCATCCAAACAGAACGAGTCATCTGTCACCTTACAGATAGACCCAGTTGAGGTAAGTTGTGAGGGAGTAGGGATTGCCAAGATTGGTCATAAGGGAGTACAGTATTGTACTAAGTGTTTAGGTAGGTTGTGAGGGAGTAAAGAGTGTCAAGATAGGTCACAAAGGATAACTAGTGTTCAGGTAAGTCATGGTTGAGCAGGCCCATGCACAAAATTTTAGGAGGGCAGGTGCTCAACTGAAAAAAGGGCATGTGCTTGCTCTGCCCTCTAAAGAGAAAAAAAATTTGAATACAAAGTAATTTGTTTATTAATAATATTATGCATAACAGTATATCTAGAGGTTAGAGCTTTGTACTCAAGTGAACTTGAAATAAAAGACACACCTTGTTTGTCAGAATCAGCCTCCTGTCTTGATGGCCATGTGATTGAACAGCCAATGTAGTCATGTTTTGCAGGTTAAAAAAAAAGTGGGGGGGAAGGGGGATAACCTACTCCTTCACAGCAGCACCCTGTTCTTGGCCTTGAGTTTGAAAATGTTGATGACCTCTGTGCTATCAATGTAGATATCCTTTTCTGTGACCAACAGAGGTTCAGACAGCTCTGAGGCTTGGATTTGACCAGCTTAGAAAAGGAGCATTCTACTCTTGCCGTTGACACAGGAAACACTGCATAATTCTTCAGCAACTTAAAAAGAGTTGCGAAAACAAGATGAGCATTGTTGTCTTTTATGCACTTGAGCATTGCTTTTACATAATTTTTGGGCAAGGTGTATGCTCATTTCTGGGAGAAGCTTGTCTTCCCCTTCTTCAAACCTATAGAATTTTCAGAGGCTGTGTACTACTTGCACTGCCGGTGAATTTCCTCCTTTTTGTTCAATCCAGAATGCGACGCCTAGCTTATACCTAGGTATGTTAATGCCTAGCAATAACTCGCCAGGCCAACATACAGGCAATTAAAACATCTAATAATTACTTAATACGTAATATTAGGATACGTCGCTACCTGGCATTTAATTGCAATTCTCAAAACACCCTCCCGCACCCTCCATCACACGCACTGCCACCGTCATCTTCTTCCCTGGCAAATCAGCTGTAAATACACACAAAGAAGGCTCCGCTAATTTGTGTTGTAATAGCTGAAATACTAAGTGCCACGAGGATTTTGTATACTGTATTTATACATCTTAGCACAGTGAGGAAATCGAGTGACTTTTATTTTGTTTATGTCTCTCAGATATTGTGTTTGGGACAATTTCTTATACAATCTGGTTAGCATGGCGACCACAGCGGGTCTTCTATTATGAAGTCGCTAGATCGTTAGTGACTAATATCCTCAGCTTTCAAGTCACTTAGTGAATGACATTGTTTTTCGCCCTCCCACTCTCGTATTCACTGAAAGAATATATGTAGATATATACAAGTGATCGCGGGCCCTTTGTGCCGGGTGAAAGTTTGAACGCTCATGCTTGGCTAGCGCGCAACCGCCGTCCGGCTGACAGCGTATAGTGAATGAGGGTGCACCAAGTCCGTAGACTTGCATCATTTTCCAGCGTAAATAAAATGTTTAATTAATGACTTCCTAAAGAAACTATCGACATGGGACCAGGTTTGTTCCACTCTACGAATTTTTTTGCGATTTTTCCACCAAGTTTGATGAAAAACGATTGTGCCGTTTCGGCTGGCCAGAACAGACACACACAGACAGACACACAGACACACTGCTATTCATATAGTATATTAGATACAATATATATGTATATATATACTGTATACAATTTTCTTTATCCCAATTATACACGGGCTAGTATGAATACCATGATTTATGTGGCTATCTCTCTCCCTGCTCTTATGTTCGTTCTCAAAACTTTCGGGCGTTTGCCCTGGGTTTTCTAATTACTCTCAGCATGAAGGCCAGAGTTAAGTTTTCTCTTCATAACTCTATTTTATTGATGTCCTCAGTAGCGGGTTCATCCTTTCCAGGCGAACTTTAGCGAGGCTGCTAGCCTTAGTGTTACTTCCGGACACTGACCTCCCGGTCTTACTAGCAATCTAGAGTTATGTTGGGATGGACCTTGTATCCATATATGGGTTATTTGAGAACCATTCAGGGTGGAATTCTCAACCCAATACATATTGCTAGAGTAATAGTGAAAGATGTTGCCAATGGAGCGCAATGGTAGCAGCTCAGCACTGTCAACCCTGCCAGGTGACGACGCTCACTCAGGCATTTTCGCTCAAGCTAATTAATTGAGGCGATGATTTCTGTGCACCCTGATTGGCAACAAATAGAGAACTTGATGATCCCTCAAAATAAAATGCTCTAAATGTAGTTAGTTTGATTAAGAAATAAAGTTCATTGAGCTGAGGGATAATTGAGATAAGAGAAGGGAGAGGTGTATGATATAGTGAGTTAGTTGTTTATGATTGTCAAACTGGTGACTTTTATAACAGTAAGAGATCTTAATGAAATAACTTACTAAAATATAAGTTACGAGTCATGTTGATTAAGGTTTGGGAGAAAATTTTATCTCCCTTGAATTATTATGATGATACACTGTGACTCATAGTGCTCCTCCTAGTTTAGAAGTTTACAATGATGAAATAAATATATTCAACAACAATAGAGCTTATTTTATGTATAATTTTTCACCTTAAACTTTTCAAAATTAATATACCAGTAATTGTGTCAGCAGCTGGCTCTGGTCACAAACTTAAATTTTCAACCTGGCCAAAACACACAGGTGGTCAAACCCTCGAACTTCTTCCCTGTGCATGTGAATATATTGGAGTACTGAGCATAGAGGTAGGTCATTGTGGAGTACTGTGCATTGGGGAAGGTCATGGTGGAGTACTGTGCATTGGGGAAGGTCATGGTGGAGTACTGTGCATTGGGGAAGGTCATGGCGGAATACTGAGCATCAAGGTAGGTCATGGTTTAGTACTGAGCATCAGGGAATGTCATGGTGGAGTACTGAGCATCAAGGTAGGTCATGGTTGAGTACTGAGCATCGGGGAATGTCATGGTGGAGTACTGAGCATCAGGGTAGGTCATGGTTGAGTGCTGAGCATCGGGGAATGTCGTGGTTGAGTACTGAGCATCGAGGAATGTCATGGTTGAGTACTGAGCATCAGGGTAGGTCATGGTTGAGTACTGAGCATCGGGGGGAGATGTCGTGGTTGAGTACTGAGCATCAGGGTGGTCATGGTGAGTACTGAGCATCAGGGTAGGTCATGGTTGAGTACTGATCATCGGGGAATGTCATGGTGGAGTACTGAGCATCAGGGTAGGTCATGGTGGAGTACTGAGCATCATGGTAGGTCATGGTTGAGTACTGAGCATCAGGGTAGGTCATGGTTGAGTACTGAGCATCAGGGTAGGTCATGGTTGAGTACTGAGCATCAGGATAGGTCATGGTTGAGTACTGAGCATCAGGGTAGGTCATGGTTGAGTACTGAGCATCAGGGTATTGATGTCACCTGTCTTTTTACATTTGGATTAAATCAACTTGTATCTCCTGGGAGTTACCTTTGTGGAGAACTGAATGTCAAGATTAGGGTTTACAAACTAGCCATACTGGGTATACATTTTACAACTGATACAGTAATGTGTATACAAAATACCAACAGAATTTACTACTGAAATAACAGTTTTCTGAATATAGGGATTATATTCAAATTCTACAAATTCCTTGGTATTTTAGAACCATTTTATAGAAGGGGAACACCATAGAAGATCATGTCCATTACAGCATTAAGTGAGACTTTATAAAAGTATATGATGGGTGAGACTGTGTTCATCTTGTTTCCAATCACCCAGCACCATATACCATGTAGGAAAAGGCTTACAAAGGTAAAAAAAAAATGCAATCCTTTGTTATAGACATTGAACTGTTTTGTAAGGGAATTTATTTTGACAGATCCCAGCAGCATCAGAATCTGCACTGGACAAAGAACAGATAAGTCTAAGAAGCACCCTGCCACGAAAATCTATTTTGAAGAAGACCAATAGTTTTATTCTTCATCCAGCCACATCCTCTCCCTTTGCATCCCCCCAGCACACACCTTACGCTACTGTCCATGCTGGAGACTCCAAGTAAGTCAGGCAAGATGTTTGTTGATAAGAAGAGAGGAACAATGTTGTTGGGTATTGCAGGAAGCTTGTTAGGAGAAAGATAAAGACTAACTGCCTTAGGGAGGGAGGGATATAGAGACCTTATATGAGATAAGGAGGGATATAAGGCTCTTATATAAACTAAAGAAGGATATAGGGACCTTATATGAGATAAGGAGGGATATAAGGCTCTTATATGAAACTAAAGAAGCGATAGAGACCTTATATGAGATAAGGAGGGATATAAGGCTCTTATATAAACTAAAGAAGGATATAGGGACCTTATATGAGATAAGGAGGGATATAAGGCTCTTATATGAAACAGGGAGGGTTTATTCCAGTAGAGCTAAGATAACATGTAAGGGAGTTACCAGGTATAAAATCAAGGGCCATTTAAATGAATCAGTAACAGGTTACTTTGTTTACTTGGTGAGGGAATATTTATATAAGAGAGAGGAACTATTCGGATGAAGCAAAGAGGAACTTGTCTTGTGAGGGAAGGAACATCTGGGGAGATCATGAATAAGACTGTCATGGTAATATTGGTTTAGTGTAATAGTATTTGATAGACACAAATCAAAACTCAGTTTGTGAAGTAAATTTCCTTCCTTTGATCACTACAGACTACGACAAGCATTTGAAGCTGTGTTAAGAAAAACAAGCTTAAGGAAAATGGATGAAAGAAGCAGCCATAGCAGTCAGAATGTGAATTTTGGTAATCCCAAAAAGGTGTCCATGGTGAGTCTTACGTTTCTTTGTAATGTAAACCTATTTTGATAGAATTCTTTAGTCTTGTGTTTTTATATTTTATCTCCAAGGCCATTATATCTCTTATTTATTTTATTAATTTATCATTTCATCACTTCCCAAGTTACTAGCTGTTTGGGTAATTAATATTTTCTTTGATACTACAGTTTAAGTACAAGAGGAAACAGAAATACCTGGAGAAAACCTCTAATATTTGGTCGGGTCACACTGGATAACACCTTTCTCATATATATCCTGGGCCAGGCATTGAACCCAGGACAGAGCTGTAATATGGAACTTGTTTTTTTTTATGGATTCTTTATTATTTGTATGAAACACAGAAGTTGAGACCTCATAATGGTGTTACATGTGGTACTGTAGTTGAAATTATTGCTTTTCTTTTGACAAACCTTATGAAAAACATGACATCTTCCATATACTGTATTAGATTTGCTGTTGCTGAATTTATAATTTTATGTGATACTGCAGTATGTTGTTTTTACAGAGAATTTGTTGTGCCTCATATTTTCCTACATATTTGTTTGAATAAAGTTTTTGATAGTGATTTTAGTTTCACATTAAACTGAAAATTCTTCATTAGTTAATTTTTTTTGGTAGTTTTAGTTAATGTTGAGGTAAGAATAAGGCTCAGATTACCTAACCATGTATGTGTCAGGTCGTGTTTCTTAAAATAAAGTGCCATCTATGTAACGGGGGGGAAAGTAAATATATTTATTTTATTTTATATATATTTCAGTATTATTTCTTTACATTTCAAATTGTTTCTAAGTTTTGTTTTCTATTTAAATATCTTTAAGCTCTTATTTCTTTCAATTTCTAAGTACTGTATTACATTAGTTTTAAGTTTATTTTTGCTTTCGGCATGGCTCACTCCAGGCTCACACACACACACACACACACACACACACATACACACACATATTGTTACATACATATATATATATATATATATATATATATATATATATATATATATATATATATATATATATATATATATATATATATATATACATACTTACATTTATCCTTCTTCGCTACTGATCGGGGTTGTTAGCTACGCATCGGTCACGCTCTGGATTACTTTTCTTTTCATTTTTTTCTTCTACCAAAAGATCGCCTACTAGCCAATTCAGCGATCGGTCACGTTTCTGTCACGCACTATTGAGCAACATTGGGCATGTGCACTCGCCTGAATGTACTGAACTCCGGCCCAGTGTTGGTCAAGTCTTTGTCTTGGAAAGAGTCACACTGATACCGCCACAACAACACTCTCTGGTAGATTAAGTTCAAGAGTTTACACCTCACTCCAAAAAAAAAAAAGTTTGCGGCTTCTTCAATCTTGAGCTGTGACCCCTTGTGGGGCGAGCGTCCGCCAGCTCCAAGTAAGGACACTCGACTGAGTAGTGCCCCCTGAGATGCTTATACACCTCAACTAGGTCACCCCTTGCCCGTCTGTAGTATAAGCTAGGCAAGTTCAGGCGCTCCAATCTCTCAGGGTAGCTGAGGTGCTGAAGTGCAGGCACCAGTCTGGTGGCCCTCCTTTGAACATTTTCAACCAACTGACAGTCCCTAACATATCTCGGGGACCAGATGGGGTGACAGTACTCCAGATGGGGAAGCACTTCACTCCTGAAGATCGTTACGAGGGACGGACCGTCTAGATATCTGAACGACCTTCTTATAAGACCCAATAATTTATTTGCCTGATTTATCTTCTTCTCGCAGTGGCCCGAGAACTTCAGCTCATTGTTTGGATCTTTGGGATCACCTGGTAAACCCCATGTTACTTTACAGTCATCAGGACCTTTCAACATTTAACCAACAGGACACCAGAGTGATTATCTCTTAATTAACATTATAAATATTGATAACACCAACATAGTACACATCCAATAGCACTGGAACCAATAGCATCCCAGTATTACTTAGCTCCACTCACTAACAAATAAAGTGGTGACCCTCACATGTGCTAAGGCCAACATACAACTGAATAAGTTACAGTTATTGCAATCAAATTAATTTTATACCTGATAATGAACCCTATTGATCATTGCTGACTCATAATAAGATGCTATGATTTTGATGTGTCCACTCCACACTTTAGCTCTCACAATGAGTCAACCTCACATATACACTGGACACTTTCTCTGAGTGGCCTAGCTGTACTGGATGAATCCAGCTCACCACCTCGTCACATGACACACGTCTTAACAGCATTCACACATTTCCATTCTGGTACTGGACATCATCCTAGCATATATAGCACCTATTCTAGGTCAGATCAGCCACCTCCTACATGGGGAGGAGCAAGTGCTTGAGTGCTGTCTCACCCTTTCGTGCACGAGATAGTCATGGTAGTGACGGCACAGGTCGGGCTTTTCACGGACATTTTATCGGTTTCGGACGTCCGACTTACAAACGCCCGCCGATACGAACGAGGTTAAACTTTAAATTTACGGTATTTTAATTACCCCATGACTTATTTTTTTACTTTCATTTACTGTAATTTGTCATTCTATTTCTTCTCTTTTCTTAAATTAGGTGATTTTAGATGTATATAAGGACTTTGGCTATGATATAGTGGGATTTTAAACATTGTTCTATAAATACTGTATGCACATAGCATGTGCTTCGACTTACATACAGTTCGACTTAAGAACATCCTCAGGAATGGAACCTATTGGTAACCCGGGGACCCCTGCATTGTACATATCATTATATGAAAATTATTGCAATGGCTTTATATTAATTTCTTAAGGTTAACATTTATAATCAAATCAGTGTTTCAGCTTGTAATGCATCAATTATATTGGTTACAAGTACCTGACCTGGCATGCACTTGTGAGCGGAGTCAGCATTTGGGCAACAAGGGAACAACGACTCGTACAGTTTTGGTTAGACGTCACGGACTGGCGATTACTGACAGTTTTCTTTACACTTTAATATGAAAATGACAATTCTTTTCTTTTTCTTTTATCCTCTTTGCCACTCATCGGCTCGTTAGCTGCTTGGGCGGTCAGTCACGTCTCTGATGCGCACTGTTGGCAGATACTGGGCATGCACTGGCTCCTGAATATATTGGAACCTGCTACAGTGTTGGTCAAGTCTGGCCTTGAATGAGCTCATACTTGGTGCCATCACAACACTCTCTGGCAGATTGTTCCAAGAGTTCACAAGTCTCACTCTGAAAAATTTGCCCTCACAGCTTTCTGGACTTGTGGCTTGGTCAACCTTGAGCTGTGACCCCTTGTGGGGCAGACATCTGCCAGCTCCAGGTAATTAATTCAAGACAGCCATCAGATTCTCTGATGGCTGTAAATCAAAAGAATACAACTGCTGTTTTTAATTTATATCTCATAATTTCATGAGAGGCTAAAACAGGGGTCATAGGCTTTGAGAGACATTCAAACACATGTCTTAGGAAAGTTTTTATTACACTTTAAATATACAATAGATGACTCCACATATACTGTATGTACTGAGTCTTGAATGCTTCAGCTAACAGTAGGCTTATACCACTTACTGCTACTCGTACTTGTTACATCATAAATTTAAATTTACAGGAGAGCATTTCAGGCAAGAGAGAAAATGGACAGTACCTCTCAATAGAGAAATCAAGTCTCTATGGGGTAACTCACTAGTTTTACACATGTTTTATGGACAACGGAGCATAATACCAATAAGTGTGGGTATTAATATACTAGATGTGACCATTAAAATATCAGGTCTTTTCTCTAAAATGAAGAGTGTAGACATGACAGTTCATATCTCTAAAATAAAGTGTGTAGGAGCGGTCAGTGGAGTAGCTGTTAAGATTCAATGATATAAAATGCAAGAGGATGTACCTAGGTTATACCAATACAGTATAAGGAGGTATATCATTATGTCACACTTTTACTCAGTCAAGTGTTCATATCTAAAGGTAACAGCTGCAGGTTAAAGAAGCTACAAGTACAGAAAATTGTCGGAGCTAACTTTTTTGAAGTAAGAGTTGTGAACTCTCGGAATAACCTCCAGAGAGTGTTATGGTGGCACCAAGTTTGAACTCATTTAAATCCAGACTTTACCAACACTGGTGCAAGTTCAGGTACATTCTGGAGTCAGTTTATGCTAACACTTCATAACATTGAGGCGTGACTGATTGTCCAAGCTACTAACTGGCTGATCAGTGGTGAAGAGGATAGAGTAAACTAAATCACAATTGATTCCTAAATGTTCCATAAAGATTAACTTCAGACAGGCTATCTCATGGGAGAATTAGTGGTCCTCAATTGTTT
The DNA here is from genome assembly GCF_018991925.1 of Homarus americanus. NCBI lineage: Eukaryota > Metazoa > Arthropoda > Malacostraca > Decapoda > Nephropidae > Homarus > Homarus americanus. The sequence continues at coordinate 8,213,070 of NW_024732867.1, read as the reverse complement.
TATTTACTGGTAATAATGTTAATACAGTACTATAGTGCAATACAGTCCACCCTTGCCATTTGAGATGTATAAGTTCCAAGAAATGGCGCGAATTGGCGAAACTGCGAATAGCAATTTATACTACCTCAGTGCACTACTGTACCAAACAACTGACCAGCCACGGTAGCACTCATCCCCTCTTTTAACTTATCTACTAATAAAACTTCATTTGTCAGGGTCATCACTCACTTCTTCCTTTTACGATTTACTCCACTCCACAAGCATCACTTGCACTGACACAAGGCAGTTTTTTAGGGGCCATTTCACACAGAAACACTAAAGTTTTGAGAGTACAACATGAGATGCTGAGTGGGGTAACTCGTTGTGCTGCAGGAAAAGGATTGTAAGCTAGCCATCATAGCCATCATCTGCTTTCTGCGAATCATCAAAATCGCAATTCGCAAACCTGTGAATGCCAAGAGTCTACAGTACTTTAGTTTTGTATTTTCGGTGTCTCTTAGAGAAGGCCAATTTAATATTGCATTCCTTCATCAGCCAATGGAGCGAATGGTGGAGATGACCTTAGAGGAGCAGCGCCGGTGGGAGGAGGAAGAGCTCAACAAGGAGGTGGACTTCAGCAAGTGCCATATTGATCCTGCACCTTTCCAACTTGTTGAGAGAACATCTCTTCTGAAGGTGAGTTAAAGAGAGACAGAAGAGAAACATTTTCTAACTTATCTTAACATTACACTCAATTCCTGATCACTGGCAAATTTCATCAATCTACTCACTCATACAGCAGCAGTACAGGAATACCTCATTATTCACTACCCTGCTTATCCATAATTGACATTCTAACACCATATTTGATATTTACAAAGCATACCCCACTTATTTGCAAATAAAAATTATGGTACCCTACAGTAATACAGTGATCTCCCTGTTAGCCGGAACAATTGGAGCAGAGAACTTCCGGGGATGAGAGATTTCTGGCTAACCAGGCGATTTTCTCAAACTCGGAAAAATTCCTTATCCCCGGAATCTTTTCCGGTTATTGGGAAAAGTTCCGAGTGTCTACACTAGACATCTTGCACACACAGACACTAGCCCACTTCCCCAGAATGTTTCTGGGTGCTGGGGATGTTTTCCTTGAGTCTAAACAACCAGAGTCCATAAATGCAGTTCTAATTAAGTTAGAAATGCCATTTCTTTATTATAATAATCCAGAATAGTTTATCTAAAAGTTTGGTAAAATAAATATACTGTACAGGGTATTTAAAAATTTAAAATCTATAGGATTTAGGCATGAATGAAGCTGTGTGTTACAGCAAAGAAAGTTATTTTTCACTCCCATGGAGCTGTGGGGGATTAGTTGGTCCTTACAGTGATCTTTCTGACCTAGCTCTAACTGTGCTCTAAACACATACCTACTGTATTCCATTGTAAAGCGCGGTTCACACAAACATGTTTTTTCTGTGCATGAGGACCCATGCAGTTTAAAAATTAATGAAGTTCACTGAGACCGTTCACACGGAGCAAGTGCATGAAAATTCACTCATGAGAGACACTCACTTGTACCTGTACAATAATATCTCCATTAGCCGGATCCCTCGACCCGGAACTCTCCGATAGCCGGAACTGAAATTTTCTCGGAAAATAGTTCATAAAGTTGGAATTTAACGGAAAATTCCAACTATGGAAACAATTTTCCTCAGAGCACATTTTCTGGAAAATTCTGAGAAAATTTTCCCAATCCCCGGAAAATTCCGGGGATTGGGGATATTTTTCTGGGTTTGAGAGATGATGTAATGGGCACTTTCTGAAGCTTCCAAGAACAGTTTTCCGTTACCCGGAAAATTCCAGGTATGAGAAATATTTTTCCGGGTTCGAATGAGTCGTCTCGTTACCCGGAAATCTCTCATTCCCGGAAGCACTCTGCACCAATTGTTTTGGCTAACTGTGATATCATTGTACTTCCATATTGCGACATGAAAAAAATGCACCAAGCATATTAGAGTTCTTCATGTGGCAATGGTAAATGCTCATTTACAAACGTCTTACACACACACACACACACACACACACACACACACACACACACACACACTCAGTCACACACAGTGTTCTTTTGTTGTATTTTATGGTATTCTAGCTTTTTGGAGCAGTTACGCAGTGTACCTGTATATAAAAAAGCCGATTTTTTTCTAAAAAAAAAAAAAACGTTATTTTTTCTAAAAACCAGTTTTTGTGATATAGCTCGGAATGCGACGCTTCAGCATGTTACCTAGCTATGTTAATTCCTAGCCAACTCGCCAGGCCAACATACAGGCAATTAAAACATCTAATAATTACTGTACTTAATAAGTAATATTAGGAGGACACGTCGCTACCTGGCAATTAATTGCAGCTCTCAAAACCCCCTCCTTCACACCCCACCATATGCATCACGACCTTCATCTCTTGCCTCAGAGCAAGCAGTAAACAAAAGTCAACTCTCGAGGGGTGGAAATGGGTGGGTTATCTGTGTCGCATTCCGAGCTATATCACAAAAACTGTTTTTTAGAAAAAAACGGCTTTTTGTTCAAGTCGGAATGCGACGTTTCAGCATGAATACACGAGCAGGAGGTGGAGAGGGAGGTGACTTTGCATACAAGGCTCCGCTGACTTAGGTTCCAGATTATGTATAAACCGTTTATAATATTTCCAAAATTAGGAACATTTACCGGAAGGTAAAATGTTAATTTACTCAAAAAGGATACTCACTTTATTCTGATGATGAAGAAGGTCCTGGTTGTGGAGATTGACTAGGTTGGGGAGGGGAACCCAGCACCACCACATTTGAAGCATCTCTCAGAGATAGATGAAGATAGCTGTCTTTGAAAGTTTTGAAGATCTCCAAAAGCCCATTTCCTTGATCTGACTGAGACTCATATGCCACAGAAAGGCCACAGACCCTGCATATTTTCTAGTGTCATGTGCCAAAAATTTCTTGCCAGGGTCTGCTTGATTCACTAATTGAGATAAGGATTATGTCATTTGACTAGCAGATAATTTCTTACCATCCCGTGATGAGAAAACATAGGGGCCTCGATTAGGGAATCTGGTCAACCATTCCTGAAGATTTTTAACTGGGCACATTATATGAGGAACCCTTGTTTCATCCATTAGACGTTTTATCCTAATAGGTTGAGCTTGGAAATCTTCCCTTTCATTTTTTCTTAGGATCTCCGTAGGAAAAAGGGTAACATCCTCATCGGAAAATACCAATAGGTAATGATGGATTATTGGAAATTGAAATCAGTTCACTGATTCTCATACCCGTTGCTATTGCTAGAAGGAAAGCTGCCTTCTGGAGTAATTTATCCCTGTTCAGATTTATATTGTAATTAGGCCCCATAAGAAGTTTAGTAACTTTTTCCAGAGACAAAGGCGGGATTCTCTTGGGGGGAGGAGGTCTCTGAATGAAAAAGGACGATCTTAGCATTTGATAAATCCTTGGGTTCAAGGTAATATTAAAACCCCAAGCCAGAGGGTCAACCAACGCTGATTTATAAGATGCAATGGTCGATCCTTGAAGGCCTTTAACTCTGAACAGAAATTCTAAAAATCCTAACACAACTGTTTCCGATAATGATTCTGGAGTTGCTAACTTAATAAATTGTTGAAAAAGATTCCAAGCTTTCTCATATTGAATAGAAGTTTGGGGTCTATGACCTGCTAATACTTGATTAGCTATATTGGAATTACCCAACAACCTATTTATACTTTTTTTTTTAATTTATTTTTTTTCTTTTATTATTTTCTTTTTTTTTTGAGAAACTCCAAGCGTGAAGTGCCAAGGATATCTCAAACTGAGAATGTGGTACCTGGTCTAGACATCCTTGTTGCAATTGTAGTGGATTCGGGCACCAGTCCAGCAGATCCAGGCACCAAGGTTGTAGGATCCAATATGGTGCAATTAAGAGGACCTTGCCTCGGAAGGATCTGAGTTTGTGAACCACTTTGGGCAATATTTTCACAGGTGGGAACAGATAGATTAAATTTCAAAGGTTACATTCTAAGAGTATGGCATTTCCTAAAAGATTCGACCCTTCCAGAGATGCATAAAGTGGCATCTTGTGATTTTTTAGGGAGGCAAACAGATCTATCTGTGGAGTTCCAAACTTCTTCACTAGACTCTTGAAGTCCGATACCTTTAGGGACCATTCTGTTTCTGTCGATACTGGCCGGAGACGGGACAGCGCATCTGCCCATTTGTTTTGCACTCCCGGTATATAAGTTGCTTTAAGGTAAAGTGTTTGTGTTATACAAATACTGAAAATTTTTTCTGACATTTGTAGAAGGGGCCAAGACCTTGTTGACCCTTGATGATTGAAACAAAAGACTGCCGTTTTGTTGTCCATGGCAAACAGGATCGTCATATTTTGTAAATTTGGGTTTGCCGACAAAAAGAATAGGACCACTGCTAATTCTTTTATATTTATGTGTGTCCCAAAGGAAGTTGCTCCACTTCCCTTGATTGAATTCCTCTTTTGAGGAATGGTATCCCCATCCTATTTCGGACGCATCCGTATAAACGACCAAACCTGTTTGAGGCGGAACCCAGGGAGAGGGACCGATTAGATTGTCCAACTTTGTCCACCATAACAGATGATTCTTATCTGAATAGGGAGAGAAGAAGCAACATTTCTGTTTCTGTGAAGCAACTTCGAGCCCAGATGAGATAGTTGCTTTTTCCTTAACTTTCCCAATGGAACCACTATTGTGGCAAAATTCAACAGACCCAGAAGTTTTTCCCAATTGTGCCAAGAAACCTTGAGCTTTACACAAAAGGCTTCTACTTGGTTTATCAAACCTGTTACTTTTGTTTTTGGTAAACTGACTGACTGCTGATTTGTATCCCACTAGAGATTTAACCAATTCAACTTTTGACATGGTATTAAATTTGATTTTACCTGGTTTATCTTAAACCAAGGTTTTGAAATAGTACTAGCGTACGTTGGGTCGCCCTTTGACAATCTTCGAAAGAGTTTCCCATTATCAGCCAATTGTCTAGATAAACAAAGGTTCTTATGCCCTCCTTCGCAATGATCTTTCTGGGGATGTTCGCCAGTTTTGCAAAAACTTTTGGCGCAATTGTCAGGCCAAATGGCATCACTGTGAATTGATAACTTACATCCCCCACTTTGAACACCAGAAATTTTCTGTACCTGGGAGCAACAGGAACGTGATAATAGGCATCTTCGAGATCCACTTTTGAGATCCAAGCATTGGGCGGAAGTAGATGCCTCAGATAGTCGTAAGTGAGCATCTTGAAACTTCTTTTGGTAATAAATTTGTTTAGGACTGAAAGATCCAAAATCCACCTGAATTTGTCGCTGCCTTTCTTGGGGACTGGGAATAGGCGAGACATGAAACATTTCTCTAACTGTAACAGTTCTATGACACCTCTGTTTAGTAGTTAAATTACAAATCCTGTAAGTAATGGGGTTGGTTTTTGACCCTTTTTGGTAACACTAGGGGAGGGCGCCTCAACCAAGTCCATGTGAGACCCCCTTTGATTGTCTTGTAAGCCCATATGGAAGAAGTCCACCTGTTCTCCCAACCCCCTAGACGACCCAGCTGTCTGGCTTCATTGGAAGGGGGAAGTTGCTGAGGTGGTGGAATAAGGTCTCCTTCCGTTTCTGAACAAACGGCCACCTCTATTACTTCTTTGATTATTTCCTCCTCTAAAATTTCCTCTAGGTTGATAACTGAACCAAGTAGCTGGTCCTGTTCCCCTGTAAAACCTTTCTCTCCTAGGTTTCCGAAAGGTCTGAGGACTCCTGGGAACATTAATATTAATAGTACTGTATTCTCAAAAGATGATCTATATTTAACCATCAAACAAAGCAGGAGAAAGAGGAGAAGAACATAGCAACAAAGAAGCACTACCACTTGAAGCATTCTTTGTTGCTTGTTTCCTTAGCTGGACTTTCAGGTTTAGGGCTTTCAACAAATTATCTAAAAATGAGTTGTACAGGGAATATGGGATTCCTTGTAGAGCGGTAGCGAAACATTTGTCCACTTCTGAATTTTCTTCATAGTCCAGCACAAACTTAGTTAATAACTGACACATCATAATTGCAGACCAAACATCTGCTGCCAATTTCCTAATTTTAAATTCTTCAAGCAGTAGTGCAGGAGCAACTGGTTTCAAATTTTTTTCATAACTTATATCAACATATTTTGGAGCCGACAAATACTGGGAAAGTTCATAGAAGGAACTCTTTTTGTCATTAAATTGAAACTTCAAAAACTAAACTTGTGAGCATTCCTGTCTGCGGGAATGAATGTTAAGTCTTTCAATAAATTAGCCCAGACTTCGTCTATTCCAGAGATCATCTTTGGGCAAATATCAGGCCAAGAAAGTGTAGTATCACCTTCCAAAAACAAAGAATGATGACCCAAAGTTGCTTGTCCTTCCTGTCTCTTGTAATTGCTGAGATATCAGGAAGCTTAGAGACATTTTCATAAAATATTTTGAATAAGAAATCCAAAGATTCAGATGTAGTAGAAAACAAAGACGACTTAGACCTTACCAATGTTACCCAAGACCTGTTGGGATCATCCTTACACTCAATGTTATCCAGCAGCTGCGTGGCAGTCGACAGCAGCCTGTTTCCACTCATAGCAACCAACACTTTTGCCCCAGGTGGAAGCGGTTACCAAGATGTGGATAGGATGAAGTCAGTCTCAACAGTTTCTTCCTGCTCAAGAGACTGAATACTATGATTAGAACCAGCTTCATTGTCCTGATCCTGGAATCCACTGAAATCAGACTGAGTAGATAGAGGTTTTTGTAGACTTCCCACTGTCTGGAGGGTCTAATAACTTATTTTTCTTAGGAGAAGCAGGCTTGTCTAAGTGGGGATTAAGTCTTTTACCTAACACCAATAAACCTAAACTTTCTGCCAACTTGGGATCTTTCCATTGTTGTACATACAAAAATTTACTCTTCAAGGCCTTATTCCACCTATTTTTAATTTGTATTTGCAATAAATCTTTCTTATCACCTGTAGCTTGATGAAATTGAAAAATTTGATCATAACAAACTGCACAATCCATTGGTGAAAATAGGTTATTTGAGACACAGCTGCCATGAATTATGCAAGCCACATGAGGATCTATCTTAGTAATCCAAGTGGCTCTACATCCTTGATAATTACATGTAGTATGGTCCCCTTGGGTCTTGGGTGAAACTACTGCTACTGAATTCAGATTCTCTACTGACAGACAATTCCTTGAATGTAGTGCCTGAGCTGAACTTTCTAGTCCTTGTAGCTCATCACTCAATACTATCTCCTCAGGGACAGTTCCATAGTCTCCTCCATCATCCATAGGCCCGGACTCCTGACCTTCATCCTCCAGTTGCACATCACTCATCTGAACTAGGAGGACACCATGAGTCACATTATATCATTATAAAAATATAAGGGAAAAAACATTTTCTCCCAAACTTAATCAATATGACTCATAATTGTTATATTATTAGTAAGTTAATTCATTAAAATCTCTTATTGTTATATAAGTCACTCATTTGACAATTATAAACAATTAACTCACTATGTCGAATCTCTCTCCCGACTCTTATCTCAAGTATCCCTTACCTCAATTAAATTTTTTTTTTTAACATAAAATAATTTCATTAGAACATTTTATTTAATGGATCATCAAGATCTCTATTTGTTGCCAATCAGGGGCACAGACATTATCCCCCAAGTAATAACTTAAGCGAAAATTCCTACGTGCGCACTATCACCCGGCAGGGTTGACAGTGCTGAGTCGCTAACATAGCGCTCTATTGGCAACAGCGTTCACTATTACTCTAGCAATACTTAGTGGGTTGAGAATTCCACCCAGAATTGTACTCATATAACCCATATAAGGATGTAAAGTCCATTTCAACATAACTCTAGATTGCTAGGAAGACCGGAAGGTCAACATTCCGGAAGGAACGCCAAGTCTAGCAGCCTCGCTAAAGTACGCCTGGAAAGGCTGAACCCGCTACTGAGGACATCAATAAAATAAAGTTATGAAGAGAAAAACTCAACTCTGGCCTTTATGCTGAGAGCAATTAGAAAACCGAGGGCGGAAGCCCAAAGGTTTTTTGTGAACGAACGTAAGAGTAGGAAGAGAGACTGTCATGGCATTCATACTAGCACGTGAATAATTGGGACAAAGAAAACCGTAAACAGTACACATATATATGTATATATAAATAGATATATTCACATACAGTATTCTCTTTCAGTGAAGACGAGCCCGGGAGGGAGCAGCGACATTCACTAAGTGACTTAAAGGCAAGAGATAGTCACAACGATCTAAACGACTTTACAAAGAAGACGTGTTGTGGTCACCATGATGCTGACCAGAGATTGTATAAGAAATTGTCCCAAATACAATAATTGAGAGACATAACAAAATAACAGTCACTCTACTTCATCACTGTGCTAATAAGTACAAATACCGTATATAAAATCCTCACGGAGCTTAGTATTTCAGCAATTACAACACAAATTTGCGGAGCTCTCCTTCGTGTGTATTTACAGCTGAATCGCCAGGCAAGAGATGATGGTGGCAGTGCATGCGATGGGGGGTGAGGGAGGGGGTTTCGACAATTGCAATTAAATGCCAGGTGTCCTAATACAGTATTACTTATTAAGTAATTATTAGATGTTTCAATTGCCTGTATGTTGGGCTGGCGGGGAGTTAGCTGGAATTAGCATACCCTGCATTAGCTCATTAGCTGAGCCGCATTCCGACTTTAACAAAATAACATAACATAACTCCTACCTCAACCTGGTAGGGAGAGCACTAGGTGGTTGTGGTCGCCCTTACTGGGTCCTGTGAGCATGTAATTTGAATTTTTACCGGGACCCAAATTCTATAAAGTGGGGAAAGCTTTTTACACGAAATGATGGTGTCAATTTAGGAAATTCAGACTGTACAGTATAAACAAATGGTGAAAGTTGTCTGGATTGGAACGCATCCCCCCTATATACATTAATTCTTATGGGTAAAATTACTCCGATATTTGCAAATTCGTTACAGCCACTCCTCGACTTACGACCTACTTGACTTACGACCACCCGGACATACAACCGCCCCAGTCATACCAAAAATTTTTCAAATTACGTATTTTCGAATCTAAGCGTTAGTGATTGCGCTGTGTACTGACAAAATTTTCATTTGTAATTCCCTTTAAAATGGCTGGCATGCTTAAAAGTGAGAGTTTTGTGGTGCTGAGAAGAAAAAGAGACATCCATTTATATTTTCTTTGTATCATTTTCGCATTTTTGACTTATGACCAATTCGACTTACGACCTGGATTTGGGTCCCTAACCACGTTGTAAGTCGAGGAGTGGCTGTATTTTCAATGACTTTTATGAATTTATCATTTGCAATAACAGGGGTATTCCTGTACTGCACTGTAGTGAGACAGTGTGTATCTTTTAGGTTTACTGTAACAGCATTATTATTCTGTCATTCACAGTGATCAATTTTATTCCAACAGGTCCACTCATTGTTCTCCATGCTGGGTCTTAATCATGCCTATGTCACAGCCATTGGCAGGATCATTGGTGTTGTGGCACTGAAGGAGGTCAGTTATACAGTTTATCTCTCATCTTGTCAGCATCAATATATTATAAACCTTAATTAATGTTTTTCTACTACAGTTAAGTTTATAATCATTAGTTCATTAATGAGAAGCTTGGTGTATGAACTACTGTGCAGTATATTTTAAACTAGAAATATTCACAATAGGAGCTTTATCTTTCACATTTTTCCATTAATATTTCAAAAATACAGAATCTCTCAGCCATTAGTGAATTAGTAATAACCTTCAGTTATATTCAGAAGTATGTATATCCTTTACATATTTTGGATGAAGTTCATTGTAAATACCAATGGGGCTTTGTGTTTCCTATTACTGTACCTGTCTCACCCAAGTTGCTGCTCACCCTGACACCCAACCCCCACCTGCTCACCCAAGTTGCTGCTCACTCTGTACCTGTCTCACCCAAGTTGCTGCTCACTCTGTACCTGTCTCACCCAAGTTGCTGCTCACTCTGTACCTGTCTCACCCAAGTTGCTGCTCACTCTGTACCTGTCTCACCCAAGTTGCTGCTCACTCTGTACCTGTCTCACCCAAGTTGCTGCTCACTCTGTACTGTCTCACCCAAGTTGCCCCCTCTGTACCTGTCCACCCGTTGCTCTCACCTGTACCTGTCTCACCCAAGTTGCTGCTCACTCTGTACCTGTCTCACCCAAGTTGCTGCTCACTCTGTACCTGTCTCACCCAAGTTGCTGCTCACTCTGTACCTGTCTCACCCAAGTTGCTGCTCACTCTGTCCCTGTCTCACCCAAGTTGCTGCTCACTCTGTACCTGTCTCACCCAAGTTGCTGCTCACCCAAGTTGCTGTCTCTGTCTCACCCAAGTTGCTGCCTGTCTCACCCAAGTTGCTGCTCACTCTGTACCTGTCTCACCCAAGTTGCTGCTCACTCTGTACCTGTCTCACCCAAGTTGCTGCTCACTCTGTACCTGTCTCACCCAAGTTGCTGCTCACTCTGTCTTTATATAGTTTCCCTTTTTATGTATTACTCTCTGTTTACCTCTTCCTTTATGCCCTGGACATCTCCCTCCTCCTTGCCTCCTTCAGTAATGTTTCTCAGCCACTCCTCACTCATTGCATGCTATGTAGTCTCCTGCCACTGTAATTATTCCCATAGTATAGTTCCCCATGCCACTTACCTTCCAGTTAAGAAAAGCAGTTGAATCAACCAACTCGGGCGACTTCGTCAAGCCCAGGAGAAATAGGGGTGTTGGGGGCACTTTCAGGGAAAAGTTTTTGAGGCCCACAATACGAAGAAAGGTTTATCATTAGAAATTTTTGAGTGGACTTGACTGTAATGTTTGTTTTTGTTAATTTATTGCACCATATCCCACATTGTTATGAAATACCATCTTAACCACCAAACTCATGGAGTGAAGATTTTTAAACTTTAGTGTATTTTTATTACTGTCTGTACTACCTGTATTATAGTCTGTAATAAACATTGTTTTAATATTTGTTTGTTACATTACTGATACTGAACACAGTAATTTTAAGAGTTGTTTGTTGGTTATGGTTGTATGTGTGTTGCCCTCAGTGCTGTACTGCAGATGATTATTAAGAAGATAAGAGTCCAAAAGAACTATATCTGTACAGGTACTGTATGATGTCCTTATCAACAGTTCATTCATAACATGGCCAAGTTATTTTAGAGTTAGATATAGTCAGAATAGTAAAATATGATGTCAACCAAGTCTTTAAATAAAACAGGCTAGAGTGAGAGAAAAGTGTACAGAGACCTGATTCACACAATTGATCACAAAATATCAGATTAGTTCTTTATGTTAAGTGACATACAGTAATGTTAAGGCATTCAATATTTATATAAAAACTGGAAGTTTGAGATGATTACCATTTATTACTAAGTATTGCATGCAAAAATAACCCGTCTAACAAGCTGCCTTGGACTAACTACAGTTCATAACTCTTATACAGGATGTTCTCTATCTGCTCATTAGGAAGCAGTGTAAGGAAGTTATTAATCCTAAAATGTTGCTCATCACAGCTGGTCCTATTAAAACAAATGCCTCTTAATTATGCATTTGACAAAGTCTGGAGTTAGGTACCGGTATACCCTGTACAGTCATACGTCTTGCTGGAGATAAGAGAAAGGGGACAAAAGTGTTGTTTTCCTCTAAGCTTCAACTGCCTCACCTTTACCCAAGAGTATCCTTGCCAGTCATTAGGCTGTCTGATACTGCTGTCTCCAACAGGGTCACAAGGATTAGGATGATGTCCAAGAAAATCCCAATGTTAATTATGCAAGGTGTCTGATGGTAATATAAATGTTCTCTTTTATAAGTGAGGGATCCATAATACATGAACAACTGTGGCAGATAAATTAACACCAGATGAAAGAGTCAGTTTAATATTCATATATATAAAGCCAAATACTGTATATACTGTATACTGATCTGTTGCAGAAGAACATACATACAGTTATTAACATCACCCAGGTACAGGTATTTGGGTGTTGTTGAACAGTATCTGGCCTTCCATACATTACTAATAACCTGATTTTTTTGTTAGTCTAGTGTTAATTTCTCTGCCATCTTTGTTGACTTGTTAGGATTTCCTCACTTGAAAAATAAAAGAATAAATGAAAGCATTATTTTACTATAGTTCACAGTGATCAATTTAATAGTACAGTACAGTTCAGTACGACCGAGGCAGGTTGTAAGTCGGGGAGGAGCTGTACTTCCAACACCTCAGCCCCAAGGGTCCCTGGTACCACAACTTGGCTCTTGTAGAGGGGCAGCCCATCATGTGTAGACAATCCAGTCCTGAACAGGAAAAATACTCTGAGCCCCAATTCCAAAAGATTCTTGGACTCATGGAATCCATCCATCAATGATTCTGTTCACCAGGGCCTGTATGGTCGCTGCATCCCTGAGCCTGCCTAACAATGCTGTTTGTAGTACATTCACTGCCACAGCTACTATGGTTCCACGTGCGGCTTCAGTGTCATGGACCGGGCTTATTACTCCTTGGTGACTATTCGGTGGAGGCCGGCTATCATGCCCGTTGCCGGTTTTCTGGACATAGCGTCTGGTCCCACATGCTTCCTGCCAGGGACGTGTACAATCCTGAACCTGTAGTTCAAGATTTTTTAACAGTCTTGGGTTTGGGATGTCCTCCAGTCTCCAGTCACCTCGGATTTTGACCAGTGATTTGTCGTCAGTGGCAATGACCAAATCATCACAGCCCTGTCTGTATAAAGTAGCGAGCCTTCTCTAGGGCATCCACCACAGCCAGTGCTCCACTCTCTGCTGGGCATAGCTCAACTGCTGGAAGCAGTACGGCGAGTTCGACTTGCAACTGGAATGCTTTTTGTCAGACAGAACCCAATATCCATTTCGGAGAAATCTGTAGCCAAACAGGTAGGGCTGGCATCCCGTCTGGAATATTCTCCTTCTTTTCTCCACTGCCTGAACAATCATGCTTCTGGAATCCTGAAACAGCTTGTTCAGCTGTTCATTCTAATAAAACTTTACACTTTGTTTCAGAAGTTCCCTAAATGACTCCATTGCTGGTCGCACTGTGTAGGCATAAAGACATAACTCACTTGTTGTACTAGGCCAAACCATGAGCATATTCCAGTTATGTCCTTGGGTGTAGGAAAACTCTTGGTGCTCTCCAGTAGTTGCCAGCACTGTCTGACTGACTCTGCTGTGACCTCGAACCCAGCAAATTCTACAATATATCGTGCAAATTGAAATTTCTCTGGGTTAAATACAATGCCTGTCGTATTGCAGAGAGTGAGGTAGTGGCAGGTCTGGGAAAAACACTGCTCAATGGAGCCTACCCATAGGAGAAAGTTGTCAATGCACTTACCTTGTATGGCATGTCACGTGTGATGAGGTCGAATTTATGGGTGTATCTGTTTCCTGCTGCCAGGTAGTCCTATGGGGTGGTCATGTACTGGTAACGACCACAGAGTGTGATGAACGTGGTGTAGTCTCGGCTGTTCTTATGTAGCCTCACACTGTGATAGCCATTCCAAGCATCCAGAACGGTCTTCTTAGTGTTAGTCGGCACAGAGGTCACCTGATGGAAGGGTGGGGGTGTGGTGAGTTTGGCTCACTGACTCCTGGTTGAGAACTTGTAAATCAACCATCCTTCACAGTGACCCATCCTTTTATGCCACGATTACCATCCGGTGGCACCATTTGGTTGCGATCACTTGAATCCTTACATGCCGATCCAGGCTTCGTTTGACCTCATCTTGCCAGTGCAGCGGGACTGTTATCAGTGTGTATGCCACTATTGGCCTTGTGTCTGGCTTCAGGAAGATCTCCAGTAGCCCTCTGTGCATCATTGGCAGTTGTTGGTGCTTACATACATTGAACATACTGGAGGCATACCTATCCAGTATCCATTGCTGGAGCTTGTTGAGGTTTTCAGGCTAGAGGTGGTTGTGCTTTCCTTGGACACTCACACAAACCTCCTCAGTGATCTGGCCCTCACTGGTGCTGCCTGTTGTTTTTATGCTGGCTGCCACAGTCTTGTTTCCCCTGGGCTTCTGTGGAAACTCTCCAATCGCTGAAAGGTTCTCTGAAATGATACCAAGACATGAACAGGCCACGGTCGACTGAGGAATAAGCCTAGACAGTCCTTGGCAATGTAGCACAGATGCTTGGTGGATCTAACGTGGCCATCCTTGTCATGTCCTGTAATGTTAATGAAGACCCACCCATCAGACGCATCTGGCTGTTCTCTGCCATACAGATGGTCTGGCTGACCTGCAGCTGATCACTCGGCTGTAACCCCAGGAGTGAGCGGAAGAATGGGCAAGCAACTGTGGTCTGGGCTCCTGGCCAGTTTCAGGCGGCTACTCCTGAGCGGTAGTCCCAACTCATGGTAAGCCACCTTGGACACCGCCACATTCAATGATACCCATGGCTGATACAGTGCCTACTGACACACCCAGCCCATGGCTTCATGCCGTAGTTGGTGGTCGACTATGAGGCGCCTGCGGCCATACTGCTTCATGGTGCCAATTGATACCAGGGACATGAAGTCAGAATCCATTACAGTGTCCCATGTCGTCATGCCAGCATTGCTCTCTCTCTCTTGCTCCTGTGCCTGATGATATCTATCCTCAAATTTATTTTTGTTAGTAAACTGTGATGTTTAATCCTTCATACAAAAATTAAAGGTTTTGTTAACATAAAAGAGTATGTCTCCCCCCATCATAACAGTTTGGATTGTTTTCTGTTGTGTGATACTCTTTTGACTGTAGTTCTGGTGAAAGGTGTACTGTACCGTACTGTATCATTTTGCTGGAGGTATTGATGGTTTAAGAGGATGCAAATGCTCAAGCTTGTTCAATACAAAGGAATCCCAGTTATCTGGAATTCAGGCAACAAGCAGATTCAACTAACTGGCACCAAAAATAAAATACCCAGTAATAATAATAGAAATAAAGATTCCTCCAAAATTCAGCTAGAATTGTAAGTTTGAATACCGCACACAACAGGGGTGAGTTGCCATATTTATTGCTATAATAAACAATAAAATCGATACATAGTAGATCATAAAATACAAAAGCACATATTTTATGTACAAAAAATAGCTCCTTCCACACTTAAATGTGTGGCTGGCTCACTGGCTGAGTGGTTGTGTGTATACCATGACATCATATCAAGAGGGAGCGCTGCCACACAGTTTAAGCCCGGTAACCCACCGCCTCAACACACATTCACTTTCCATATATACAAACCCATGCTTTTAATTTTTCTTATTTTATAGTTTTATATTATATTTTCTTTATCTCTAAGCCACATTAGAGTATTGAAATGATTTTTACACCAGTTTTGTAATTTCATTAGAAGTAACAATATACAGAAGCTGGGATGGCGAGTCAGTAACGTAGCGAAGGCCTTGGTTATAACCCATTGCCTCCACACACGTTAACCTGTCACTCATACACATCCGTGCTCTCCATTTTTCTTATTTTATAGTTTTATACAGTATTATAATTTCTTTGTTTTTATGCCACATCGTTTATATAGAATGGAATAAGTGCTAGGGAAGTCTATTTTTCTGAGAAACAAATTTTCAATGTCAATCTGTAGCACTGTGTAATGTAGGATTTATTGGGACATGCTAAGAGTGAGGTTCAGCTGACCAGAAACTGTCTTTATTGGCACTTTTCAAGCCCTGGATAACTGGGAGCTTTCAAAGGCCACTTCTATATTTTTTTCCTTCATTAAGTCCCCCAAAATATTTTTAACTACTACTTGAAATATACCTGGTAGATGGATGAATTAGGCATTCATCAAAATTATGATGAGCTTGTGAGAGAGAAAACACTTTTTTCCTGTAGTAATAATACAGTAATTTTGTATATGAATGTATGATTGGTATTTATATTACTGATTACTATGCCAGTCTTTGTAAAATTGCATTCTGTTGTACTATTTTTATTTGCATAGCTGTATATACTGTAGATGCCTATGTAGAATATGTTTGCAGTAGCTGCAATCCTTTAGATTTCATGTTCCCATATTTTTAGGTCACGGGAACTCCAATGATTTTTGACACAATGTCACTAATTTTTTTTTTTAGATACAGTACCTTCCTCTGTGTGTTAGTTGGGTGTTGTGCATGATGATGTAACATGTGCAAAAATTACAAATATGTGTGAAGAATAATATTGATAATACAAAATTAAGTGTACACCACCACCTAACAGTCAGTATTCAATTTAATGTGTTTAGACTGAAGTTATCCTCTTATTGCTATTTATCTGTATACCAGTAGATTGCCCTCTGCTTGTAGAAATTTACAGCTAATATATTTTATTTTGCTGACACTAGTGAAGTTTTATGGTCTAAAAAGTCTCAGTTTATCTTCAGAATTCATGTACAGTGACATCATCTTATCATAGAGTGGTGTCACTCAGTCAGTAATGTAATTATCATTTATTTGACACAATCATTATAACTTCATTGTCTCCCTCCCCACCAGCTGCGGAAAGCCATAGAGGAAACAAACTCGGGTGACTTTCCAAAGGCTGACACAGGACCAGCTGCATCCTCTACAGGAACCAACGACACCAACGGTCCCACAAGAACCTCTAAAACAACAGAGTTTAAGGACTGAGAAACACAAGAAAAATAAATAATCCCCTGTACTGTACAAACATACAAGTGTTATACAGTATGTGTAAATTTTGTGGATTTGTCAATAAACATGTGAGTTTAGCATTTACTGCACTGTACTCTTTTATAATAAGGAGAATGTATTGGAAAATGACGACTAAGTTATTGTGGTACAGAATGTTTATAAAAAACGTCTGATGATCACTTTTAGGAAGGATGGAAAAAGAAGTATATTTATTGGTGGATTGTGGAAGAAAATTTCTAATTATCTGTACAAAATAATATTTTTGGCGGCATTGTAAGCATAGCCAAATTTTAGATGGTGTCATTATATAATTTGTTTTTATAGGAAATCAGTTATTGTACAGGAATTTTATTGTGTAAGTGTTGATATTGTTTCTTTAATTTTATTTGGTTTCTGAAGCCTTAATCCACAGTATAAGAGTGTTGAAGCATTATTTAAAAAATAATACAGTGGTCCCTCGGTTAGCGAAATTTCGGTTAACAAATTACTTTCCATAAGAATCTTCAATTTGGTCAACGAACAAAAATTTGATTAACAAAATTCTTTCGAAAATATGTTAACATGTTTGGCTTGCTCATCGGCTGGTAGATTAGTCCTCCAATACAGTAATCGGTTCTAGGACTTACATTCGTTTCCATTGGAGTAAATATCAAGAAGGTTGTGCTATTTAATATTTTTCATGTTTTATATTAAAATTATTAGTCATTTTAATACTTATTTAACATAATTGCAGTACAGGGAACTAGTTTTTTGTGCACCCATCAGCCACTTCACTCACCCACCAAGGCATCTGTTTGAGTCTCTGTTCAGTGGAGGAAACATCTTGCTTGTGGGTCTCTTGAATACAGAGTATTTTTACATTTTTACAGTATACAATACAATTATTTGTCATTCTGAAATTTATTTAACATATTGATAATATATAGGTCAGTGCAGTGCAGTGTTGATTTAAAGAAAATAATATTGAATTACACCAAGTGAACTTAAAATTTTATTGGTGAAATGACTGCATCAAGCATGGTTTCCTGAAAGGTGATTTCTCCTCCATCCCCACTTCCTTCTCTTCTCCCTTCTCCTCCACCCCCACTTCTAATTCCCATCATCATCATCAACCAGGAACCTTTTACATACACACCTCAAAGTAAGTGTACTTTACTGCATTTTTTTTTTTTTTTACTTTGTATGTACTTTTCGGTGAGCTGGAACCAATTACCCAATATCCCATTGAAACAATGGATTCGGTTAACAAAATTTTTGATTAACGAGCGACCTTCTGGAATGAATTGTGTTCGTTAACCGTGGGACCACTGTATTAAGAAGAAAAGTAAAGACTTGATCTCAAAACAAGTACAGGTACTTTAATTTGGTGCAAACTGAATGCTAGAATTGGCTTTAAGCATTTATTTCTTCTTAAGTGTGTGTGTAACAGGAACACAAAAGTACTTCTTAATAGAAAGAAATATCTGGATTAGGAGGAATAATTTAGATTATTGTCTCTCGATATATTTCTCTCTCTTCAATTACACCAGTTTTTGATCATTATTCAACAGTGCTTAAGAAATACAGTAAACCCTTGCCATTCACGAGGGATAGGTTCCAAGAAATGGCGCGAATTGGCAAAACTGCAAATAGCCACTTATGTAATACCTTAGTGCACTAATATACAGGTATATCTATACTGTGTGTGAGAAACTTAATTCACCAATACTTACATTCGTATGTGGAAGTTTGGAGCTTGCTGAAGTGGTGCACTGTACATAGGGAGACATCTGGTTACTGGAGCATAGGTGGATCATCACGATCAATGGTGGAAGAGGGTGAATCAGTGGTGGTTGGTGGAGAAGCGGGTGGTGGAGTGATGTGCGACCAGGAGGTGGCCAGGAGGGAGGTGGTGAAGTGGTGGCTGGGAGGAGGAGGGTGGAGCGGCGGCAGTTCTTTCTTGAAAAACATGGTGATTAGTAGTTGTTTCCTCTTTGCTTTGAGGTCTTTAAACATTTCATGATAGGGAAACAATACCTGGCTGATTCCTCAGACCATCATAAGGCTGTGTTCCATGGAAGGGTTGTGGTCAGCAATGAAATCATTCACCATCTTTACCTGACGAAATAGCTCTTCAAAATTTGCCAAGCACCAACCTTCTTCTTGTAATATTTCCCAAGCATCAACCTTCTTGTTGTAATTTCATAATTTCTTCCTCTTCATCTTCCTCAGCTCTTTCTACCAACTCTTCCAAATCCTCAGCTCTTCCATGTCTTCAGCAGCCATGTCCACAAACCCCTCAACACCCAACTGACGTGCAACACTCGCAATGTCATTTACATCATTTACTATGGACGAAAATCCCTGGAAATTATTCACACACTCAGGCCATAAGGTGCGCCAACAAGCATTCACTGTATCTGGTTTGAGTTCTTTGAATGCTTCACTGATGCTGGTAATGCAGTCCGCAATGCTGCACTCTTTCCAACACTTGCTAACATCAAGGTGAGGGTCTGCATCCATGGCACTACGAATACAACCAAAAGAGCGGCGTGTATAATATGCCTTGAAGGTGAGTATTACGCCCTGATCGAGAGGCTGGATAAGAGCAGTGGTGTTAAGGGATAGGAACATCACCTACATCTGAATGCCTAAACTGTAAACTTTCTGGGTGGCCTGGTGCATTGTCTATCAATAATAACACCTTGAATTACATCTTCTTGGAAGCAAGGTATTCTTCCATTTCTGGGATGAAGCATTTGTGGAACCAGTCCAGGAATGCTTGCACAGTTACCCATGCATTTTTGTTGGACTGCCAAAACACTAACAAATGGTTCTTGTTTTTTCCTTTAAAGCCCTAGGGTTTGCTGAACGGTAAAGCAAGCCAGGTTTGATCATGTGGTCAGCCGCATTGCCACAGAAGATGAGCGTCACTCTGTTCTTGGCTGTCTTGAACTCAGAGGCATGCCTCTCCTGCTTGTTTATGTACTTTCTTCCAGGCATTTTCTTCCAAATATAAACCAGATTCATCGGCATTATACACTTGCTCTGGTCTATAGCCTTTCTCTTCTATTATTTTCTTTAGCTTGGCAGGAAAGGTACCTGCGGCTGTGTGGTCAGCTGATGCGGTCTCCCCAGTCAGCTGACTCATAAAAATGAGCGTCAAGACTTTTAGCCTTTTCACGAATTACATTGCTGTCCATCGGAACATTTTTGCAGTGCTGGTCCTCAGTGCAAATGTTCAGTGCTTTCTCATTTTTCACTATGTTCTTGTCACAAACAACCTGTGCCACTTTAACACTTGCAGGAGCACTCTCTTGAACAGAGTCACGAATTGCTTGTTCATTCTTTCTTATGTACCGCACTGTCGATTCGTTTACCCCAAACAACCGATCAACCGTGGCAACACTCATTCCATCCTTTAACCTTTCAAATAATTAAATTTTCTTTGCCAGGGTCATCACTGACTTTTGCCTTTTATGTTTCACTCCACTTGCATCACTAGCACTGACACTAGGCAGTCTCTCCGGGGCCATTTTCACAAAGAACCGCGAAAGTTTTGAGAGTATGACACAGGATGCGAGGTCACGGGTACTGGGTGAGGGCAAACAGAGTGAGATGAGACGCCGCGGGCGTGTGGGGTGACTCGTTGTGCTGTGGGAGAAGGCTCGCATGCTAGCCACCCGAATCGTCAAAATCGCGAAAAATAAACCCACGAAAGGGAAAGGTCTACTGTACATCTATCCTGCACGAAAAGTGTGCAGTACAGTGGTCCCTCGGTTAACGAGCACATTCCGTTCTAGAAGGTTGCTCGTTAACCGAAAAACTCGATGATGATGATGATGATGATGATGATGGGAATTAGAATGGGGGTGGAGGAGAAGGGAGAAGAGAAGGCATTGGGGTGGAAGAGAAGTCACCCCATGGCGCCATTTCACCCATAAAATTTTAGTTCTCTTGGTGTAATTCAAGATTATTTTCTTTAAATCAACACTGCACTGCATTTTATATTGTCAATATGTAAAATAAACTTCAAAATGACCAATAATTTGCTTGTAAACACAGAAAAAAAGCGTTTAGTTGAAGAAAGTCTCAAGCAAGATGTTACCTCCACTGAAAAGACAAAAAGACTGACGCCTGTATGCTGTGTTGGCAGGCTGGATGGCGTGCCACAAACTAGTGACCCTACCTTCAGTTATGTTCAATGATTGTTAAAATGACTAAAAAATTTAATATTAAACTTTTAAAATTATTGAATAGTATAAACTTCTTGATATTTACTAAAAGGGTAAGGAATTTAAGCCCTAGAACCGATTACTGTATTGACGGATTAATACTACAGCTGGTGGACCTCCAAATGCAAGCTAAAACATGTGGAGGTCGGCTCGTAAGAAACTCGTTAATCGAGGGATTGCTCGTTAACCGAAGTTAAGAATCTTATGGAAGGTAGCCCGTCAACCAAAATCTCGCTAACCGAGGCGCTCGTTAACCGAGGGACCACTGTACTGTACTTCCATGAACATTAATCAACAAAAGTGCCACAGACATGGAGAACAAAGTTTTCTGTTGACAAGTTCACAATGTTTGTTATGTGAGTTGTTTAATGAGTCATGTATACAGCAGTCTGTACTTTACAGAAATTTCTTTAAAATCTTGGAATTTATTAACGATGGAGATGAAATTTTACTGGTGAATACTGATTTATTGAAATATTAGGACTATTCAGAATACAAATTACATTTCACGAATCTGCATTAAATTGTATACAGATTTATTCCACTCTACCATCAGTAGTTTGGAGAATGAATAAGTAAAAGTACAGTAAATCTGGATAGAGTGGAAATATGTGAAAGACATTATTTTTATCAAGGAATGAAAGTTTTTGTTATAAAAAGGTAACCTATTCAGTGGAGTCAAGTACATTAAAGTTATGCTGGATGCCATGGAACACAGTGAGCTGGTAACTCCTTCAGTTTTATTCACAGTTAACTTTATTTTGTTTTATTTTTATTTTATCTGTCTCTCTCAATGAAAAATTGGACAAAGGAGCACCATAATGTCATTGGTTCTCAACCCACAAGATAAGATTAGGTCCCTTGGCCAGGCAGATGGGACTAATGAGGCATTATTTGCTGTAGTGTGTGCAGAACCAATCACAGTCATGTCAAGACCCAAAAGTTATGTAAAAATTCTGGAGTGTCACGTAAACACTCCAGACTGTCATATAAAGAAGGTTCCAGACTGTCTATGTAAAGACTCCAGACTGGCATATAAAGGTTCCAGATTGTTGTATGAAAGTCCCAGTTAAAGCTAATCTCTTTCAACAGGGTTTATTGTGAATATGCCTCTTGGTGCACCCTGGAGAAGATATGTGTTAGGGTGGATCATGAGACACTGTAGAAGTTGATGGTGATCTCTGGAGTTGGAGGAAACCTACCTGATGTAGTGAAGGTATTTGAAAAGAATAGGAAGGCATATGTGAGAGTAAAAAGTTGACATAAGTTATAGCTCTTGGAAGAAAGTCCGAGTGAGGTAGAAATGTTTAAAATTTGAACTAGAGGTTAGTTACTAAAGGGCAGCATCTGAGGTTACCAGAAATGAAGGTGTAAGAACTACTGAAGTATATGTGAGGGGGCAAGTGCAATAGAGATGGTGAAGGAAGTATACCCTGTATAGTGATAGGTTGGCTCCTCTGTTATGGCCACCCCTCAGAGGGGAGCTCCCCAGGGGAGTCTGGTGTTGTAAAGGGCGATTATTATTTAAAGATAAAAATGACTGTGATTTGTTGCATTAATACACTAAAGACAAAACTCTCCTGGGAAAGGGAGTGATAACTCATTGGTTGTCATGTAAGTTATTCATGTAGATATACTATTGTTAGACACATTGTTTAAAGACTTCAGTGACTCTTAGACTTATAATACTGTCACTTGAGTATAGTGTATATAGAGTACAGCTTTTAGATGATGTATTGTAATTAAATATGTTAAAGTTTTATTTTGTCATGTTGAACGTAAACTGTTTTAGTTGACAAGTTTATTGTTCTGTTTTTGTTTTTAATTTTCTTTGTACTTAAAGATGACTGATTCATCTCTCATGGAAACTACTTGTCATATATTTTCCAATATATAAATTTATAACACTTGAAACATGTTATAGACCTTTTGGCTGTGTACAGTAAGTAAATTTCAGGGGGATTTTCCCAGAAGTGTAAAATAATGAAGAAAATATAAAAAGCATAATCATATTGTTTTAATCTTTACAAACATAACTTGGGATAAACTAACAATAAATAGCACTGGTATCAATATTGACATATTTTGATCTAAAAGTAATTTTTTTATAGAAATAGCAAAAAGAAATTCTTTAAACATATTAGAGAACAAAAAAAGCTGTGCAGTGGAGGAACCAAAGGTACCATCTTGATAGTCTTGCAACTGGAGTCAAGTTTTACAGCTAAGATTAAATTCTGCTGAGACTGAGTATGAAATTTCCTTCAACTGTAACAAGTGTAGCAGCCAAATGGTTAAGACAAGTTCCTAAGCTAAAAATCAAATCACTAAATCATAGATGACAAAAAGTAATCTGAAAATCAGATTCAATGTAGTTATGTTTAAACTGCTCATGGCAATGTTGTACAGGTAATCCACTGCTGAATGGGAAAAAAAAATGACAAATGTTTGTACAAATGAATATAGATATTTAATGCCCATCTTCTTTTTCTCTGTTACTAACAAGTTACTTTTACTGGAGAAATATTGATCAACCACTAGTTTAATAGATACATCACGTCTTCCCTTAGTTACTTCCCTCTCTTCTGTCATCATTGTCCATGAAGTTCAAATGTAATACTTACTTGTGAAGTGAGCATGTCTGCACAATACTATATTTAACAATTATCTATTTTGTGCCAGCTTCAACATTTTTGTGAGGTACTGTTATCAGATTACTGTATCAGAAAGTTCTCACGAGCAAGCACTGTATCTCCATGCTGTGTTTGTTCCTGTCTTTCACTTGTGAGTATAATCAAAGAAAATATATAATATTTTGTAATTTATAATATTATATATAACAGCCAGTATTGTTATATTCAGTAACTAAGCTTCATCTTAAATACAATACAGTATTTGTGTATATATCAACATGTTAATATTGTACAGTATTCAGACATTTCCTCTTATTCCGAGTAACACTTTGATCACAATGTTGACAATGGTGTGAACACTAATCTACACGTGAAAGATAAAATAGCTATTTATATAATAATTATTTGTGATGAAGCAGTCAATGCTATTAATGGGCTTCTGAAGTCACATGGATTATTTAAGCAGAGTCAAAACTCAATAAATATGATAAGCATATGCAAGTTAAGTCACTAGAATTTAGCTCAAATATGGACTATGAAGGTATCTTAAGTCAGGCAAGTGAATAAAATGGAAGTGAGGAAATACTCACCAGATTCCAACAATGATGTGATAACCTTGGCGTTGGTTGTGCTAACTATGTCATATTATAACTAAGGTTGTACATAGGATGATCATACACACTCTTTATCATATGGTCAGAATTGTACCTGTTCTTTTAAGTTATTTCCTCTTGTTTTATTGGTCTTACTAGTTATCTTCATGCGTTTGAATTGACATTGGAGATTCTCTGGAGTTGTGTAATAAGGAACAATAATACTGTAGTATCCAATTTTTCCCCTTGTTATTTTATTATTAATTACATCTTGCCTTTTCTGTTAACAGTTAACTTCAGTTACCAGAAGACATTTTAGTACACTTTATTCATAATGCTTTTATCTGTATTAATAATGTATAATGTAATCTGAAGCTAATTCACATACAATAAATAACCTTAGAGAACATTTTAAACTTGTGTGTTGGTGGCAGTTGTTGGATCAAGTGCAGTACAATATGCATCAGCTTCTGCCTGTGTCAAATTGTGTCACTTCCTTTTTCCCTTCTTATAAACATTTATATTACTTAACCATAAAGTAACAGAAACATAATTTAGGATAATTTTTGCAGTTTTAGGTAGAGTTATCATATTGCACTTTCTTCTATTTTAAAGGTTCCAAATATATTTTATTAGACAGCTCACCATCAGGTTTTTCTTATTTCTGTGCATGACACCAATAACTGCTGGCAACACATAATTTACCCAGTACCTTTTGACTCTTTATATTCAACATATCAGGAGTGAGTGTCATGAATTGGTTCGTAGGTATATGCAGTATGGATGGGTATGCAAAACTTAAAAACTTGTCTGTGATTATAGTCTCAACAAGATTTTTACATATGTGACATCTAAAATGTTATTGTTTTCAGATATATGTATTACAAGTGAAGAATAAGTCGTCAATATAGATTTATAGAAGGTTTCTTTGTTTTACTTAACCTTAAGTATTCTTTGGTAACAAATCAAGCATTCTTGAAAATGCATTACACCATGCTGGAAAAGTCATGGGCTGCAAACTTTCCAAAGAGAACATGAAAAGGTAGGAATTTTTCAGAAAAGCAAATAGTTACGGTATTAGGAATAATATAATTTCAAAACGGACAGTATTCATTAGTCCAAATTACATGGTAGTGCAGAGGTAACAGTACAAAGAACTCCTCTGCTTGAAACCGAAGAGGGACGATTTAATGAAAAAAGAATGGACCTTGGTTGGTTATATAAAGAATTCTGAGACTATAGGAGGATGGCACACTCAACGTTATATATTTTTATTCTTTGCTTCGGTGATGTCGCCATGCAGCTGAAAAGCAAAACACATAAAGCCCATTGGACCTTACATAATATTGTGCGATTACACCAGATTATTCAACAAAAACAACTTATATATCCATGTACAGTTATAGTCGGTGCATAATTGATATCCAACTGTAGATGTCTCAGGATAATGTATCAAAGTTAAACATTACTGTATTTATTTTGCAACAAATGATAACTGTACTGTAATTGCCTACTTAAGGAAATATATTACCTTGGGTTCTTCAGTAAGAACCATGGTGGTAGTGTGGCATACTGAAATGTGGCCAGTAGATAGCTCACACTCAGGACGAGGTAGGAGAGAAACTCACAATGCGTTTTCTTTATATATTTTAAGTACAGTGCAGTGCTAGGGAGATGCCGTGTGGTGAGAAGCTTTCTCAGAGGTCCTGTTGGGTGAGTAGTGTGCTGAAGGGAGTTGCTGTGCAGGAGCTTCGTTAGATGAGGTGTTGCGTGTTGCTGGCCTCCAGGTTGAATGCCTCTACACGGCGAGAATGGGAGCTTATATACACGTCCAGCGGACGTGGAATGGAAGTACAAGTTGCCGGTGTCACCCCCCATGTCTAGACGTGTCAGAGAAACTTGGCGCAACTCTAGGAGACTAGACTTTGGCAGAACTCCGTTGCTATGGAATGCGGCTAGGCTGCTGTAGGGGAGAGTATCCACTACAATACTCCCCCTCCCCTCCGAGCGCTGCAGGAGACTTGTTGTCGGCAGGATTGTATCCCACATGAGAGACATAGCGGGCAGGGGTGTGGACGACTCGGCCGCTACGGGTGACGACTCCGTCTAGTAATACAGAACCTGTGGGAGAATCAGGGGGAGAAGGAGAGTTGTGAATTAGAGAAGGTTGAACAGGCAATGGTTGTTGTGCTGCTGCCGCAGGAGCAAAATCCTCAGGGTTACCGGCTAGGTTGTCTGGGTCCATGACAGCAGCAGGGTCCATGACAGGAACAGTAGGTACCTGAGGATGAAAAGAAGGTGCCCAGAAATGTTGTGGACAGGATATTACTGCAAGAGGTAACTGCGGGCAGGCTGGTGTAGGCGTAGTTTGTTGGGGGTAGTGCTGGGCTGGGGGTTCAACCGGTAAGGTGGCCGGCTTCACTCAATCTATGCTGACAGTGTCATGTCTGCCATAGCGGATGATCGTCAGGAACTTCGCTGAACGTGCAACACCCTGGAAGGGTCCGTCGTAGGGGCGTTGAAGTGGGTTGCGGTGAGCATCGCGCCTGACAAAAACATACTCGGCGTTGAGTAGAGCAGGAGGGATGTGTTCAGGGCGCCAGGAAGGCTGGCGTGGGGCAAAAGCCTTGAATGCAGAAACTGCCTGTCATAGTGTTTGTAGTAGGTCGTGACGGCCAAAAGGAGTGAAATGGTCAATGTCAGAAGTAAGGCGTGTGATGTGCTGCTTGATAGTGGTGGAGGTTATGGCGCCTACCAGTCTCCATTGATGTCACTTCGCCGTGTAGTTGCAGGGAGCCTCACAGCGTCTAGCGTTAGCACCAAAACGTTGATGGTACCAACAGGGGGTAGATACACTGTGCTGGGGGCTTGGGGCGGCGTCTGAGGCAGGATGGGTGTGTTGGGGTTGGTAGGACGTAGTGCGTGGGGCAGGAACAGGAGCAACTGCAGGCTTGGAGGAGCAGAGCTGCTCCTAGGTGTCCAACCTGCGGTGTAGGGACAGTGGCAAGTCCCGCATGAGGTCTTGGTCGTCTGGGGAGCGCTGATCTGGTTGTCGAGACCGGGGGAAAGTGAAAGTTTAGCCGCTGAGTTGTGCGCGGAAGCATGGCGCACAGCAGTGTATTCGTGGAATACTCTGTCTGCCGTGGCTGCGTAGGTAGCCGAGGTAGTAGAATAGTCCAATACTGAGAGGACAAGACGAACTTCTGCAGGGAGCTTCTGAGTGTGAAGCTGGCGCAGGATAGTGTCAGGAACCCTGTCCGTGTGGCGGGAGTTCAGTCTACTCATCTCGTCCCAGAGACATGCAGGCGTGGAGTTGCCGAGGGAGACAGGATAGGTCTTGTAGGAGAGTGGTGTGAGGCTGCTGGTATAGCGTCTTCAGAGCATCCTGTAGTGCAGAGAATTTGTTGTCAGTTGGAGGGTTGGTGATGGTCTCTGATACTTGCGTGGTGACTTCTGTGGGCAGGGAACAGACCAGGGCAACGTACTTTTGTTTGTCTGAAGCTGTAGAGCCGATGAGAGCTGCCTCCGTGTGGATAAGCCAGTCTTCAATGTTGTGATTGAAGACTGGGAGAGTGATCTGTTTCTCCTCCATCCTGTGTGAGTGCGATTCTCCGGGGGTCACCATTTGTGGTTTCATGATGTTATGTCTCACACTCAGGATGGGTTGGAGAAAGGAAATTCACAATGCATTTTCTGTATATATATTGTATTGGATGTACAGTGCAGTTTGGTGCTGGGAAGTTGCTGCGTGGTTAGAAGCATGGAGTAGAGAGAGCTGGTTGGTGAGAAGCGTGCTCAGAGGAGATGTTGCGTGTTGCAAGGCTCAGGTAGAAGAAGAAAGGAGTTCACGGATTATATAGCGGAGGTAGGCGTGACTTGATAGCCAACCTGCGCTTTGTCAGACCACGAGGCATTGGCTGGGGAACTCGACAAGGGATCGGCTAGTCAGCGACAAACGGCAGTTGTAGTTGTTGGGGAAATATCCACTACAACTTTCTCAAACTGGTTTTTCTTGTCTGGCCATAAAATAGACAGAATCAACCAGACCTTCCATTATAAATTCTCCTTCAGAGAATGGCTTGCTGTTTTGGGCAATTCTGTGAGCAATCACGTAGCGCTTGGTTTCAAAATGGCAATTTAAGCTGTAATTCTTTAGCACTGCCACACTTTCTTTGCATATTAAACACCGCTTTTCCATCCACGTTGGTAAAAGAAAATATTTAGAAGTCCATTCCTTGTTGAATGTTCGACACACTGCTTCAGCTTTCCTCTTCTTAGATTCACTCATTTTCACTTAAAAATTATGGGTTGGAGGCAACAACACAAAAACAAATTCTGCAAAACCACAGTAATGTCCTTTTAAGTGAGAGAGAGAGAGAGAGAGGTCACCCTCATTAAAACCTTCAATGGATGGCACACACAGGATGAGTTAGAACTGCAGTATCCTCCTCCATGTTGTGTCCAAACACAGGAAGTTCTTCCCAGAGCCAAAGAAGTTCACTTTGGCAACTGGGTCACAGTAAGTGTATTAGCCTTTGACAAGCTAATACCCATATATTCATAAGGGGGACCCAGGATGCTGTCAGTGCTATTGCTTAGTGGAACAGGTTAATTCTCCGAGGGGAATGATATTGGGAAAAAAATTCTCATTACCATAGCCGACCACCCTACACCCCCTTTCCACTGCCAAAGTAACAGACATGCAAATTCAGTTTGATACACCACTCTTTTGCAATTCCAATATCTTCACTGGTTCTTCAAAATTTCTCGGTATGTACTGTATGTTTTTTTTTTCACTCAACCACTAACTTTTCTCTTAGGGACCAAGATAGTGGTATAATTCACCAGTAAAGAAAAACTTTACTAGCTCAAGTTAAAGAAAAGAAATTGGAGCCCTGTGTCACTGCCCTTAGTCAGACTGTTGCCCTGGATGCTTCCCCCTCTCCTATAGTATCAACCTTTGAACCATTTTGTTCCCCTGGTTCCTTAGCTCTGGATCAATTCAGTCAACCCACTTCTGTTAAACGCTTGAGAGACACAGGCTCAGCCTTATCTCTTGTTACAAAAGCTGCTGCTCCATTCCTGGATTCATGCTATACTGGTAGCTGGGTGCTTGTGAGCGGTTTGACCAGTGGGTCGCGTATTCCCCTTTGCCAAGTGTACCTGCGGTCATCCATAAAGTCAGGCTATGTCACGTTAGTAGTAGTAGATAGCTTACCTGTAGAAGGGCTCTCTCTATTGATAGGAAATGACCTCGTTGGGGACATGATATCCCTAATGTTATGGTCTCATCTTGTCCCACTGCCGAGAATAATACTATGCAGTTAGAAGTAGACTTTCCAGGGTTGTTCCCTGCGTGTGCTGTGACCCATAGCATGAGCCGCAGTACAGAGGTAGAAGAGACTAGTGAAGTTGATGGAGTTTCCCTCCAGGACTGTGAGAAGCCCGAGGATAATCTTATCCAGCCGGACCATACTGATCTTGGTCTCAGTGAAATTTTTGAGGACTCCCCACAACCAGATAACCTCCAGAGTAGTTCTGATGGAGATAGGAACCCAGATGTCACTAGTTTTGGTTCCTCTCCCATCACTAGAGTAAATTTATTGAGCTACAAGCAGGGGATCCTGAGCTAGTAGGTTTTCTAAATAGGTCAGTTACAGTCAGAAGCTGAGCAAGAATCAAATTGCTACTACATTAGGTCTGGGGTATTAATGCAGAAGTTCTGTCCCTCCAATTCTCCTGCCAATCACCCTTGGTTAGTTCATCATCAAGTTGTTATTCCCAAACCTTTGCGGCAGGACGTACTTAGTATAGCTCATGATGGGGTTGGGTGGTCATTTAGGAGTTAGAAAGACCTATGCAAAAATTTTATCCCAGTTCTTTGCGCCTAGGATGAAGAAAGACATCAGCTCTTACTGTCGCATTTGCCATGATCGTCAGGTAGCGGGGCAACCGAACCCCAGTGTTAAACCCTTCCCTCGGCAGCCTATCCCAGTCATCGTAGTGCCCTTTAGTAAGGTGGTCATAGATTGTGTCAGTCCCTTACCTAAGACCCCTCGTGGTCATCAGTTCTTGCTAACCATTATTGATTGTGCAACCGGTTATCCTGAAGCCATTCCCTTGCGCCGCATCACAGCGAAGAATGTTATCAAAGCCTTAACCCACTTCTTCACTCAAGTAGGCCTTCCTACAGTGGTGCAGTCAGATCAGGGTTCCAATTTTACTTCCCGGTTGTTTAACTGTGGATCAGTTACTCGTTACTTAACATATACATGCACTTAGAGCATCAAGATTGTTTTGTAGGTATGACTAATGGTTAATTGAAACCCCAAAAATGTGGTTTTACGTCACTTCACATAAATATGCTTACAAAATCTATGCATTAATATGCATAACTCTTGGGAATCTGTCCAGACATTAAATATGTTATATACTACAATAATCACAGATATGTTTACAATGTTTATGCATAATAAATGTGACAAATATTTTTGGGGTTTCAATTAACCAATAGTCATGCCTACAAAACAATCTTGATGCTCTAAGTGCATGTATGGTAAATAAAGAAATGAAAAGTAAGCACTTAGCCATATGGATATAGTTACACGGAAGACGGGAAATAAGGATGAACCATGGTTTTGATGGAAACAATGTGCTCTGGGACGATGCTCACAATGACGAATGAGAGAAACCTCTATATGAAACATCTTACCTACTAAGGACGAAGCTTAATGTTACAGAAAGGACACTGTACTAACCTCCAGCACCGACCCAAGTAGGCTAGAGATTATGATTTCCGAGTGTACCTCCATCACTGTCTACCTCACTTGATGGTCTGTCTGTCTGTATTTCAGTTTTCTCTATCTCTCATCTGCATTCTCCTCCCACACACTGCCATACCTGTACTCGTATAATTATCAATGGTGGTGACAGTACACAAACCAGAAGAACTCCCACTTTTAACACTCACTACTGCCCGAGCGACCGTGTAGTGTACTGAACAACCCTTTACTACTGAAAACTATCCTCACTACATACTTGAAAGTATCTTTACTACACACTTGAAACTATCTTCACTACACACTTAAAACTACACATTTAAAACTATATTCACTACAGGTCTTGTACAAACTGTCAGGTTTCATTTCCAGATATTTATAACACCACATAACTCGTTTTATTTTATTAAGGATAATTTTCCCTTAACGGTTATCAATATGGCACTTTATCAGTCACGAAGAACAGAGTGGGGGGGGTAGATAAAACAAAAACTATCTTCACAAAAATGATCTCATACAGATGAAGAATTTTTACACGACTACAAAAATTATGTTAAACGGACGAGAATTTGGACAACCTTAACAATACAGAAGTATGTGTTCCTTCTGAAATTCGTCAGTCCCCCACTAAAGATAGTTTTTAGCAATTGTACAGGAAATCCAATTAAAATTAACAATTGCAGTATAGTAGCAGTTTGTACTTCAGTACGTTTGTAGCATAATTTTCATTTACTTCGGTCATTTCCAGGAATAAATAATCAAACTTTCCCTAAAAGGATACATTTATTGAGGAACATAAATACGTCTGTGTATACATGATAACCATGGTGTATGTGCCTATAATAGAAATGCCAGATATATCACCTACTACACGAATGCTGAAGCCTTAAGGTACCAAGTGTACAAAAGCTAGGGTACAAACATGGTATCATACACTCTGAAGGGTCTAGCAAGACTTCTAGGGCAATATCTAGCCAAACATTAGCAATTGGAGCAAAAATTCTTTACAATTTGGACTAAGCACAAGGCTACAAAGTTCATTGTATGAATGGCTTACTTCTATTTAGCACTTCTTACAAAACTGGTGTTTTGGTTATCACAGCACAATTATTGACCGAAAATACTGTGCAACTTCCTTTAGTATAAAATTCTTAATCCCTTAGAAATACCATGTATATTTCGCTTTCTCAGCACTCTCAAAGCTTTTCTGCTAAAGTCCTTGTGCCTTATTATAATTTTGATTGTGCGGCACTCTGGTCCCTATTGACTACTTTGGTGCCGTGAAGCTGTCTTTGGATTATTCAGATTTTGAGGATTAATACCAAGTCTGGGCTATCTCAGGTTCTTGTGTCATGGATAATCATAGTTATGCTTTCATACCTTCCCATCACCACTGTCTTGCTGGTGGCTGTCAGTAACCATAGACTCAAAACCCTAAATGAAGGATTCTGAATTACTTTCATATAATACATACTGGAATGGGTTACTCTGCTCATCTACCAATTACAGCCAGGCAGTGTTTCAGAGCAAAAACCCCAGATAGACTACCGACTTGGCTCATGAGCATTCCTATCACAAAAAGCGGTGGGAATTTTTCCCTCTGGTATCAAAGAGAACCTATAAAATGAGTATTTCCTTATTACAAAATAACTTCCATGTGTAAAAACTATCATAATGTTCTAGATGCCATATTAAAAGCTAGTAATGTACAAACTAATATTACAAAAGTGATAAAAAAGAATGAGAATTAAGAAAATTTCATTGTCATGGTAGCAAAAGGTACAAACTCATGTTCCATGAATAATACTGCTCTTAAAATCATTATTTAACTAAAACTCGTATGGAATAAACCTACAAGCTACGTAAGCCACACAGATAATATGACTCGACCAGTTCCAACCTTCAACTTTGTCTCTCCTAAACTTAACTCTGAATATAAATTCAATCTTGTCATTACCTTCAGTGAAAATGAGCAGTCAGGTTGTGAACTACAGTACACATAATGAGACCAAAGAATTCTACAATGAGAATTGGTACCAATTCAAACGGTAAGGCAAAGGAAAACTGGGACTAAAACCGATCTCTAAAACATGAAAGCCCAACCAATACAAAGACGTGAATATACATGTCCGACTGGAAAATCACCAGTTGAGACCATCCAATGTTTCATGCCCTTACTGTTTGAACTCTCCCAGAGATAATGAAGGTAAGAACGAGCTTATTTCTGATAGTGGCCACCGAAACGTTAACGACTAAGTCGGCACGGGGAGGTGCTTGTGTTCCACGCTAACAAGAAGATCTATACAAAGTGTATCAAGCGAAAAAAAAAAAGCCTTCAAACAACATTTATCACATATATTACAAATAGATTTGGTTCTCGACTGCTTTCAACAACTTTGAATATTCAAGGATTTTACTTCTTCTCCTCTTCTTTCTCCTTCTCTTCCGTCTTCTTGTTATCTTCCTTCTCTCCCTCCTTCTCATCTTTCTGGGCCTTCTCCTTTTCCGTATCGTCCTTCTCCTTTTCGTCCTTTTTGTCCTCTTCCTTGGTCTTCTCGTCTTTCTTTTCTGCTGCTTGTTCCTCCACCTTCTCCTCTGGGGGTGGCTTTGGTATATGAGAATTAAGATCCAAGTTTGTGCACATTTCTTCCCAGTCAGGGAATGCACGATCCTTAACACGACTGCAAAACTCTACCAAGTTGGCACAGTTTTCAGTCATCCAGTCACGGAGGGAGTAGCTTACCTCTTTGTCCATAAATGCAACTTGTGCAAGGTTGGCAAAGGCAACCACATCAAGCTGAAATAATATTTTTTGTAATTAGTAATTAGTTGTGTTTTATGAACAAGTCTAAATTTATGGTAATTTCTAAATATGTACTAGAATTAATATTATGTACTGTACAGCATTCATTTTATTAAATCCAGTAAACATTACAAATATTTTGTGAATAGGATAGCTTCATAAATATTTTCTGTACAAAAGAGAAACTTCTTGTAGGTGAATATAGTATTCTTATTGCAGTATACAGTACCACATTCTGTCCTCCATTATATCCGAAATACAGGTATTGAAGTTAAATACCATTTATCCATTACATGTACCTCCCTATTTACAGCCGTTTGATTTGCACCATTTTTAGAAAATGCACACGGCAGCATTTACACTTTAATTTATGTGGGCTTCGGTTTGAAATAACTATCATCAACAATCATCAGTGGGGCTAGCAACGTGGTGGTGTCACGTTGCCAGGTCCATTACAAGACTAGCACATGTGTGCAGTGTGAGTATACAGCTTCCCACCATGCAGTCTTCATGAAGTCAATACAATTTATAGTGTACATTACTGTATATTTCACATGTTTTGACCCTTGCATCATGCCACCAAAGTAAGTTTTCCTGGTTCCAGTGGTGCCAAGAAACAGCCATCACCAATGAGATCAAGATGTACTCCGTGTTGTGAGCGAGGTGAACGAACTGAAGGATATTACACATGTCCTTGAACTTGGTGAATCTACTTTACGGACTATTCATGATAGTGCAGAGATCAAGGAGACCCCGTGTACCCAAAGTTCGACTATGGAGAGAATGGAACAAATGTTGAGCACATGGATCAAATGCCAAACTTATGAAAATATTCCTGTCACTCTGTACATAGTAGTTTTCACTGGAATAATATTGGGTAGTCTTGTTTACATATAAATTCCACAATACTGTATACTGTATATTGATTTACAAGTTTTTTTTTATTTACATGACCATTTTCAAGACCATAATTATTGCATAATCAAGAGGTTCCTGTATCTTTTAACTTAAAGATAAAAAAACTCATTCACTTTATGGCTGTAAATGAGTGCTGCAATGGCATTCCCTTTCCACAACCTTTTCCAAATAAAAATTATTGATCAATCCACACATTCAAATTTTTGTACACCATGAAACCCAATACAATCCATTTTTCACTTATATTTTGCATCTTATTTGGTTAGATCATGCCACCTTTTTCTCCAATTTACTTTCCCTTGTTCTATTCATTACATTAATTCACTCGCACATCACTTCCATTCAATTTAATAGTTTTCCCAGTCAACTTTGCATTATCATCACTATACATTCATTATAAACTATCTGTATAGATGGTTATGTTCACTATCAACTATCTTTGTACTGACTACTATGACTGCTACAGTACATGCAACCCATACTTGCCTCCAATTTAAATTTTTATATCCAAGCATTCATCACTATTTGCACCCAAACTATTTCTTAGTGACCTAACAATGAAAACGGCCAAAAATTCGGATCTACATTCAAGAAAAAATCATACTGTACCATTATGGGCAGTTCACACGTCTAATTTACCAGTTACATATTTTTTACATTTACTCTTGGGAAGGACATTTTTTTTACATTTACTCTTGGGCAGGACGTGTGTATTTACCCCAGTGAGAAGCCTGTACAGGACAGACTTGGGACAAATGCCCAGTTCCTCACCCCCCCCCCTTCTCTCAAATTATATAGTATCAAGTTACAGATTTTCATTAATTACACTAAAAAAACCCAAATAATTCGAAATTTTCTAATAAACTCTTCCAGACTCCATAATATGGATCTGCAGGTACTGAACTACAAGTTGGGGACCATTATTGTAGTCCTTATTTGACCAAGAACCAGTTTCCTTTTTCCAAAAACATACATCTCCATAAACATGCTGGACACCATTAATATTTTCTCATTCAGCCCCATGCATTCTTTATCCTTCCCCAAAATGCTTTAGTTTTTTTTTTCTTTACAAATACAGTACAACAATCCAAAAACGTTTCACTTCCATATCCTCCCACTTTTGCCCTTGCTAACATGGTAATTCAAAGACTTGTTCTTCCAATTTTTACATTCATTTTCATCACATTTACCTTTTTACACGAGGAACCTAGGGTAAATTTACCCACAAAGGGTTGTAAAAAAAATACTGGGGACAAGAGACTTCACTGACAAAAGAAAAATGTACTATAATCTAATATACTTAACCCTTCTATAGTATAGATCTCAAAATGTTTCTCACCTTGCTGATTTTTTAAACAGTGGACTTTAAAAATCATTAATGAACATACACTGCTCCGGGCAGTCTTATGTAGTTCTACACACACATAGAAGGGAAGTTTGAGTCTTAGGGTACGGCCACACTAGCATACATTTGGCAACATGTGTGATCCACAAGACTAAATGAGGCACGGGGTTCTGACTGGGAGGGTGCGGATGCTCTTGACCAGCATCTCTTCCTCTTGATCACATGTTGGGAGGAAATGTAGCTAGTGTGGCTGCACCTTTAGTCCCAAATTCTTATTCAAGTCCAGCATGAACAAACATGAATAAAATTAATTATCAATCACTTCAGACATTTGTATGGTCCAACCCATTTCCTTAAATAGCTTATTACGCTCATTTATGGGGTGTGGGGGTAAATGACTGGTCATGCCAACGTTATGAAGTAAATGGCCGAAGAGGTTGAGAACCCTTGCCTTTAACATTTCAGTAATTCTACCTACAGCCAGGGGAAAAAATTTGATTCCTCCCCAAATGGAGCATCGACCCCAAATGAGATGAAATGGAACCACACCAGACGAGTTAGGGTCTGCAACTGTACCTTCGTCTTTTTGCAAAGCAGTTCAAACTTAAATTCCTTTACTTATCAACTAATATTCATTCATTCTCAAGTGCAAGTTATTGTAGTTCTCACCATAATTAGTTCCCACAATTTTTCTTAAGACCTTCTTCACTCCACTCTGTCATCACTTTTTCAATTACTTATACATCCTTAAGCACTGCAAGTCTCTCCTCCCTCTATTTTCCTTACACATAATCTTCTACACTCCCCACTCCTTTCAATCCGAGCTACATCCCCTTCCTTCAGTGCTTTGAATCATTCACCCAGTCCTTTAATTCATTATTAACCTCCCACCAGTGTGCTACTCTTTGTTGTACAATCCACCAAATTTAAATTTAATTTTTCAATCCACCAAGTCTAACCAAACTATCTTCATTATCAATCTCCCATTTCTTTCAACCAAATATTTCCACTCAACAATTTTACTCCACATATTCCCCAACAACTCTCAACTCATTTTATACAGTACTGTACTACAATCCCCAACTTCAATCTCCAACATTTCTGTACTAAATATTCCCCATTAACTTCACTCATTTATTTCTGCATCACAATTCTCACCAACCCTGTTGGCACATTTCTGTCAATTTGCAATTCCATTCTATCTTGGCACTAAATTTTCCTACCATCTGCTCCATATCCAAACTTAAGCATTTAAATTTATCGTGTTAAATCATCAATACAGTTAGTCGGCTCTTACCAAAACCCTTTGCTTTGTTCTTCCCTGGTGCATATACAGTATTATATGTACCCCACACTATAACCCACCTCCCAAAATATTCTGACATTTATATTCAATTAATTTCACATTTCATCACAACACTGCTATATTTCTCAGACACTCCTATTTATCCCTTCACACGTCCTCTACTGTACATATTTAAATCACATCAGACAAGCAGGGGGAACAAATTAACTTGTCTAGTACTAATCAAATCAATCAAGTTACAGAATTTCAGGAAAGTTCACTGCAGTATTTTAAGATGTTTTAT
Organism: Homarus americanus; assembly: GCF_018991925.1. Lineage (NCBI taxonomy): Eukaryota > Metazoa > Arthropoda > Malacostraca > Decapoda > Nephropidae > Homarus > Homarus americanus. The sequence goes on along the minus strand of NW_024732867.1, from coordinate 8,175,433 downwards.
TAGTAATATACTTTTATAAAACGATCAATTTAATTTTTGACTCATTTTCTACAACCTATCCTTTGAGGATTGAGTATATCTCGGTCCAACATAGAGGGTGGACTAAATTTTCTCCTAAATAACCCACTCAAGTGTCAAGTCAAATTCAGAGGGATAATACTGTCGAGATTTAGTATTGCTTCATCCACCCCTCAAAGAATATAAAAAGTATGCTAAATAGCCACACTGAGAAGAAACTGCATTACTAAAAAGTTATTCCTGTTTATCTGTACAGTATATCCTAGATTGAAAATAATTGCCCAGGTCTTGTCAATTGGTTTCATCATCATTCCCACTACAGTATACTCTTTCACATCAAGAATGCCCCAAGATATTTTCAACAAACATTATCTACTACAGTACCTGAATAAACAGTTTGCTTTGCCTCCCAATAAATTTTTCATGCCCTTTCATACTCCAATCTTTAATCTACACATCTAACACCCTCCCACAAGAAAAACCTCCACTCTTCTGGCTAAAATCTGAGTTTTGTTTAGAGGAATAATATGGAAACTGTTACAAGGTTCGAAAGTACAGATGACAACAAACAGCCCGACACCATTCCAAACACAGAAAAATCTTACCGAAGTGGGAGTATCACCAAAGAAGAATGGCTTATCTCCTAGAAGGTCTGAAAGAACTGTCAAGTCGTTATGACCAAACTCTTCAATCTCCTCTGGTTTGTGGACTCCGATACCATGAGCACGAACCTTCTTGGCAGCCTGATAAATTTAAGTAATATTAGACAATATTTAGTGTATAATAGCAGCTATTTCTTTTCTTTAAGATTCCAAGTTAATATAGAATATATTGCTTGACATTTAAGAGCCTCTATCAAACTTTGTAATAAAATCTTAGTGTAAGTCATAATCCAGAGTAAATCAACTTAGGTATTTGGTTGGGGAACTCTACTGGACAAACTAGAATAGACTGGGCAGTAACGTTGGTGAGGGGTGGGGGGCACAACAAAGTAGCAAGGCAAGGAGGAGGTGGCAGTGGCAGCTTACCCTCCTGAACTTTAGCTTGAAGATGAATTCAAGGACAAGCTTGGGCCACCTCTTTTCAGTGATCCGCTGCAAGTCCATCTTGTAGGCACCGAGCATGCCATCGGGATTCTTGGTGCGCCAGGACTTAACCACCCTACAAGAAAAAGGACACCCATGCAACATGCTGGTTTGTAAAGGTGGCACTGCCAGGTTGATACTAGGCACTACAAATGTGGTAACGGCAAAATAACCAATCTGAGTTTTTCATCGGTTTGTAAACAAACCAATCCGAAACCTCTAGATTTGTAAAATTAAAATTTTACAGAAAGCTGTGCCCACTAAAACAGACCATGGATGTGCGAGACTGCACGAAGGATCCTGCAGGTTTGTTGCCTGTACAAGGACACTTCTAAAGGTGAAAATTATTTAAATAGCAGTAACAACAGGAGCAGCAGCATCGACAGAAGTATTAGCAGCAGCAGCAGCAAGAAGGTGAAAAGCAGTAAAGAATAGTTACTAAACATTAGTGCTAAGCTACAGGTGTTAGGTTACCATTAAGATGTGACAAGGCAATCATAACTCCCTATTGCTCTTAAGGCAACAAGTACTGAAGCAACTGGGAGGTTATAATAACCCATTGATAAACCAATGTTTTGACCAGTGGAAACTTGCGCTGACCTGGCGGTAACGCAGCTTGAAGGCAAAGATGAGGACTGCATTGGGAATGCGGATGTTGAGGGCCTGTTGGAGATTGAGCTTGGCTGCCCTAACCCAATCACCAGGGCATCGGGACCGCCACGACTTCACCACCCTTTGTGAAGAATACCCAATACCAAAGTCATGACACCATTACAGATGCAGGGTTAGTTTGTTTTGGAGAATGTTAATGGGAACCCTATTAAAACATGCAAATTATGTCTAACCCAATACCATCAGAAAACGTGTCAGTAGCAAAGCAGGTGGTATATCCCAATGGGAAAAAATGTTCAAGAAATAAGTGAAAAATCACCAGTGCCGAAGACTACTCCTTGTTAAAACAGGAATTTGGAAAGTTAAAAAAGTTGCGAAGGGGTCACTGCACCAGTCCATTTTATGCTCATGGCAACACCCACCGCTTTAAGTTTACGCTTAAAGAGGAAGTTAAGGATGACTGCAGGTAGAGATCGCCCGGTCACCTGCTTCAGATCGAACTTAAATCCCTGAATCACTAAATCAGGATTGTTGGAGAAGAAATGCTTCACTACCCTGAAAGTCAAGAAAATGTCCATGCTAAATAAGCTATTAAATTGAATCCTGAAAATAAAATGGCATATTATAACTTAAAACTAAAGAAGGAACAAAGGTGAAGGTGTGGTGTGGGTGGCAGGAGGCGGTAGCAGCATCCCGGCGGCGGCGGCGGCAGCAGCAGCAGCGATGGCAGCTCCGGTGTAAGCAGCTCCCACCAGACGTGGCCCAGACAGGATCAATAGCAGCAACCCCTCTCACTCCCGCGCTCCACATACACTCCCACCTCCCCCACACAAGCACACAACTTCCAAGCTATTCTCATTAATACATTTACTAAATTACTTCGGTAAAAAAAACAGTTCTTAAAATTTTATTCTATAATAGTTAAGTCGCATTTGGTATATTTACTTCGTGGTTTTGAGATCTGAAAGATGGAGGTTGATGCATGCATGATTGGTGCAAAGTGACAACGGACGCTCAAGTTAGGAAGCCTACGTTAAGGCCACTAGCGGGAGCTGCCAGGTGGTGAGGCCACAGGTGGTTCCCAGCAACAGGCACTAACCATCTGCTCCTTGCTGAAGGACACTTCGTAACCAAGCTGTCAATCTTTTAAAGAGCTGCTTTGAATTATAACTACTACACTTGTTACCCAAGTCTTTATTCTTAATACTATTTATAATTTACATAACACAAAGTGCGCAGGCGTTAACATCAACAACCACAGCGGGTCGAGGTTACAATACTAGGAAAAACGTGTCACCGTAGTGCCTGAGACAAGCCTCCTCTCCCAACTTGTACACCTGAAATTCAAGAGCATCCCTACCGCCATTGTGATCCTCTAAATGTGTGTGCATTTACGACTGCAATCGATATTGTTCTCCATACTGCCGCTGCCCACACCACAGCTGCGTTACCATCAACTGGACCCTCATCTCACAAAAGGAAGCGCGATAGAGGGTAACAACTTTTTTTCAAAACATTGAAATAAAGTTCATCCGAGCAATACAGCTTCATACAATGCCTAGAAACTTGCAATACTCTATTATATTGTCTAGACTAGAAAATAAATAATCACTCGAACCAAGGCGCTGGGCGAGATAAGTCTCACGAGGTCCAAGAAGGTGGCAAGGGATACACCTCTCCCGTCCTTCAGCACACGTCTTGCCAGATTTTCCTATTTTTACCTTCAATATTTTTGGAGTAAATACTGAAAAAAAAACGAGTGGATGCTCTCACTCGTGATACTAATTATGTCCTTCAAGGTAACTTTAAATGAAACAGTGGTCGTGGAAATCCCCTTCCCAAAATAGCTATACAGTACATTTAATTTAAAAATATGCTAAGTCCAATTCAACTTAAATTTCACCAAATGAATTTACGGCTGGTTAACAATACCTTAAGTCCTACTACCGACTGTTTCGCGGGACTGACCGAAAACCAAGGGCTGAGCCAGGCTGTGTCCCGTGCGTTGGGACAAAGGCTTTGTTTGAACTAAGCTCAAGCCCACAGGTCGTCCAAACCACACCAGTTCTGCTATATAAACCCCACCATGTTTAATAAGGTACATTACTGCACCATGGTCTAGAGATAAAACCACCTTTACACGCTATAGTTGCGAGACTCCCAGTGAAGCCAAAATATACGCCAATAATTACAGTATTTAGTTGTCAGCTATAGTATTATACCATCGATATTGCACGCTTGATACAGGTATACTCATGGTGCCGCACATTCAATAGACTCGACGGGAGAGGAAGGAGGGTGGTGGTGGGAATGAAGATGGATACGGGAGGTGGGGGAGAGGGTTGGCGAAGACCGTGAAGGCAAGACCGCAGGCAATGTAGTCCCGTCTACGGAAACATGATCCACGTCCCCAAAGTATCAATCTATCCAAACCAGAAATGCTTAACAGGAAGCTGTTCCTACGAGATTCAAATGGCAACGTTCAATCTAGTACAGTATTAATAAGTGAACACTAGTGTAAGCCACTATATTGTCATGTCTATACAAGCACCATTCCAAACAAACTCTGACCAGCGGTATTAGCGTTATGGTGGATCAAAGGCTTCCCTTACTACGCCATCACTAGATATGAAACTCCGCTCACATCTACACTGGGTGAAGTAAGCTTAGCAAAACTGACATTTCAACATAATCAAGAAATATTGGCATTTAATACTCACGCAGAGTGAGTGTGGTCTCCATTAAGCTATCCCGTATCTTCAATACAGGCGCTCCAGGGGTCATATTCCACTACAACATACCAGCTACACTCTCCATGATAACAGGAAACCACCTAACTTGCACCACAAGCAGATCCAACCAAAACTCCTGCGATTATTTAAGCCATTTCCTCACAAAAACACCACCGGTATTGTATACTGTCAACTTTACACAAACCAACATTTTTCAGATATGGGATAGAGGCAAGTATTGCAGTAGGATCATGGGCTCGGGATAAACTTCCGTAGTTTGACTCCTTGCCAACGTGGACACGGGTGGTGGTAGTGGGAGGGGGGGCTCAGGCAAGTGGCCGATAAGGCCCACTAGCGACACCGCCCTTAACATACGAGGCTCACCCCCTCGCTACAAATGTTTTACAGTAAAACCGGCATAGTGCGTTTTAAAAATGTAGTGTAACAAAATTGGTTAGGCTTACACAGGTTTTAAACCATTACTACAACTAAGGCGATTTTTTTTAATTTGTTATAAGAAAAACCTCGGGCAAGCGCCTCGGCAATAGGGCTTCAGAGCCAAGGGCAAACATTCCACTCACCGGTAATAATGTTGCATCCCAGTGTACAAACGTCAGGTAATTAAGTGAGTATTATAATTATTGTGGCGCCAGAGTACAAATGCTGGGTGAGTGGGGGAGGAAGTGAAGGGGGGAAGGGGAACGAGAAAAAAGGAAAAGGACAATAGGGGGAAATTCATTCAATAAATAACATGCAAATTAAACTGAGTACAAGACGTTTCGCGAATAAAACTCGGGTGCTACTCAATCCCTGGTCTTAAGACATCTACAGTACTATACTGTATCATACTGGGTAATGTTGTAAACAATTGCTAGTCACTGAAAGCAACTCGCTACATTACACATTCTATTTATCGAGGAGCAACCGGTAAGGAGTAACGAGTCCTGACAAAATTCTGACTTAATTTCAGAGAAAATTACCCGAAATATTTAAATAGGCGAGATGAGCTAACGAAGAGGATGTCAGCAAGTGTAAAGAGCCCGCATAAGCACTGTAGTGCCTGAGGTGGAACACTTGGGTGGATGACAAGCGCTAGGATCCACTGTATGGAGGCCGACACTACCTTCAGGCGAACCATAACACTTCGTCATTAACCGCCTTCTCGCCTGATAATACACAACACTAAAAACGGTCAATTCAGTAAGCGAGCTCCAGTATTGAGTAACGAGTTATCACAAGCGTACATCCAGAGCACAGTCAGTTTCTGGTTATCCCTACCCTACCTTTCTCTTGGTCCGCCAAACCATCGATAACACGCCGCGAAGGAAAATGAGGGTGGGAGGAACAGCCAGGCGTGAGCACCACCCACAAGATCTATAAACCCACCTGTTACACCCCGCCATCTCGCCACCGCATTGTCTTACCCGCTACACGTGACAAGTTTCTTTACACCACTTCAAAGATGTTTTGTCAAGTGTAGAGTAGCCACCTAGCTTATTTCACCCAAATTAAAGCACCCTAAGGCTAGCTTGGGGGATTTGCTTTACTTTAGCGTTAGGAAGTTTAATTATGTGACGCAGAGATGCCTTATCTTCGAGCTCCAGCTTCCTTCTACAAGTCATTTGGTGTTTAGGAGAAAACCAGCTCAACTTTAAACTTCTTTACCAACCAACACCACGCTCGCTACTCAACATTCAGAGGATAAAGTCAATTTTAAGTTTGCGGTACCCGGGGAGGCGATAGTGTGGACCCTCTGATGGCTAAGGTTTCAAATGTGGCTGTGTGACCGTAGTGAATAATGCCACTGTCACACACTCGCCCAGGGTACTCTTGTGATCAAATAATGTCATTCGGGGTCCTATATGTGTATTAGGATAACGGTAACCAGCCAGATTAAGTATACTGTGCTGGAGTGACTTACCGTAACGCTGTATATAACTAAGTAAGAAATACTAATGACACCCCACCGGCCTGCACTCTTAAATAACTCAGCTTGACTAACTTAACGCCCACCACACATACCGCAACAACAATTGTTACACAATTAAAATCGTGAAATTTAAGCAGTTTAGATAATTAGTACCAAGTAGTTACCCTTTAAATACCGGTACGGTAACGATTCTATTCCGTTCCTGGTAAACAAATTACATTACGGAAGAATTTCCTGGGATGCGGGGAGGATGGTGAACTATCGCTTTACTGTACAACCCCCCCCCATTTCAACATGACAATATTGACTTCATTTCCTATATCAATGAACTACTGACGCCCATGGGTAAAACAGCTGCATTGGCTGCTCTAGTATCGAGACAAGAACCACCTGATGCACGTCTATAAAGACTTCTGCATAGGAGCTTGTATCCTTGGGCCGGGTGGGGGGGACGGCGGCTGCGGTTAGGTTCATACGCGACGCAAGACAAATTCCCTTCTGTCAACCCTCCCTCGCTACCAACTGTATCGACGTGGTCAACACTGTTCAGGTTGTTGAGATACAGAGCCCCGGGGAGAATTCATCCTAACGTGACTAGAGCTACTATTCTACAACAGTTGCTCCCTCTAGTCTACCAGCTATCGAGCCTTCATCATTTTTTCTACACTGTGGACGGTAATCCTGTATGCTTATCCTAGCGTGGGAGACGAAGGTGTATGTACTTAACGAAATTATGTTCAGGTTTTAAAGCTAAATACTTTCATAACTTATAGCTGTAGTTTCTTTTCGTTTAAGCTAGCATGGATACTCCCAAAGACTAGCTCCAATACCAACTACATGCGATGCCACTAAACCTTGAAAAAAATGCGGTCCATATGAAAATCTATTTTTTAACATGGGTCTTAGTAGGGGCTGGCTGAAGTTGGTCGCCTCACACAAGCACTAGCTACCACGCAAAAACGATCTTGTCCTCCACCACTGATCTTTATCCCAGACACGATATTCTTCACTACCACCGTTCAAGGTTAGCGTTTCTCAAATCCTAGTTTTTTTTTGCAAGATTTAGTTTTAATTTATCTCTTCCTCCGCACCGACAAAGGTACATTTCCAAGATAACAATGCCTAACAGATATTATACTTCCAGCGTCGGTAATTCAGATGCACTATTATCTAGGACTTCAATGTGGGAATCAGGGCCACAGTTCTGTACCAAGACAGTACACTATCTTGTTATTATTAAACCAGTGTCGTCGTCTTACCCCCCGACTTCCAAGCCTAGGAGGCCTTCCTCCCTGGGTCCCTCCCACAACGCAACCATTTCCCCAGCGACCCCACTTGACCACCTTCCCTCCCTCCGACAATCAACAATGACTGCCACAACCCCTCGCCTGGCTCCCTTACTCTATCTTCCCCCACATCTTTACGACCCGCACTCCCACTCATCCCTCACACCACCAACCAACCAACCAGCCCCCGCACTAATGGACACTTCTGATCCCCTTCCACCCCCATCCACGTTAAATCACTGCAGCTGATCAGTTCACAGCATTTTAGGAAAATATTCACTCACTGATGAACCTCTCATCCCTCCTACCCTGCCTCACTCCATACATTATGAACTGGCAAGGTAATTCCTTGTAACCTTGTTCTTAACACTAGAAGACTGACAGTTAAAACAGGCCAGGGTTGCGAGTTCATTTGCTCATCAGTTAAGCAGCCGGGGGGACAGTAGCACCTTCACCGCCCAAGCTATTTAACCTCATAACAATGCTCTAGAAACCGTTTTGAAGGACAATTGAATAATGGAACAGTGATCTTAAGCATAACTAATGTACATCAAACACTAATGACCAATGTCATCGTCATAATATAATAAACACTGAAGATCAACCCAACTCTTGACATTGTAAACTAAATCATTTGTTTAAACTGCCCACCCCATGTGACGCCACACCTTAGTGGAGGTATAAACCGTTTGCCGCGAGGAAGCATGATGGCGCACACTTTAAACTAAAAGTGAACTAATACAGTAACATCCACCATCTACATTTAAGACACCCAGAACAATGGAGGATCTGGCGACCCCGGTCAGTGTCCCATCGACAATTCACTTGGCGTCCATTCAGGTACAGGTGTATTTATGACGAGATGCGACTCCCAAACGTGTTAGAAAAAGCTTACAAACCATTGACACCATATAGTCTCGGGCTTTACCATACAAGGAAAAAAATCATCCCATATCAAGTAACAGACGATCTGCCAATTTTCTACCATTAATAACATACAGTATAGGGGTCATTATATAGGCGCCGTCTTTTATATTGTAGCAGCTAATTAAGCCCACTCGATAGATGGTGAGCAGGGCTTTCATTACATAATTAAACAAAACGAACCGATTAAACCTCCATTCCTACTCACCAATACCTCCCAGTAACAAGGGAAAATGCCAGCTACCTGGATCTGGTGGACGTGGTTACCGTCCTGGAGTAGCAGTCCATTGGTCACGTCCAAGGAGCGACTTTGAGAGGAGGCAACGTAACTGAGCTGTGTGAGCCAGTTTCAGAAGTATAACCACATCCCAACCCTCTTCAAATATAACACAGGAGATATCTACCTATCCTGAGTGACCAGACAAAGCCCACGTGGATGACACTGGTTCGACTCTTAATGGTTCGTGGTATATAATGAAGGGCTTGCTTGGATGTGGTCTCCCAAATGCGTACCTTACCCAGTTCATCACAACGCAACCATGCTGTAGCACAAGCGCCTGTGTGTAAGGTGGAGCAGCCGAGTGTGGTGGATGGTGTGTGTAAGGTGGGGCAGCCGAGTGTGGTGGATGGTGTGTGTAAGGTGGTACAGCCGAGTGTGGTGGATGGTGTGTGTAAGGTGGGGCAGCCGAGTGTGGTGGATGGTGTGTGTAAGGTGGTGCAGCCGAGGCACGGGACGAGAGGACAGCAGCAACAGCGGTGAGTCATGATCAGATGTTAGGCCACCAAGTGAATAATCAGCAGGCCAGGGGCTCACGCACACCACCGCTCGCCTGGGATGCACACCAACCCTCCCTCCCACCCACCCACATCCCTCCCGGTCTTCAACACGCTTTCCACCACATTGTGTTGTAGGGAAACTATTCAACCATTAACAATACCTACCACTTCATGAAGAGAATGTTTAAAAAATAAAAGTTCCAGATAAAAAAATAATGTACCTCCCCGTCCGCACGCCCACCCTTCTTTCCCCCCACTACTACTACGGCCACCGCCCTACACATTCCAGAGGAGCGACCACAAAAAAAAAACTGCCAGGACGCGGGTGGGACCCTGCTGCTCCGCCACCCATCAACCAACACCTCCACGCCACCACCCTAACCAACCTTAACCTGCCCAACAACACCATCCCCGTCAACCGAAATTAACCTACATGATGCTTCTCACTACAACTAACCCAACAACCCCCCTCTCCTACCAAAACCTCCTCGAACAAACCCCAAACTACCAGAGCATCACTGCCGTAGTGTGATGGTCCTTGTGACGTCATGATCCATTCACGCCACCATCGCTGGTGTCTCAATGGGCTAACGTGCACAGTCGACTAGTCCAACTATCAGACCGCAACGTTCAGCCTCAAAGTTATACTTTCCCCCACAGTCTACCATCAAGGTTTCCTTTACGACCACCGTAGAAGTTTGTTGGACATTGGCACCAACACCTACGAAAGCCTTCCTGTTAGACGTTCCCACAACAGGCAACTGTCTGCGTCGTGAAACACTGAGTTTTAACGAAAGAAATTAATTTAAGGTATCTGAGTAGGCACATGCACAACATGGTTACAGCACTATTACGACTAGTGTTACTGACGCCAACCTTGTTCATCTTATGGAGGCTGGGGCGTCGCATACCCTTGCTCGCTCCCAACCGTGTGTGCCCAGCGTAGCGTCACTCACTCCCACGCTCACTAACCACCCCCCACACACACACACACCACACACACACACACACACCCACACTGACTGATAAAATTAATTAATTAGCCAAGGAAAATAGTTGACAAACTAATCCGTTTCAAATTTGGGAGGCAAATAAGCTCGTCTTGATTTTGTCCGGCCATTTCAGTCAAGACGTTTAAAAATTACTTTGCTGGAAACCAAGTGGAACAACGGTCCGCCGGGAGCTCCGGCAGTGCGGTACGATACTTTCTACATCAATTAATTCCAATCTGAACAAGCGAGTAACGCTAAGCTGCTAGTGAGAGAATTACCTAAATACAATGATTTGCCAATATGAGAACCAATGTTATAATATGACTGTTCTGCAAAAGTGTAAAAACTCTTAGAGAAGTCAGTTGAACCGCAGTAAGATGAGAATGCAAACTGCGAGAGTGCTTCCCTTTATCTTATGTCGGGGCTTAAGTACAGTATACATAAACTTTACCTTGTTTTTATATAAAGTCAGTCAGTCAACAGCGCAATCTTTGGTAATTACGCTAACCATGTTTTCGTAAATATGTTAACACGAATTCAATCAAACTATTCCAACCTGTATCAACCCTAATCTTGTACTGTACACCGCAACCTCAAGGCCACTACCACCATTAACAAACCTTTACTTCTAAAGTTAACGGGGTTCATCTACGAATATTAACTTCCAGTTTGCGTTATGAATATAATCCGTTAAGTGAAAATGGCTTCGTTTTAGAGTGAGCAGTTTAATTAACGAGTCGCGCCTTAAAACAAAATTATCATCTAGTCAATTGATCACTAATAAGTATCATGTCCACTCATTGAACTGCCCATTATTTTAAAGCACAAATAAATAGCATGTCTGCCACTAGCTCGTGGAACAAAGGTAGATAAGTAAGGAAGGGGACAGGGTATGGAGGAGAGGTCACTACACCCAGCCCATCAAACCTGTGGCCAAGTTTTTTCTTTCTCCAGGACGGAGATCTTGACTTTATAAAGGCGCACTTTTCACCCACGACTTTCATCAATTTATGAAGGACCCCAATTATGATGGACATTTCTGGTGATGAGATCACTTAACTTCGTTCCCAGACAACATTATGCAGTAAACTCCTATCATGGACTATATTTTACATCGCCAAATGATTAGTTGCCACAACGGTAATATGCACCTTGTTCCAAAACTTACCCAAGCAACTTTCCAGCTTGTGCTACTAGTTAACCTAACCATCTCTGAGAATGTTATCTACGGCAAATCGGCTGAGAATGTTCAGGAAGAAGCCTGTAGTATATAATCGCAATTCAAACCCCGCAACCACCTCGTGAACCTCACTAATCACATCAACATTTACTAATATAGGGAATAAAAATAACCTGAAATTTGACAATCATGAAATCACAAAACCAACCGCAGCCTGAAGCCAAGCTAGCCGCAGAGTCTATGCCTGATCCCACATATTATCCAGCTCGACTGACTAGACCACCACCTCACCAACTCGAGGCTATCAGATACTGTATATGCAACATCGCATTTTTTCTTCAACATATGAACGTAAGTTGTTAAGTATTGTGTGTCAAAGAAAAAAAGACCAGTAATCCAGGTCTTCACTAGTTTCCGGTAACGCTACACCAACACTCTTCCACCACACTCCATCCAACCCAGTCAAACTCCCACCCAACGTGGTTAACTCTCACCACCCAAATCTACTAAGTAATAACTTTAACGACAATCTCACTGATTCTAAATCACTGTCGATTGGCAAATGCCGTCGACAGCCAACATCCAGTATACCTCCAAACGCTGACATGTAACCCTGCTAGTAAGTCTCCCACCAACTGCCCGCCTGGCGTCAGCAGCAGGTCAGCACAATGACTGCATGTTCATCAATTTTTACAGTCAGCTCCGCGTAAGATTAGTTGCCAAATGCCTGACTTCTGCTCTGTTGCAAGTAACTAAAATCACATCTGGTAAGGGCCTGTTGACACGTATACTTATGGGTTATATAAAGTTAATGGCAATACTGTGAACCTACAGCTAGCTATTTCCACCTAACTTTGGATCAACGCCAGGACAAGTTTTACATTTTACAGACTCGGCTCCTACAAATAAAACTAAACCCGATAAAATGCAATTATTACAAGTGCCCCAACACTGTCTAGGCCGGACGAACACATCCTTTATAATTATTGCGCGTCAATACCAAGTGCCGCCATACATCGAGTCACCATGACAAACTTGAATTTGGTCGTGAATATTATCTTGTGATAGTTCAATTTCTTATAAAATCGTATCGCCGTGTTCTATGGATAGCTCTTGCACGTGTTTAAATGAGCTACTTACCTACCTTGCAAAACTGTCGCCGCCGCCACCAAAATCTAAAGAATTCTAATGACCTTGGCCGCCACCTACCCTCAAGTAAAAACACCTACGAAGGTGTCTGGGTGGGCCCGTGACTTGGGTAGAAATCCTTGCCAGTGTTTTTTTTTCCGGATGTATAATTTCCATCGGCTAAAACTATCCTGTTACAAATATCCATGTGTATGGCAAGGGGACGCCTCGGTGAAGAAATTTGTCACTTGTCTATCTCCCATGATGTTTATTCTTTAGTTTATCAAAATACCTGTATCGCGTAATTTAGTGATTCAATGCGTTTCATCAAATTACACAGGGCAACAAATGCTCACAAACAGATATATACCCGTGCCTTAATTCAGTTGAAACCTTCTCTTCCTAAGCGGTTTTATACAAAGATGGCGGAGGGTCGTGATTAGAGCTTGGGGCAGGGCGGGGCAGGGCGGGGCGGGGCAGGTCAGGGGAGGATAGGAGGGTGTCGCCTGTCCTCACCACAGTGGTGCTCCTCACGTTTCCATGGCAACCACCGACCGCCAGCCACAGCTGATGAGGTTACCCTGCCAAGCATTAAGTTGCACACCGCACTGAACTTTCCAACACAGCCCCACTCCTAGAAATATCACATTAGCACACTAACATTCACTTGCAGCCAATATCAGTCAAGTTACAAACTGAATAAAAAATGTCAACCAGTGCCTAAGAGACTGCGTCCATAAATCACACCATCCAGTGATATGCACACGGCTAACGCATCTCGCGCTTAATGACATATCCGCCTCTGGCACCCATTCCTTTGCTAAACATCTCTACCCGTCGTAAATCCATTACTTAAGAGGGTAGGTAGCATTATTTACACCAATATCAACCCGAGGACAACTTTAAAACATGCTCAAACCCCGAACACGCGCAATATATATATATCAAGACCTCAAAAGTAAAAATTGTTTCACATGTCAAAAATGACGAGCCAACTTCCTCCTACCACTATATTCAAGAGGTAACCCAGCCACCTTCACGCCTCTCCACCCCCCCCCCTTCCTCAATATCTAATGCTCTCTTCTCATAACCAACTTCTTCCAATTACGTGATGTGAAACAAGACCCAAACACTTAAAACTTTACATGTGTCAATGTGGAAGAAATCTGTAGAACACTTAAGAAAAAAAAAGCGATATATGAAACTTGAAAGATATACTGTACCGTTTGACGACGATTATGGCAGGGATAAGTCACATCCTCCTGGCACCAAAGATCCTTCCTATCGAAGATACCTAACACCCTCAATTTTACAGGCGCCAAACCTATCTCCCTCCAAACTGAATGTCACCAAACACCCCCTCCCCCCATTCTACAGGCACCAAACATTCCCTCCAATCCTACAGGTACCATGCGTACACACTACAAACCTAGAGTACCATTTAAACATTAGTACATCATCACTTTGACACCTGCCAATTCTTCCTACCCTTCTTGCTACACACACCTATTCTTTCCTCCCTACACCCAACAGCTATTCCCCTATTGCAGCAGATTCTAAGGTGTAAAATAAAACAGGATAATTAGCGAGCCTACCATGCGAAGTGGTTCTCAATCCAGAGACTGTAGCGTGAGCAACGTTGCGTTGCTCAGGTGTGAGTCCAGAGTCAAGGTCTGTGTTGTAGCGGTGACCCAGCTCCTTGATGATGATGGCAGAGTCGGCCACCTCCTCGCCGTTCACCTCGACGAACGGTAGCTGCCCCTTCTTGCTTTTGTATTTCATCTTGTGGTCCACATTCTGAAGAAAGAAAATCATTTCAGCAACCTTACGGGAGTAAAATATCAGGAACAAAATATTACGTTCAAGATGACGGGGGTTATTTCAAACTGAAAATAATAATCCAGTTATCTACTAATTGGTCAACCAAAGTTTATACACACTACTAGTGAAGCAGCAGCCAGATAAATGACATGTATTTGACAGTGCAGTTTCCGATAAAGGAGGAGGGGACGTTCAATGTGCCTCCTGCCAGTTCGAGTCCATTTCCAAGGGTGCGGAAGATGGGTCTACAACACAGTACCCGTACAAGTACTCAGAAGGCCTAATCAACCCATACCAATGTCAACGCCTAGGAATAGAGCTCCAGATACCAAATGTCAACTAAATCAGGTCGATATTAGAACATGTGACCACCCAGCAACAACCACCACCCAGCCTATCGCATCGTCCAATCACGACAGCTATTCAAGCGTTCCCCTTTCCCCACAGGCTGTCACCACCAATGGTATCTGGGCCGCCTGTCACCCATTGTTCTTTGCCACCAACACTGCTCACGCCCGCCACACAAACCGTCCCCCGCCATCACAGTTCTTCACCAGCCGCGTACCCTAACAGATGCACACGATCAGCAGTATTTCGTTGTGCAATGACAAGTTGGGTCTTCCGTCATGCAATTTATGACAAGGGTAAAAAGAGGGAAGGAGGGAGAGTCAAAGAGCATAAGAGGTGGAGAGGAAACTGAACTGGGAAGGAGTGGGGGTCAAAGAGCACAAGAGGTGGTGGTGGCTGTCTAGAGCAGGTCATGGGCAGGGCTACCCCGGTCTAGGTTAAGGTGTCTCGCTTACGGAACTACCACATTCATCCAACCATCAAACCCTAAATAATCACTGCAGTTGTTTACCGAGATACAAAAGAGCATTTATTGACCTAACAAGATGATGGAAGTACGAAGGAGGAAAGGAATGCCTGGCTGATGAAGAAATATGAGACGTAATTTTCATAAAAAAACATTTCTACAAGTTAGGTTACTCTAACATACGGAACAGCTATAAAGGCAGAAAGTGGGAAGAGTCGGATGGGTGTGGAAATGCGTGTGCTTGGGGAGGACGTGGGGGGGCTGGGAGCATCCTGGCGCAGACGTGGACGAGAGGTCTTTGTGTGCAGTAGTCTGGCGCTGGCAGGCAGGCGGGAACCAGGAGAGACGGCCAGGGCAGGGGAGAGAGAGAGAGAGAGTGAGGGTGGGAGGGGCGGCGAGTGGGAGGAACGCACTGGGATCAATATACGCACGTGCACGGAGCCGCGTGACCCACACTAGGGGGAATCACACCCCCACAAATGCAGTCTACCTTCATTTTCATTTCTGCAACAAATGCTACATGACCCCAGGTAACGCAGATGCACCCGCGCTTAATACAGCCTCGGGACGACCACCACATTTGAGTCTGCCCTCTTGATCGCAAGCCTTTTAGACCAAGACTAATATTAAAAAAACTTGACCAATGTATAACCAATCCCGATAAACAAAATACCGAAAACTCTGGTAATCCTGTCTGCCTTTCTGATACAACCAGCGCAGCTTCACTAGCCTCCCGAGGCAGGAATCCCCACCAGCGTGCTGGGCGGAGGGTGCCTACCACCTGGTGAAATCCCCCCCCCCCCTTAAATCCCCTTTACATACACTGGCCCTGACTCGCACCCTGACATTGGTACCAAATAAGGTGTAATACAAAAACACTGGGGGCACATTACTGGCTGCATCACCAGCCTGAAGCACTATGGCAGATGCTCCTCGTTCCTGATCATGTGGGGCGTCCTAGTGGCGTTTCTCATTGCCGTGTTGGGTGTCCTGGTGGCGTTTCTCATTGCTGTGTTGGGTGTCCTAGTGGCACTTGTTATTGCCGTGTTGGGTGTCCTAGTGGCGCTTCTCATTGCCGTGTTGGGTGTCCTAGTGGCGCTTCTCATTGCCGTGTTGGGTGTCCTAGTGGCGCCTCATTGCCGTGTTGGGTGTCCTAGTGGCGCTTCTCATTGCTTTGTTGGGTGTCCTAGTGGCGCTTCTCATTGCTATGTTGGGTGTCCTAGTGGTTTATGACCGACTACATTCCCAGCCTCTTGTTATGGTGACCAGGAAATTTTCAGGCCGAGGCAACATTCCAAACTGAATTCCACTCCTACACCAGATTAATAACCGAGAAATTCTGGTGAGCCACCTCGCAAATTCAGCAAGGCGCGAGATTCCGGCCATCTCTCACAAAGTCACCAATCACATACATACATACAGTACATCGTGCAGTGGAGTAGTTAACATCTTGAAGAGTCAATTTTTAACGTGCTAACTTCTTGCACAGTCCAAACTCGTCACACCAGCGCTGGTTAGGTTAGTACACAACTCAGCAGACCATACACCAGGCGATACAATTCCCGTTGTATGTTTAACTGAACACGATATACTGTAGTTCAAAGAATGGCAGTTATAAACGTTTAAAGACCTGGACGTGAATGTTTACGTGAAAATCCCATTGTATACAGTCTGCAAAAAAATTTCTGCACACCTTGGTCTGATGGTCTTTGCAACGATCACTGACTGGGGCTAATTTGGTAAGGATGGTATTTCTGGTTGTCTGATGCATTGTATAAACAGTATTTTTATATCAGTTAATATAGATATTAACAGGAATCACCCGCGGAAATGAGTGTTCAGAATCCTTGGTCCGGTGTGTCATTGTAAAACACCATAAAGGGGCAGATATTTTTGGGGGGGGGGGTTAACCGTACATGCACATCCTCGCCCATTACCCCAGTATCAAGCTTCTGTGTCAAACATTTCTAAAATTTTACGGGGGCATTCATAACCACTAACAATATTTACACAATTCTAACGCAATCTTTCAAAGGTGTTTTAACTCCGTGATAGCCTTGTTACCCCCACATAACTAGTAGCATCAGTAGTTTAAGTAGTTCTAAATTACCGTATATCAAAACGACCACAACAGGTCCAGTTCCAGACTGCTTATATTGCCACAACAACTGTCACTTTACGCACGTTAATGACTGACAGCACTGTTCAACTATTTGACAGATCTGTGGTCATTTTCCATCAATGAACAAAGTCAAACAGCCTGGCATACAATGCACAACAGCCATATTAGATGCACCCTATCTCGAGGTTGATCACTCCGGCCACAGATCAACTCGCTAACGCACCAAGCTCGTTATTTATTTACCAGTAAAGTTCTCCGACACAAAAATCGATGCTGCTGACGCCAACCCACACGCAGACTGGAAGGGAAGAACACAAGAGGGCTTTACACCACGTTGTGACCTATGCACCACCACATCTCGCCATAAACACTTCACTAAATTACTCATTCTCACACGGGTGGGGGGGTGGGGGTGGATATCAGCAGTTAACTTCCACAATTCACCCACCAAAAAGCATCCTATTCGACAGCACTTGACAATCTTAAATGGCGTCCAAACTGGCTGACAGGATAGCGTGTAGTAGTGTGCGGGGCCAAACTCCAGACCCACAGGTTCACCTAGCAACAATGGAGTAACCCCTTGCCTATCCTCCCCACACCCCTGCCAAAAAATTCATCACCGTAGTAATATTTTATCCGTACAAGCGACTGAGCTCATCCCAGTCAAAATATGAATGGGGACGTTCTACTTAGTTCTTCTGGTGACTGCTAGAGAAACTGGTTCTTTCTCCCCCTAACAAGCGTTAACTCACTGAAATGCAGCATTACAATTGCATCCTGGGTTTACACAAGTTACACATCACAAGTAGGTTAATGAAAATCTGTTTAAAGGATGAGGAAGGATTATTAAAAGGATATCATCAACCCAGACCTCGCTACATGTCCTTGTCAAGAGCTGCAGTGTGTGACTAGGTAGGTACACCTCACCCGGCCACCCAGCTTGCCTGCCTTCACGCGTATGGAATTACACCTTTCCCCCACACACCAGGCACCGCAGGCCACGTCCTCCAAAGTTTCTTCTAGCTTTAGTTTCAATACGTCTTCGATTCGGTCACCGAAGTGACTAAGATGTAGTGATAAAAGAAGACGCGTTCCACCCCGGCGGCGGTGTCATGCAAGCTGCGTGTATGAGACCCAGCGACGTAACGCACTCACCCGCTCTACTGCCAATCTCACACCCCAGCAGTGGTTACGCCTCGCTACCAAGTATTCACGTCCCGCCATGACATTCATGACGTGCGAAGGTCTAGTAATGCTAACGCGGATAGTTGTGATGAAGGTCATGCAGTGAACCTCTAAATTTTATCCTGCTTAAAAATCAAGAAATATTGAAGGAAGAAATCGTATAACAAGATGACTCCTTTACCTGATTAAACACCTTGACGGTTTAATCAGGTGAAGCCCGGGGGCTAAACCTTCCTCGCCCAACAAGTCCATAATTCTTACGTGGAGACTCGTGAACCCGATTCCATACTTTAAGTATTTTATAAGAACACAAACTGGCGACATTTCAGCCAGTCTAGAAGTGCAATACATCAGTACTGTCAACCATCGCTACTGATAAACTGTTGCAGATGAGGATGTTACACTTTTTGGTAAAGCCAATAATTATGACAACGCAAGGAAAAAATTCGAGGCCTCAAGCATGAATCGATTCCTACAATTCTTATCACTCATTTTCTTTGACGTCACTTATTTTCTAGAGTCCTATCCGGACTAGCTGGCTCTATAAGCTATAGTTCAGACGCCAAACCATACAGTAATTATCAACATCATGCTGTACTATCATTCCTCATATCATAAGCCCCTATAAATTCCTTTGTGGATTCACTCCTTTAGATACAATAGCTCTACTGTAATCTTTCAAAAAGCAATCGACAACAGACAAACAATGAGCAGTTCTTGGTACAGCTGCACTCCCTCACCGCATCCTGGCCAGCATGTGCGTCGCTGAGTCCTGCAACAGTTCTATAGGTCCCACAGCCTGTTAGGGGCGGTGTGAATACAACACAAAGTGAAGTATTCGATACACAAGGAGGCACTGTGGCCGGCACTGCTCTACCGCATTTCATTTCCCAACCAAGGTTAATTATTATGCAGCTGGGTCGACAGGGGGCGTCCCATTCAGAGGACCCTTGAATCTGGACCGTTTTGTTCACCAGTCGGCTGTGCTCTACACTACCAAACCTTAAAACATTCCCGACAACTAACTAACGCAGCCCGTTTACCGCCTTAAATGTTAACTCAATCCAGATATGCCGTCTTCCCAGGTGTCTTCCAATATACAAAACTCGCAAGACTGCATTAACCCAGCCAGTACTGTACACATGTGACCTTGTGTTGCCCAGTCCCCATCACCAGGCACGTGTTAACAAAATACATGACCCTTCAGGCTTTTACACCCTTAATGTACGAGTTAAAGGCAAGTATAAACTCCGCATGCTTCCCAGATGGGCGCTGTAAACGCTTCTGCGCTTCACCTTGCACAGATGTAAGGGGTGCCCAATAAACTAGCCCCCGCGGGGGCAATCTAATCTATCTCCTCCCGAATACTCTGGTGCAGAGGTGCCGTCGTCTTCAGCTGGAGGGAGATGGTGGTAGCAGCAGCCCACACTGGTAGCGTGTCCCCTTACGCACAACTCTCACGCGATCCCACAACAAAAGTACAGAACTGAAAAACAAACTACTGCAACGCCAGTACATTTTTGGCTCCGTTATTTATCAGTTATTCTCCGATTGCAATAAGTTAGTAATACTATACTGTTGGTGCAGGAGATGGTCGTCACAATAGGTGGAACTCGGCGAGTGAAATCGTTATAATCACTAGATGCGGCGCGAGGGAGGGAGAGGTTTGGTGTAGGAGGGACGCCACAGTACTGTCAAGAGTAACGTGGCATTGATTTACCATCGAGGTTCCAACCGCAACTGACGGAAGTTAATGAAACCGGCAAACTCAATCTGTTACTTAATCAACTCCTTGAAAACTTGTATACGCGACATTACCAGTCATTAAAATGTGACGCACGAAATTGGCGAGACAGAGGAAACCGAACATACGTAGGGAGAATAACCAGGATGTGAAAACTACTGAATCTTGCTACTATCAACGTCTTGTTCCACGCCAAGAGCCCCCCCACCCCCCCCCCACTCCAAGCACCAATACTGTAATCGCCATAAATATTTAACACTGCCCTACAACATAAGACATACTGTACCTGGTCATGACGAGGGAGTAGTTTTGCCTTTCACAGACATAAGCATGATATACACATGGATTCAACAACTGTATTCTAGTACCTAGGAAGGCGAGCAACCCTGGTCGTCCTCAACTACAAGAGACTTTACAAAAAGTATGAGCTTTTCCACAAGTGCGAACATGCGTCAATGGAAAGCAAAGCAAGGGAGGCGACAGTGATGGCCTAGGGTAGTGGGGGCGGCCCCAGGCGAGCAGCCGCACATAATGACAGGTTCAGATGGGCGGGACGCCGGAAGTTCCGGTCTGGGCAGGCTGAGAAGGGGGAAGGAGGCAATGGTGGATTGGCTTTCGGGGGAGGAAAGGGGGCCGAGATAACGATCGCTGGAAGATGGAAAGGAACGTACGCAAGCCAAGAATGTGAAA
This sequence comes from Homarus americanus, assembly GCF_018991925.1. Taxonomy (NCBI): domain Eukaryota; kingdom Metazoa; phylum Arthropoda; class Malacostraca; order Decapoda; family Nephropidae; genus Homarus; species Homarus americanus. The sequence continues at coordinate 8,154,393 of NW_024732867.1, read as the reverse complement.
ACACGAACATTCGGAAAAGGTAAAATGTAACTGAGGAATTGGTGAAGGGTAGACCGAGGGAGGAACGTAGAGAGGAAGAGTCCAAGACGCATTCATTAAACCAGGACAGGCAAGTTTCCAAAACCTAAGAGCAATCATCGGACATTCCTAATGTTTGTCTTGGCACTGACTAAGGTCATGGAACACGGCTGGTGAACAGAGTACACACCTTAGGTATGGACTACGAGGAAATGTTAATACCTGTAAACGTGTGGAAGGAGGTACGCGGCGAAGGTGAAGGAGACCGTGTCCGGAAGCGAGCGTGGGAACGCTTGCCACCTTCCCCCAACTCCCAAACTCAATTGTCCAAACTTCTGTTGCACACAAAGTGACTACTAGAGCACAACTCCCAGTAATGCCCAACGTTTTACCCTTTATTCCTAACTCCAGCTGGAATCGGTCTCGTCCTCCCCTTTTATCTGTTAAGCGGAAATCCTCAACTGCTGCCAACCCATCAACTACACGTATTGTTAGGCCAACAGACAATAGTAGCATATCTCCAATCAATAAGTATAATAGACATACTGCACGAAGTAGTATTTATAAACTCACTGAAACGCTTAGTTTAATAATCATCAGATGGTAAAAATAAAATGAAAAAACGGCAGTAAATTTCGAGCAAGGTACAATCCCACAAAATGCATTAGATACCTGCAGTACTCCTAGTGGAGGCATACTCTGGTAACGTTACAACAATGTTCACACAAGAATAGGGAGGGGTTCATCCAGAGCCAGAGGTTTTAAATTATGGAGCAAAGGCTGACTATAAACCAGGGTGGTATAGTAAAAGGACAGGTTATAACAATCCTGGATAGTAAAGGAGTTATGATAATAGTGGATAGTAAAGGAGAGTTTTGACAATAGTGGATAGTAAAGGAGTTATGATAATAGTGGATAGGAATACTTATGACTTGACAACTGTTGACAGGAAAAGGATGGGTGGTGTGGGAGAAAAAATGTCGACCCAAGAGCTGCAGCAGAGGTGCAGTACACGAGCACACATGACACCCGTTTAGAATGGCTTGATGCGATCAGGACCTTGGCCACCCAGTTACAACGCTTTGTAATGAGACATACTGCTACGGGTTATATTATATTGCATGGCTGTGAGAATAGTGTAAGAATTAAGACGTACGTGTAGAACTAAAATGCAAACCTCACAAAGTGATCTGGCATTTAACGGTATAAAAAATCCCACAGGGGTCAATAAGCCATTCCCCAATATATAAACTTAATAAAAAGTTAAATTCTTCTACTTTCGAACACAGGAATCTTATCTTTACAATCAATAGTTTAGACAATACTAAGGCAATTTTCGAAGTAAACTTTGCAGATGACCCAACCGAACCTCCTAAACGGACCCCGCCATATGCTGTACAAGTCGATTGCGAGGGAAACGTCACGGAAGAAAATATATCTTACTAATTGTACAGTAAAACCAATTACTGTACATATAATTTTTCAGTCAAGCTAGACCCCGCATGCAGTAGCGATACAATGAACCATCTCAGGCTGAGCTACGTGGTAAACTGGCCAGAAATAGGCCAGTTATGCAAGGCTGCTGTGGGGGGGGTAATATGGCCCAGCAAACGAAACCGCGTTGGGTTGGGGGGGGTGTTATGATGGAAAACTAATGGGTAGATGAAGGGAAGTGGAGGGCAGGGATTATGTAAAAGGTCACCGAGGGAATGTCGAGCATGGGGTATACACTACCATCGCTGAGCTAAACCGTAGATCACTGCATCGATCAACATAACACAACTTTTTCAGATGTTTATCCATCGCCTTTCAAGGGGGCTCAAAAGACTAAGCACTTTAACTTACCTCCTGTTAAGTCTGCCCCCCTTAAGCTGGCCAAGGAATTTACAAGGTGATCGCCTCTGCTTTGCCAAGCCGTCTTCTGTGGAGGGGGCACCAGCTACACGCGGACCTACCAGTATTTATGGCACTAATGGGGGAGTAACATCAGGGGAGAGCTACAGGGCATGGTCATCTATGATTTGGGTAATGTAGAAAATAAATAAGTTTCTATTCACAAAATGGATGTGACAGTATGCAAGCAGCGGGCCTGTTGAACATCAAAGGACTGAAACCACTACAATTAAGAAATTCTAGCTAAAATAAATTTATAAAAATCGAGGTTCACTAGAATTGAGAAATTAAGCCTGGTGTCATTTTCCTGTAACCATTGCGAACTTCATCACCACCCAGGAACAACAGCTTTACACGGTTCATTATATTTGGTGTACTGTATTAGCTTAGCCACGACCACTACGACAGTTGTCAAGAGGAGACTAGCTACCGTAAGGATTATAGCACTCCTTCCTTTTAAAAAATACAGAAACCACCACTAGTTTGCTCACTAGCTTTCTCACACTTCTAAGATACTTTTAAATGAAACGACATCCGCTTCCAGGGAATAGAGTCCGGGATGTGACCAAGATACAGGCCACCTGAAGAATCACCACCCCAGATTATTTCACCTAACACTATTTGGGGGATGAGGCGAGGTTAAACCCGCTGGGGTGGGGGCGATCCCAAGATATTTAAAATTATCAGGTAAAGTACAACGTCACCGTAGAAGTAGCTGTATCAATTAACATTGGGACATCTGAGAGTTGCAGCAGGCAACCCACTAAAACTGCAGCAATAACCAGCATATGTGCAGGTGCGTCCCGAGTTCCAGCCGCCAGCAGCCCTACACCAACGCTGGTTGGCTGGGACGCTCACAGCTGACCCTCCAAGCCGGCCCACTCGCCTTCGGTAACCACTCCACATAATTGCTACACCACCGTTACTCATCCCACCTGGCCCCTCGCTGCCAGGGCTCAAGGCTATAACGATTAACACTTGTTTTCTGTGTATATTTATATGATTATAAATTACATCCCCACCATACAAAATTAATGTTCTCAGTGATGATCAAGAACAAGCATGACATTGTCTACTGGGGTTGACATTTATAAGGTTATGGCTTCCGGTGGGCGATTATTTGCCAATAAATAACAGAAGGGAGGGGCAAGAGACCAAAGAGTGGGGGGGGTACATTAAAAACTTTCTACTTATGTTTATTAACCAGATGAAGTACAGTATTGTCAAACAAGTCCCTCACACCAAGGATCACCAGAAAACTAGATACTCCATCTTATTTGATCTGAATATTAACTACCCCCACCTCCACCTGAAGGCTTGAGTTTGCATTTGGGTGGTTAATCAGGCGAAATAATCTTGGGTCTCCAACCTTCAGATCTAACATCACTGTGGTACATTTTGTGAAGCTGTTCCATGCACGAGTAAGCTATAAATTATAATCTAATGCATGAACTTAACTAACGTGACAGCCTATACTCCATGATGCCCGCCTGAAAATGTGACGAGGCTTTAAGATATTCAAGGTTAACATTTACTAAACCTGGTAACACGTAAAAAATTATCTAGGGTTATCGTCTGGTTGGGACTGTGTGGTGTCATTTAAAAAATTCGACCCAATACTGAAATGGCTGCTAGGTGGCTTTTTTAAAATATCAAGTGCTAGTTCTGGGAGAGTAACTCGTCAGCCAGCCATCATAAAACTGGAGGCATGGTTACCGTGCGGATCCACCTCAGTAAAGAATTGAATACAATTTAAAGTGGTGAATAGTCTACCCAGGGCGTGACAACAATATAAACAGGACTATAGGACTACACAAAATGGCTACCACAACCATAAGTGTTTACCTGTATATGCCAGGGGGTTCAGAACCCTCCTTAGGGGGTTAGGTTAGGCCATTTCCGACAAAAACGTCATAGAAGAGGTCATAGAATCGTCTAAACCAAGGGTTCTCAAACTTTTTTTTCAACCAAGGACCCCTTATATACCATGACGCATACAAATATTGTCAATACTCAAAGAATAAATCATAGTCCAAAGCATTTGTTCATTTCAACCCAAATCCAAAATGTCCTGCGAATAGGAATCGCCAAACATTAAACGCACTATTTCTCAAAAAAAATTTCGCGGACCCCAGTTTGAGAATCATTGGTCTAAACTAGTGACAGCAAAGATGAGATTCCCAAGCTACTGTTCATGTGTTCAAAAATATAAATTAACCCCAATACTTGTAAGGTAACTTCCATAATCAAACTAATTTAATTTACATTATAAAAAACTTTCGATGGTTATAACCCCACACCAAGTCCCACTGATAACAGAATTTGTAGGAGGATTAAGTCCTACTTGTACTGTATACTATCCAAACTTCAATTCCATAAACTGAAAATGGATCGTCCAAGATATATAAAGACCAATAAAACCATCAAGCTCAGAGTGAAGGTGTATTGACTAAAAATATGTTTGGGTGTGAAAGACTTAAAGATAGTGTATCGTTTTATATACAAAGTAGCATGCACTGTTTCGATACGTGATTGCCGTGTCGACTCCCGAAACTCGTACTCACAGATTACCCCAGGACATAAGATCTTTTTTTTATACACAATGGACACTAAAGGTACAATAAATGCATAAACTAAAGAGCCAGTTATGAAATTTTGACTCGGTGCAGATCTTAAAACATCCATAATACATTGGCTAAACAAGGACGAATCTCACCAAGTTCTTTCTCTCGATGACAGAAATTGCGGGGTCCAGACAAATCCCCCTCGTGTAAAGTACAAAGTAGGACACAAAAATTATTTAGAGGGGGGCTAGGTTAGTCTTATGATGTAATAATATTTTACACGTCAGAAGTGTTCATAAACTATAAATAATAAAAACTATTTAAAAATGTCATTATTTGTCCTAGGGGAGGTTGCGTGTAACGATGTGTGCAGGTCTGCCTCTGTTGGTCAAAGCAGCTGCCTTGAGGCGTTCTTCACCTGTTTAAAGTCATTAAAAAGGCCTTAAACTAGAAAAAATGGGGCTTTTGTCCCATTTTTTTAAATTTAAGTCGTTTTCCTACTTTGCACTGTACTTGATGGGGGTTTTCTCCTGGTTTGTCCTACTCAAAATTGCGTTGGAGGTTAGGTTCGGTGAGAATTTCAATTCTCTGCCACCACAAAAGAGAACGTGACAATATTTGTACAAACGATTAACCTTGGCCTTACAATAAGAAATCATTTGAGGGAACTGTATAAAACAAGTGTGGTCATCTCCACTGGCAACGTGGCGAAGAGCGCTTTTACCACACTAATAATGGCCAACCAGCATGGACAAAGAACCCTATCTTAAAGTAAGCCCAAAGCTACACTAACTTGTGAAGTACCAACAGTAGCCTGATACACTAACTTGCATAGTACCAACAGTAGCCTGATACACTAGCTTGTATAGTACCAACAGTAGCCCGATACACTAATTTGCATAGTACCAACAGTAGCCCGATACACTAACTTGTATAGTACCAACAGTAGCCCGATACACTAACTTGTATAGTACCAACAGTAGCCTGATACACTAACTTGTGAAGTACCAACAGTAGCCTGATACACTAACTTGTATCGTACCAACAGTAGCCTGATACACTAGCCTGATACACTAACTTGTATAGTACCAATAGTAGCCCGATACACTAACTTGTATAGTACCAACAGTAGCCTGATTCACTAGCTTGTATAGTACCAACAGTAGCCCGATACACTAATTTGTACCAACAGTAGCCCGATACACTAACTTGTATAGTACCAACAGTAGCCTGATACACTAACTTGTATAGTACCAACAGTAGCCTGATACACTAACTTGCATAGTACCAACAGTAGCCCGATACACTAATTTGCATAGTACCAACAGTAGCCCGATACACTAAATTGCATCGTACCAACAGTAGCCCGATACACTAACTTGTATAGTACCAATAGTAGCCCGATACACTAATTTGCATAGTACCAACAGTAGCCTGATACACTAACTTGTATAGTACCAACAGTAGCCGGATACACTAATTTGTATAGTACCATTAACACCTGTAATCCCTTTTTGTCAAAGCCCCCATCCTCTTACCCTGTCCCACCCAGCTGAGGGATCCCGTCTACCGTGTTGAACCCCAGCTTTTAGTTCTGCCTAGCCGGTTGTTGGTTCTGTCCATCGTGCCCCGCCTAGTTAAACCCCACCCCCAGCCCTGCTGTGGGTTGATTACTAGTGTACCGTGCCCCGCCCAGTTAAACCCCACCCCTCTTGCCCTGACCCGCCCGACTGTGGGTTCCCTCTGGTCAATCATGCCCCGCCCAGATATACCCTAACCCTTCCTTCGCCCAGCTGCGGTCCTCCCTAGTCTGGCGTGCCCCTCCCTCCATACGTCTAACGAAGTCTACAGAAAGTGCGATTGTTAAGCAACCCTGAGCGTAAAGTTTATAATGTAGTTTTAAAAAGTTCAAATGTTCTTAACCTGTTGTTCAATGCCCCAACACACGGGGCAGCCTAGACAGTCTTAAAACAATTTCACCTACAACGATAATTTTTACTAAATTCTAACTACGAACACGTAAATAAAGTTCCCTGCTGAAGTCTGGTTCTTTGTCCTACTGAACAATATACCGGAAACCTCACCTGCCCAAGCACTGGCTGACCACCAATGCTTCACGTGCTCATGTTTAGTGCATTCCATTTTCTAACCGGACAATACCACCAATATTTGACAAGATACCAACAGCAAACTCCTACCCAACACTTACTCTTAACACGGGAGAGAAATCTCGTTTTGTGTAAATCGCGCGAGGGAGACGATAACTGCCCAGCGACGGCAAGTTGTGAAGCCAGCACCAGCCATCATCGAGACTACAACGCCGACACCGCACCCCCACCTCACCGCACCTCCACCAACAAGAACGCCGTCAAATATAACATCCCTGCGAGTTCATTAACTAGCTATCAGTCTACACCTTAACTAAAACACCAGAAAACGTGTCGCTCAGTAGTGTTTTTTTAACCATACGCGCGTTAAAACTTTACAACTATAAAACGCCGCTACAACTAGCTTTATATATATCAATTTAACCACACAATAGACATAAAAGAGTAAACAGAAAAGGAATTTAATCAACTTACCTCGTATCTGAGTCCGGCGAGCCTCAACCAAGTCTCTACCTTGAGGCAGTAAGGGCTAAGGGAGGGAAGGACTGGGGTGCGAGTGAACTGGTAAAGATACACTACGTCTTTCTCAAAGTCCAGCTTGTGCACGGCAGGTTTAGGAGGCGCCGGCTCCTTCTTAGGTTTCACATCCTTCTTCTCCTCCTCCTTCTTCTCTTTGTCTTCCTTCTCGGCCTTGTCGTCAGCCTTCTCCTCTGCGTTATTCGCCTCGGCCTCTTCCTTCTTTACTTCTTCCTTCACTTCCTCTTTCTTCTCCTCAGTCTGCTCCACGTGCTTGGTTTCGGTTTCAGTCGTCATGATGAATGAAAGTGTTAAAACAAAGTTAAAAACGCAAAGAACAAGAGTATGGATAAAACCAATGCGACGGTCACACGTCTCGTCCGCGCACACAACTGACCGACTGAACCACGCCCGGCTTCTCCCGCGTCAAAGCGAAGCCAGTGACGTCACCACTACTCGAGCGCTGATTGGCCCGCTCTAGGCACATGAAAGACTAAGGTTTCTCCAGATTGTTGAATTATTTTTGTATTATTAAAAAGTCTTACAAATCTCAAAGCGCAATATTTTTCATTCTTAAATATATATATGATGATAAGAATAATACATTTATTATTCGCACGAACAAGAAATATTTTATTTGACTTTAGAGTTCCCCGCCATTTTTAAAGCCACGGCAATAGTCAGCCCATCCCACGATCAGATGGTGCTCGACTCGTCAGTAGTTGGCAACTTTGATTGCTTTAAATCAAATAATGTTTATTTTACTGCTCCAAGGACTTATCCAATAATAAACATTTTAATTGTATAAGAACAGAGGAAGTATATAGATAGGAATAGACTTATATGTTAAAGAACCTACGGGTTCATAATGTAATATAAATTGCTTGTTTATTTATTTTTCTGCACTGCTAATAGTTTCACTATTGAGAAAGTAAACGAAACATTTGTGAACCTGTTATCACTAACAAACTATAAGATTGTGTAACACGTTTCTCCAAGCTATGTGTTATATATAAAAACATATATGTATATACTGTAATAATCAAGAATGGCAATACTTCAATTCTTGCCAGTCGTCTCAACGCTAGTATTAACCAGCCGTCAACACACTAGATATGGGTTGTGATAACTAATCAATTTACTCTTCCAAAGTATTTGCTCAGCACACACCCTCCTTACCTCTGTTCGATTAAGATAAGGAAATGCAAATAGTGAAATCGTAGCCTAGAGAACCGCCATGGGTCAAACTCATTCTTAAATGGTATATACCTGTACGTTTAAAGTTGACACACAACTCACTCAGAGGATATATGTAGACGGCGTGTTCACTGGTGATTAATGCCACACAATATATTCGTTGAAACTAGAATATTCACTAAATATACGAGTACAGAGAACCTTCCCATGCATTATCCCAGCCCACAATACGGACACCCACGCTGTACATGGGAATTAACCCCATTATGTTCAAACCTATTCTACCCAAACCCACCCTACACCTCACCCTACATAACCTCACCCTACAGCTGGCTTCAAGAGTGTCAGTGAAGCCATTTGTAACCAGGGGGCTTCAGTTAGTCTCATGTTGTGTGTTTCTCAATATTTGCGTTTGATATAAACTTGTCCAAGATATCTGTGTTTGTCTGTCATTACCCAGCCATGTCAGCAGTGTGTGTGTGTGTGTACTTCCTAAATATTTTTCTTAATATATAGTCACTTAGCGAAACATGTTCTGTGTACATTAACTCGAATACGCTGAATTGCTTCAAACATAGGTTGGATGCCAATAGGCCCGCTGCAGTTTCCTCCATTCTTATGTTCTTATGTACTAGAGGGATCACAGACACACACACACACACACACACTACCGACATCATCTCCAGCCTCTCTCTCTCTAAGCTCGCTCTAATTCTTCATTTAAAAACATAGTCACGACTTATCGCCTTCACCCATCTCGTGGATTTAGGTTAAGGCATCAACTGTCTGATATTAACACCACATGGAAATTAATGTATTTTGATTAGGTGAACCACATGGAGATTAGGCAACCCCGCTTACATCATCTCAACCTACTAACCTAACTTATCCTATCATACCTAATCTAACCATAACCCCCCCCCCCCTCCAGGTAACATTGGGTGCTTAATCCTCGAATTAGCTGGGGTGTTAAATCTTCAGGTGATCCGATTTCATAACTAAATCAGCATTAGGTTAAGCCACCGTCTGAATGATACTGCCACCTCATAGGAGTGACTGTAGGCGCTTTATGTATTTTTTTTGTATTACTTTCCTCAATAAACTTTGGGATGGAATTTTCGAAACGGTCAGAGGACTGGAATTTCAGCTGCTGATCCCACCAAAGGGAGAGGTCAGGTTAATCGTTCCAACCCCAACTATGACCTGACATCATCATCTGACCTCACACAAATCCCCGGAGGGAGGGAGGGGGGGGGGTGACACTGATTTTGATGAGGCAACAACCACTCCTTCTGAGACCCTGACTTATTGTGTGGAGGTCCAGTATACACACCTGCTGTACACACACCTTCAGTACACACACCTGCTGTACACACACCTTCAGTACACACACCTACAGTACACACACCTACAGTACACACATCTGTTCCTGACACACGTGCAGGAACAAGGTGGTGGCGGTGTACCCCAGGGGAGGTGTGGAACAAGTGCGGGCGGATGATGGGGTCACATCCTCACTATCACAGGGTCATACGGACGCTCGGTATAGTGTGGCCACCTTATTGACACATCGTCCTAACAGACACTTGACCCGCATAGAGCTTTGTTGACACTCGTGATGACAATTTATACAATTGTGAGTTTCAGTACACAACTGTTCATTAGAATACAAGAATGGAGGAAATTGCAGTAGGCTGTAGCAAAAACTTCAAGAGATAATAAAATATTTGAAATGTAAAGAAATTGAAAAATAAGAATGGAGGAAACTGCAGCGGACCTATTGGCCCATACTGGGCAGTCCCATTTACACCCAACCCCTATTGCTCATATATCCATCCAACCTATGTTTGAAGCTATCCAGCGTATTCGAGTTAATGATGATATCTGGTAACTTGTTCCACTCGTCCACTACTCTATTATTACCAAACCAATGTTTACCTATTTCGCGCCTAAATCTAAATTTGTCAAATTTAAAACCATTGTTGCGAGTTCGCTCCTGAATAGATCGAAGCCACTGGATAGGTTAAATCACCATTGACTTTGAAGCCATTGGGAAGGTCAATCCTCCCTTTTAACATGAAAGTTTATGAAATCCAAATCCTAATTTCTCTCTCTCATCTTGAGATACTTTGTTCATTTAATTAAGGATGGGGGTTCATACACAGGAGTGTTAGTTACAAGACTAGCGAAGTTATTCTAAAACTATATCTTGCGCTTGTGAGACCTCACTTGGATTACATAAGAATATAAGGAGTCTGCAATAGGCCGGTTGGCCTGTGCAAGGCAGCTCCTGTCGAGAGTTACTACCACACTCTATCATCCATGAATCTATCTAGCCTCCTTTTGAAACTTTCCAGAGTTCCCGCACTTACTACAAAGTTGCTAAGCTTGTTCCACTCGTCCACCACGCAGTTCAGCTCTGGTCACCGTATTACAGAATGGATTTAGGCGTGAAATAGGTAACATTGGTTTAGAAAGAGAATAGTGAATGAATGGAACAAGTTACCAAACATCATCATTAACTCGAATACGCTGGATAGCTTCAAACATACAGTAGTTTGGATGAGTATATGAGCGATAGGGGTTGGGTGTAAATGGTACTGCCCAGTATGGGCCAATAGGCCCGCTGCAGTTTCCTCCATTCTTATGTTCTTATGGATAATAACATAAATATTAATGGGCAAAGTTAAGGGTAGAGGGGCCAGGGGAAGGCAGAGATTGGGAAGGATGAATGAAATTAAAGACTGGGTCCCCAGAGAGATAGAGGACTGTGTTCACACGCTGGCAAAAAGCTGAAGTACTTTTCTATGGGTTGTTGCCACTACCCACTGATATTTTTCTTGGTTTACTTAATATTATCCAGCACGAAAGATCTACTCTTTAGGTGCACCTGCTCATCTGTTTCTCTGGTGTTACTAGATGCCATCACGGGCGGGCTGGTGACCACACAGTAGTTTCAAGGCTCTGAACTTGAGCATCTTGATCTTCTCAGTGCTTGACCAGTCTTTCCTCGAAGGCCATCATATTTTTAAGATGTCTCCACCTGTTCGACACATCTACAGTGCGCAGTGATAGTTGTTTTGTCTCATCTTAACACTGGCACTGCTGTCCTGTTGTCTCGGTGGTGGGCTGCCTCTTTAGGATACATCTCTTGTATTATTTTGAGGGTCTCCATCGCAGGCATATTGCGGTATACTGTTAACATCATTAGTTCCTCAGACGGTCTTTATAACTGGTGTTTTTTCCGCCCTGGTATCCCTCTCACCACCCCATACCTGTAAGAGAATCATCTTGCCAGCCTACTGTCGGGCAGTTGACTTTATAAGCTCAGCATGACTAAGACTGGGGTAGCTGACCCAGCAACTCGTGTGACCCCAGGCAGAGCAGGACACGCTTGGTGAGGGTGAGACCCAGCCAACACCCTGGGAGGGAGAGAACGTCTCACATTACTGGTACAGACTCACCAAAGACGATCGTGTCCACCTCCCATCACTCGACAGAACTGTAAACAGCACAACGTCTAGATTATAAACTGTTCCTGAGGGGTCATTAGGGCAGATAGTCTATTAACGTTACTTGTCAAACAAACTCAAAGAGGTCTATACGACGTTAATCAACAATGTGTAACTTACCATTGAGAGGACTGAATAAAACGTATTCTAAGACAATTTCTTTTGGGGACCTGAATCAGAATATTTATTTAAATTATTTTTAACCGCAAATTTAGGTATAAAGTACAAGAGTAGAGTAGTACTCCTGTAGTGGTTGTGGCGTTACCTTAACCTATAGATATTCAGCCAGACACTAGTTTAATAATTATCTCCAACACAAAGTACAGTATACGCAATGGGATCACGTGAACATTAGACACCCCAGCTCAACCTAACCCCCTGCTGGTGGTTAATCTTCGGGAGATCTAATTAATATTTTAAAAGTAAGACAAGATTTATTCAGTTTGTGTACAGCCAACCCAACACATCCCCAGCTTTGAAGAAAATGACCCCAGCAAAGTGTTGCAATTAGCGAGATAGTGTTAACCTTTTACCTGAGTGTGAGGGTCAGGATTTGACCTAGGTTGACCCCTGCCACACCCTGATGTCTGGATGACACATTAGGCCATAGGACATATTTAAGAGCAATTTCGATCTCCCCAAAAAGGTTCGATAAGTGTTACGGTCTTTAACCATCAGGTGCAATAAGTTAGAGGGGGCTTCTAGTGACCCGCTGTGATATACCTATTATGTCTGGATGAAACTCTCTTAATATTTATTCGATCCATCCTGTGAACCCTGACGCTTACATTGTGATAGAGTTTACCGTGTAGAGAGCGTATAGTGACTGTGTAGCGTATGGTGATTGTGATAAACGTATTGAATAAACTGGATAAAAGAGCAGCGTGAGGAGAGGCTGTGATACAATTACTTCATTTATTCACGAGAGAAACAAGTTGCACAGTAAATTGGAATACATGTAGAATACAATATATGCTAATGTATCGTGTATGACAAAGACCAGAGTCATTGGGTCTTGTTGACGAGTATAAGGCAAAGACCATTCTTGCTGGGTCTTACTTGATGGGAACCTACTAGGAATGTTCACTATAAGTCAGGTCAAATCAGGTCCAAGTCGATGTTACGTCGCGTTAAGAGGGGTCATGTGGCTTAAAGTTGGCAGGATGATATATTTTGTGGTCTGTCTGTCTGTCTGGACGAAGGAAGAGAACAGATACTGGTGTGTTTAATGTTCAGAGGAAGGTCAGAGTAAATGTCACACATCACACCATCTTGTAATTCTCCCTGTGTTGTCAAGGCCGATATAACACCACCGCTTATGTGACATAAACTTGGGACAATTTCTATCTCCCCCCATAAGTAATCGTCACTTCAACGCTATCAGGGAAGGGGATTAGATTAACGTAAGGATGACTGAACACACAAACGCTGCCTGAGGAGCTGGGTTAGTTCAGGTTAAGTTAGATTAGCATTTGGGTAATTGATATTAAGGTGGCACAAGCTATGGGAGTTAATCTTCGGGTAACAGTAACTAAACCTTAATTAAATAACTTATAATTGTTACAAAATAATCAAGAATTTGGATATTCATTTGCTACGCTGACTCATAATTACAGCGTAGATTTACCCTCACTGTATGAACTAAGCGTTACAGAAGTACAGGATCCAGAGTGACATTCTCAGACATCCGGTACAGGCTTACGTTTTCTCGAAGTCTCGCACTCCGGATGGACACCGCACCCGACCTGATCTGGTCATGATCGCGCCAGGAATCACGTTACCACGAGGTCGATGAGCATATGACACCATGGAGATGTTCACAAACTCCTTAACATTATTGAAGCTAAAAAAAATCGATACTGATAAACCCAATAAAATTTTAATCTAATCTAATAATCAGACTTGAGGCATTTCCGTCTTTAAACTGTAACTTATTAATAGAGAACGGCAATCACACGCCGTCTCGAACATAATGTACGTATACAGTACATTGCCAAGCAGACCCGAACGCACCTCACCAAAACAAAGAGATGGTGTAGGACCGGGTAATACGTATGGGTAGATGTGGATTAATCTCATAACTAAATTAGTTAAAACGCACTAACATAAATACGGGAAATAACTAAATATTTATTGTGTCCTAAATGGAACCGATTATACGTAGTTATTTATTGATTGATTTATTGAAAAACAAAAAACAAATAAATGGTGAAATTCATTACCCGGTAACCTATGTGAATGCAGTTATCAGCTCCAATAGTGATTTAGATTCTGGCCTGTAAGTTTAGTTCACACCCTGACCTGTAAGCCTAGTTCACACCCTGACATGTAAGTCTAGTTCACACCCTGACCTGTGTAAGCCTAGTTCACACCCTGACATGTAAGTCTAGTTCACACCCTGACCTGTAAGTCTAGTTCACACTCTGACCTGAAAGCCTAGTTCACACCCTGACCCGTAAGTCTAGTTCACACTCTGACCTGTATGTCTAGTTCACACCCTGACCTGTAAGTCTAGTTCACACCCTGACCTGTAAGTCTAGTTCACATCCTGACCTGTAAGTTTAGTTCGCACCCTGACCTGCAAGCTAAGTTCCCACCCTGACCTGCAAGCTTAGTTCCCACCCTGACCTGCAAGCTTAGTTCCCACCCTGTCCTGTAAGTCTAGTTCACACCCTGACCTGCAAGCTTAGTTCCCACCCTGACCTGCAAGCTTAGTTCCCACCCTGACCTGTAAGTTTAGTTCCCACCCTTGAAGATTAGCCCCATTATATTTTACCTGATGATTAACCACCCTAACCTAGCCTAACTCTAACCTAACCTCACCGAGCCTGACCTTATCCTAGCCTAACTCTAACCTAACCTATCCTAACCACCCTAACCTATCCTAACCACCCTAACCTATCCTAACCACCCTAACCTAGCCTAACTCTAACCTAGCCTAACTCTAACCTAACCTCACCGAGCCTGACCTTATCCTAGCCTAACTCTAACCTAACCACCCTAACCTAGCCTAACTCTAACCTAACCTAACCTAGCCTAACCTTATCCTAGCCTAACTCTAATCTAATCTAACCTAACCAAGTCTGACCTTACCTAACTCTAACTCTAACCTAACCTCACCGAGCCGAACCTAATCTAACCTAACCTGTTTCTCGTTCTCGTATCTGAAGTTTATAGAGATACACGACTTGAGAGCTTCATGTGGTCTGATGATGAAAGAAGACGTGATTGTTGACACACAGCGACACGAGATGTTACGTACTGATATAATTATTCGTATCCGTGCAGCTGAATAAATGTGAATCAACGAGAAGGGAAACGAGATGTCGTCACATTTGGTTAGAAATGAGAGTTACTAACATATATGACGACGAAGGAATAATTATTCATGTACCAACGGGGCCACGGACTCTATACTCGTATACTCATCAACACATTTAGGATTTTCTCTCTAAGCGACGGTCATTAATTCGGGGAGCATCTACCTAACTAACATCAACATGAACTCAAAATCGGCGGAGTAAAGTAGTGGTGTGGACTTCCTATCCGAGTAAGTGATCCAGATGAGGTTTTCTTAACATCAAAATCTAAAAAGTACAGCAAAAACGATGTATTTTCTTGAGAACTGGAACTTCGTAGTAGCAGCTCTTACGACACAACGCAAGGGTGATGACTAGAGGTGAATCTGAACCCAGTGATAGTGGGAACAACAGTCAGACAGTCAATAATAATAGTCGACAACTTAATGTAACGTAGGCATTAAAGACTGGAGCTCAATTCTAGTGATTAAGTTAAACTGGAATCAATTAGGACTGGTGCTTATTATATCGGGGGGACTGTGTGTGCTGGAAACAAGACTGGGGTCACACACACACACACACACGCACACACACACGCACACACTCACACGCGCGGGCGGTGAACGGAAATGAAGTCACAGGAACAAAAACATCACATTTTATTAAGTATCATTAACAGTTAAAGTAATAAAATAAAGAATATTTTAAGTCACATATTAACTGATAATACACATTGACAACACAATTTAAATATGATGGCATTACACGTATGTTAGGTTAGGTTAGATTTTTTCTTGACTTTTTCTGTATTTTTTTTCTTGTGACTTTTTTCCTGGATTCTACACACACACACACACACACACACACACACACACACACACACACACACACACACCCAAGAACGTGTAGTTGATAATATATAACAATTCCTATATTCATCTCCTTGTCTAGTAAACTTAACGCAACAAATATTATTTGTTACATTGCTGGAAAATAACTTTTATTAACTGTAATACTTTTTAGCACAGTTTCCAAGCTTTTACATTTTTTTGTTTTAAAAGTGATGTCCTAGAATAGTGTGTTTCATGGGGTGTCCTAAAAGAGAGTGTGTGTTTCATGGGGTGTCCTAAAAGAGAGTGTGTGTTTCATGGGGTGTCCTAAAAGAGAGTGTGTGTATGTCATGGGGTGTCCTAAAGGTGTGTTTCATGAGTGTCCTAAAAGGGTGTGTTTCATGGAGTGTGTGTGAGAGAGGTGTGTCTAAATGGGTGTCCTAAAGAAGTGTGTGTTTCATGTGTCCTAAAATATAATATGTGTTTCATGGGGTGTCCTAAAAGGTGTGTTTCATGGGGTGTCCTAAAAGGAGTGTGTGTGTGTTATGTTCATGGTGTCCTAAAAAGTGTGTGTGTTTCATGGGCATCCCTAAAGAAGTGTGTGTGTTTCATGGTCTAAAGTGTATTTCATGGGGTGTCCTAAAAAATTGATGTGTGTCCTAAAAGTGTATGTTTGTGGGTGTACTAAAGAGAATGTTTATGGTGTCTAGAAGAGGTGTGTGTTTCTGGGTGTCCCTAAAGGGTGGTGTTTCATGGGGTCCTAAAAGGTGTGTCATGTGTGTTTCATGGGGTGTCCTAAAAGAGAGTGTGTTTCATGGGGTGTCCTAAAAGAGAGTGTGTTTCATGGGGTGTCCTAAAAGAGTGTGTGTGTTTCATGGGGTGTCCTAAACGAGTGTGTGTGTTTCATGGGGTGTCTTAAAAGAGAGTGTGTTTCATGGGGTGTCCTAAACGAGTGTGTGTGGTTCATGGGGTGTCCTAAAAGAGTGTGTGTGTTTCATGGGGTGTCATAAAAGAGAGTGTGTTTAATGGGGGTGTCCTAAAAGTCTGTGTGTGTCTCAGGGGTGTCCTAAAAGTCTGTGTGTGTCTCAGGGGTGTCCAAAAGACTGTGTTTTTCATGAGGTCTTTGAAAGGGTATATGTTTTGCAGGGTGTCCTAAGGTGCATGTGGTGTTTTAGGACATTCTACAGGGTGTCCCAGAGACCTTAGGTTGTTTTAGGATTTTGGGTGTCTTTATGTATCTCAAGATGTCTAGGTTGTTGTAAGATATTCTACTTGGTGTCCCAGGGAGTCTAGATTGTTTTAGGGCGGCCTACACGGTATTCAAGAGTGTTTAGAATGTTTTAAAACGCTCTGAAGGGTGTCAGAGGATATCAAGAACGTTTCACGATGTCCTAATGCGTTCCAGGGTGTCTCATTCTTTTCAGGACGTTTTACATGGTGTCCCAGGGTATCTAAGCTGCTTTACGATGTCCTAATTCATTCCAGCGTATCTTAATATGCTTTAGGACACGGTAGTGGGCGTCTTGCCGGGTGTGGCTGGCTGGCTGGTTGGTCTGTGAAATGCCACACAACTTTATGCTGGACGCTAAATTTTTTACGCACTGACTCCTTTGAAGGTGATCTTCCCCGCCGCCACCCACTGTTCCCTTACCACTGTACCGCCTTATACCACTGTAGTATTGTATCATTGTGCGCCACTTACTGTGTCACTGTAACATTGTGCCTCTGTGTAACCCTTTCCCTGTACCGCTGTATAACTGTACCCGTACCACCTTGTACCATTGTTTCTCTACCACTTTGTATTATTGTATACCTACACTACTTTGCACCTCCGTTATTGTACTACTTCGTACCATTGTTACTTAACCACTTTGTATTACTATTTTGTACCACTGTGTACCAATGTTCCTCAACTATACTTTGTATCATTGTTCCCGTATCACGGTGTCATTGTAACTGTACTACTGTTTACTACTAAGTACCCCTGTTCTTGTCTAACTGTCTACTACTGTACCACTGCGTGAGGCACAGTCGGGACAAAACGTGTGAATAATAACAATAATAATAATAATAATAATAATACACTACTACTACTACTACTATCCTGATGTCAAAGAAAGATCGCTGTCCCAGCTCTACGCTCCTTTCCTTTAAGAACATAAGAACATAAGAATGGAGGAAACTGCAGCGGGCCTATTGGCCCATACTGGGCAGTCCCGTTTACACCCAACCCCTATTGCTCATATAAGCATCCAACCTATGTTTGAAGCTATTCAGCGTATTCGAGTTAATGATGATATTTGGTAACTTGTTCCATTCATCCACTACTCTGTTTCCAAACCAGTGTTTACCGATTTCACGCCTAAATCTAAATTTATCTAATTTAAAACCATTGTTACGAGTTCGCTCCTGGTTGGATAGTTTGAGTACCTTTATAATGTCCCCTTTGTTTAGCCCTGCTTCCACTTATACCCTATCTCGCTCATGCTTTACGTCTCTATATGCAAATTCCTAATGATTAGTCTTGTCATTCTCCTCTGAATTCTTTCCAAGGATTCTATATCCATTCTGTAATACGGTGACCAGAACTGAACTGCGTAGTACAGGTGTATAGGACGTGTTATTAAATCTGACGAGGACTCGGCAAAACTACAGGAAGATCTAAACAAATTTTTCGAATGGTATGAAAAATGGCAGATGAAATTCAACGTCGACAAATGTAAGTACTCAGTATAGGAGATGTAAACAGGGAAACCAGATACCAGATGAACAACGATGCCATAGAGAAATCCGACTGCGAGAGAGATTTAGGAGTAATGATAAGTAGAAACCTTAAACCAAGTAAACAATGTGTTTTTGCTCGTAACAAGGCTAATAAAGTACTTGGGTTCATACAAAGGAGTGTTAGTTACAAGACTAGCGAGGTCATCCTAAAACTGTATCTTGCTCTTGTGAGACCAAACCTGGACTACGCAGTTCAGTTCTGGTCACCGTATTACAGAATGGATATAGAATCCTTGGAAAGAAATCAGAGGAGAATGACAAGACTAATCCCGGGCATTAGGAACCTTGAGTATAGAGACAGGTTAAAGCACCTTAATTTGCACTCCCTCGAGAGACGTAGAGCGAGGGGCGACCTGATAGAGGTGTATAAGTGGAAGGCAGGGCTAAACAAAGGGGACATTACAAAGGTACTCAAACTATCCAACCAGGAGCGAACTCCTAACAATGGTTTTAAATTAGATAAATTTAGATTTAGGCGTGAAATCGGTAAACACTGGTTTGGAAACAGAGTAGTGGATGAATGGAACAAGTTACCAAATATCATCATTAACTAGAATACGCTGAATTGCTTCAAACATAGGTTGGATGCTTATATGAGCAATAGGGGTTGGGTGTAAACGGGACTGCCCAGTATGGGCCAATAGGCCCGCTGCAGTTTCCTCCATTCTTATGTTCTTTTGTTCTTTTGTGAGAGGGGGATGAGTGGGGGAGAGGGGATGTATTGGGATAACGGAGTGGGGGAGAGGGGATGTATTGGTATACCTCCCATACATAGCTGACAATCTTAAGTTTTACGCTATTTTAACCCTCTATAGCTTTTGTTATACTTATACCCCTGTTTATAGCGAATGACGTCACTTATCTGAGACTCAACTTTTTTAAGCGATTGGTTAAAAATTAGCGAGATATGAGACTTCGTTATATTAAGGTTGTTTATGTTCAAGTGTGGTCACCTGGCGGCTAAAACCTGAACTAAATTAGGATATGGACTAGAGAGAGAGAGAGAGAGAGAGAGAGAGAGAGAGAGAGAGAGAGAGAGAGAGAGAGAGAGAGAGAGAGAGAGAGATCAAAGGGGAATTTGAATGAGGTTGTAAATGGCCCCATAGTCAGTAAGGGGTCTCACTCATACATTCACTCATTAACCATCCACTCACACACTCATTAACCATCCACTCACGCACTCATTAACCATCCACTCACTCACACACTCACTCACCAAATGGGCCATATTCTTAACCTAACCTAACCTAACCTAACCATTAGGATTGAGACTCGGTGCTAATGGATACCAGTTCTATTAATTCCTATAATGACCCAGTGTTAACGGATCCTAATTCTTATAAACCCGTCATAGGTGGGTTGTTAAACAAATTACGACCGGGGTGTGGGGGGATTTGATGCACTTCAGGCCAGTCTGCGTTTTAGTGGAGGCTCCAGTGTGTGTTTTATATCAAGAATTTATCATTCACTCCACTTCATCTACGACCAGTGAGCCGATACCAACCCCCCCCCCAGGCATGATGGTTCACGCTCTAATTGAACACGTATATCAAGGCGGGATAGTTTTCTTACCTGTGCCCCCGCCCCACTCATCCATCTTATCCAGTTATCCAGTTATCCAGTTTTTCTTGGATATCTTTTATTTCCATCTGTTTGGGTTATCGTTGTCTCCGTCGTCACACCCAAACTACTGTATCTGCCCACGTATTGCCTAGGTTCCTGATGTGGTATTAACACAGGTGGAGGAGCAATGCTGTGTTAAGTGAATCACTAATGTTAACCTCACTAGAACATAAGAAAATAAGGAGTCTGCAATAGGCCGGTTGGCCTGTGCATGGCAGCTCCTGTCGAGAGTTACTACCACTCTCTATCATCCATGAATCTATCCAGTCTCCTTTTGAAACTTTCCAAAGTTCCAGCACTTACTACATAGTTGCTAAGCTTGTTCCACTCGTCCACCACCCTATTTGTGAACCAGTTCCTTCCTATCTTCCTCCTAAACCTAAACTTATCCAACTTAAATCCGTTGTTCCGAGTCCTATCCTGCTCTGATATTATAAGAACTTTATCTATATCCCCTTTATTGATTCCTTTCACCCACTTAAATACTTCTATCATATCTCCCCGCACTCTTCGTCTTTCTAGGGAATGCAAGTTAAGTTTCTTTAACCTATCCTGATATGGAAGGTTTCTAAGTCCCGGAATCATCTTTGTCATTCTTCGCTGCACCGACTCTAGTGAATTGATATCCATTCTATAATAAGGGCACCAGAACTGAACCGCATAATCGAGGTGCGGCCTGACTAGCGCAAGATATAGTTGCAATAAGACCTCTGCACTCTTATTACTTACACTTCTAGATATAAAACCCAATACTCTGTTTGCCTTATTTCGAACATTAACGCACTGTTTTTTAGGCCGTAGGTCCGGGCTTACAAGTACCCCTAGGTCTCTTTCACAAGTCGACTTCTCTAGGTTGATGTTGTTAAGGCTGTATACATTGACAGTATTTGTTCTTCCAATATTAAGTACGCTGCACATGCTGGTGTTGAATTCCATTTGCCATTTTTCAGACCACCCCTGCAGTTTATTTAGATCCTCCTGTAATGCATTTATATCCTGCCCTGAATTAATCTGCCGCCCTCTTTGGTGTCATCCGCAAACCAGACACCTCCTGAAGAGCTATGAGAGTCTGGGTACGTGTGAGTTAAGTTCTAAGTCGAAGGTGTTCTAATCAACTGAATGTCCTGAAAAGTAAACCTTAATGTATGTTGTTGAGTTCTATTGGTGCGTTACTGTCTTCCTCACAGGTGTGTCACGTTCGACTCCCTCAATTGTACCCGAAGTTAATGTAAGTTTAATAATGAAATAAAATCGGACCCCCCTGAATATTAGACGCCCCAGCTTATTTCATTTGATTATTAAGCACCCTGAGGCTACCTTGGGGGTTAGGTTCAGTTAACTTAGTTGTTTAGGTTAATTTAGCTTTTTTTTATTAGTATGCTAGGTTAGTTTAGGTCAGGCTTGGTTAGGTTATGTTTGCGTTTGGTTTTTTAATCATCAGGTGAAATAAACTCAGGTGTCTAATCTTCAGGTGACCCAAATTCTGATTATCTGTTTATTATGATAGTGTGTTTCACAATATCTCACGTCATCACCCACCACAGCTGGTCGAGCTCACCCCCCTCAGCGGTACCTGTGGGTGGGGTGACCTAGCGTGGGTGAGTGATAGGAAACAATAATTCAATAAATTTTAAAAGTTAGTCAAAAGGTGACCGTCCTTAGTACAGAGGGCGCGAGTTAAGACTGAAATGTGTCACTCTGAACGTAGGACACCAAACAGAGCAAAAAACTGTTTAGAAACGATTCACTCATTCATTACCACAGGGAGTCAGTGCTCACAGTCACGCTACCACCTCCACAGTCTATTATACAATTTGGAAGTAATTCTCTCCAATAATTTGGTTACACAGGAACTACTTAGAAATTAGAAGGTTGGTTAACTGGAATTTTAGCCTAATTTGTCAATCAGTAAAGTCCGCTTCTGATAGTGTTTTGTTTTGTGTCGCCCCAACAAGCGAAAAAACTCCCACCAACATACAAACTCTAGTCTAGTCTAGACGCATTTATTCTAAATATTCCGAATGTTTTATATTACGAAGAAGTTGGTCACATCATTCGCTCCTCCTTACCAGTGTTTGAGTGTTTATGACCGAAGTACTGTGACACCTTCACTGTACACCTTCAAACACATTGTTCTTCTTACGTACAGTGCTCACGTTAATTCCCTTTACCTTGACCATTGTCGCAGGAACATAAAAGTTGTCCCAGTCTACCTTTGTCGCACATAAGAACTCTCTCCACTCGTCGTCGTATAATACTCACAAGTGAAAACCTTATCCTGGCAACATATCACACAGTCTGACATTCGCTTATTATTTATTTTTTTTTCGTCTGGATGTGAATTAGCATCTTTTGTTATTCTTCACACAGAAACTTCCAAGATAATGAAAAACACTTAAGTCTCTTTCTTTACCACAAAATTGAATTTGCTTCTTACATTTTTCTGGACTTATTCTTATGTTCTTTGTGTAACTTGACGGCATTCTGAGGGTGAGGTATTCACTCCCTTCCTTTTTTTCTTCCTCCTTCCCTCCATGCCTCCCTCCCTGTCTGTTTCCCTCCCTTCCTGTTTGCCTCCTTCCCCCCAGCCTGCCTGCCTACCTCCCTCCCTGTCTGACTCCCTCCATGTTTGCCTCTGAGTAACGGGTGCACAATAAAGTAGCCGCTGTAAATGGCAAAATTAAAAAAAAAAGATAATTCCCTCCCCAACTGCCTCCCTCCCTTCTTCCCTTCCTCCCTGTCTGCCTTCCTCCCTCCCTCTGTCCCCGCTTCCCACCCTCCCTTCCCCCCTAGACCTGTCACCCACACTTCACATCCCAGACACATAGATCCATTTCTCCCACACTTTATTACACTTCCAGAAATTAACCTTAACAAGTGAGTCAGTTACCAGATAGATAGATAGATAGATAGTTAGATAGATAGTGGAGGTATACAAACAATGATACAGCGATACAGTTCTTGTACATCAGTTCAGGAGACGAGTTTGTTAAGGTCTATACAAGTATCAGTAAACACTAGTAGTAACATTATCTGGTTCTCCCTTAGTGCTCCGCCGCTTACTGATTTGTCATACACTTTACACTGACCTTTTACTTAAATGTCGCTGTATATTTGTAGCTTCTGCCTCAAGTGTGAGTTTTTGTTGATTTTCTTACTTCACACGATTACCCCTTGTCATCCTCAGCCTCTTAATATTCTCTGGGGATCTGTCAGGGAAGGTGGGAGTACTATATGAGGCTGATCACACCTCAACACACCTTAAGGCTTGTCTTTTTTTTTGGGGGGGGGGGCACTCCCCTACATGTGTAAGGTGAAGCGCAGAAGCGTTTACAGCACCCAACAGGGAAGCATGCCAAGTTCATGCTTGCCTTTATGTCTCATGAGTTAAGGGCGTAGAAGCCTGAAGAGTCAATGGTATATGTCATCAAGTTATTAGAAGCTCCAACAACTTTCCCTGAATACGAATTCGCAACTTTCGATTTACACCAGGTACCTACTTTGCTGCTAGGTGAACAGGGACCAAGAGAGGCCGGGAAGTGTGTCCGAACAACTTTCCACCAGCCCGGGAATCGAACCCGTGACAGCTCGCTCGCGAGGCAAGAGCGGTACAGCTCTACCCACCGGCGCCCCCTTAAGACTTGTTGAGGCTGTTCACATCTCAACACACCTTAAGACTTGTTGAGGCTGTTCACATCTCAACACACCTTAAGACTTGTTGAGGCTGTTCACATCTCAACACACCTTAAGGCTTGTTGAGGCTGTTCACATCTCAACACACCTTAAGCTCTGTCAAATATATCTTCAGCTCTCGTGTCTTTCCCTGTGTTAGTCTCTCGCGTGCCTGACTCATATTAATTCACTTATACTGAGTCTTAATAACGGGAATTGTCACACTATTTACTCGCTGAGGAAGGTTATCACACCCAGCTTATATTACGTGATTATTTGTGGAGCGAGTTTATTAAATACCCTCACGCTAACCTAACCTAACCTAACCTAACCTAACCTAACCTAACCTAACCTACCCTAACCTAACCTAACCTAACCTAACCTAACCTAACCTAACCTAACCTAACCTAACCACACATCTCAGATAGCGTTAATGGTGTTTTAATCATCAGGTGAAATAAACTGTGCTATCAATCTTCATATGATCCAACACTCATGATCTACTAATTGATGTTGTGTATCATAAACCACAATGATTAAGGAATGTCAGCCCAGGTGGTCACTTTTGTCACTTACTAATACAAGTTCTGACATCACCGACCAGTGTGTGTGTGTGTGTGTGTGTGTGTGTGTGTGTGTGTGTGTGTGTGTGTGTGTGTGTACATTTATGGAGTTGGCTTTGCCATCCACTAATGCATCCTACACAGGCTAACTGAAATGCCTGTTGGGAACAACGAGCACCTCATGACGCCTCATGGATGCAGAGGATGAAATCAAGGAGGCCTTTTACGCGGACCTCGACAGAGTGCTAACCTCTATCCCCAGAGAAGATAAGGTGGTGCTCCTTGGTAACTTCAATGCCAGAGTTGGCATAGATGCTGACATTTGGCAGGGAATCTTAGAGAAAAATGGACTAGGCAAGTGTAATCCCAACGGCCTACTACTCCTCAGCTAGTGTGCTGCACACGACCTCACTATCACCAATACCTTGTTTAGGCAGGCAGATAAGTTCAAGGGTTCGTGGCAACACCCACGATCCAAACACTAGCATCTCATTGACTACATCATTTTCAGAGAAAGAGATCGCCGAGATTTCCTCATCACCCAAGCCATGCATGGCTCAGACCACTGTGACACTGATCATTCATTGGCTCGTCAGAGCCAAGCTCTAACTTCACTTTGCCCCAAAACGGCGGAGGCAGCAAGCCTCTAGAAGAGGTTTTAACACTAAGCATCTGGAAGACCTAGCAGTAGCACATGCTTTCAGAAAGCAGCTCGATCATGGGCTGATAAATAACCCGACAACAAACAACCCAAATCCCAATACCGAATGGGATGTTCTCGACACTGTCATGACAAAAACCTGCAGAGAGACCCTCGGCCAGATCAAAGGAATACACCAGGACTGGTTTGATGAAAATAACCCGGAAATCAAATGCTCTCATTGATGATAAACGTGCTGCTTTAACTGGCTGGCAGAACAACCCACAGTTTCGGACCAAAGCTGATACCTTCTGCAAGAAAAAAGCGGTGGCCCAGCACGAACTTCACAATCTAAAGAACAACTGGTTTTAAAATAAAGCATGTGAAACACAAAAACTTGAAGATGTGCAAATTTTTCAATTCCACTAAAACATTTTATGGGCCAATCAGTCATGGCGCAGCCCCACTCCGCTCATCCGACGGTAACTCCCTAATTAAAGACGAAGAAGGTATGTTTCACATGCTGGAAAGAGCACTAACATTTGCTGTTCAACCGAAATACCGATGTGGATGTCCTGACTAACCAGCAGGTCCTTCAGCATCCAGAGCTGACCCACTTCAGCTATCCTCCATCCCTGGATAAGGTAGCTACTGCCACCAAACAGATGAAAAATAACAAAGCCTCAGGGCCTGATTTAGTCCCAGCTGAGGTGTATAAAGCAGGAGGACTTCTGCTTACCAGCTGTTTCCACTCTCTCCTGGAGAAGAGGCATCCTCTATCGTCAATGTTTATTAGAACAAGGGAGACTGGTCAGACTGTGGCAACTACAGCGGGATCTCGTTGCTGTCCGTAACTGGCAAGATTATCGCCCGAGTCCTCCTAAACAGACTTCCTCCTGAGGCGGAAAACTTCCTCCCAGAATCTTAATGTGGGTTTAGGCCTTCACGTGGCACCACTGATATGATCTTTGATGCCCGCCATATACAGGAAAAGTGCAGAGAACAACGTTGTAACCTGTAAATGGCCTTCATCGTCCTAACCAAGGCCTTCGATTCTGTCAACAGGGAAGCCCTCTGGCGGACCCTCAGCCGTTTTGGCTGCCCATCAAAATTCATTGCCATTGTGAGGCAACTCCACAATGGCATGAACGGCAGTGTCTTGCACAATGGCACCCAGTCTTGAGTTCTTCCCCATCCAAACGGGGGTAAAACAAGGATGTGTTCTGGCACCAACTCTCTTTTCCATTTTCTTGGCTTCCTTCCTTACTCGTGCCAGTGCCAATTTATCCGGCGGGGTGGACATTGATTACCGGATGAAGGGTCTTTTCAACATATGACTACTCGGTAGCTTCCATTACTGAACTTCAGTATGCAGACGACCTCCCCCTTGTCGCTCACACTGAATGCGACCTACAGGAGATCATGAACTCCTACACAGATATGAATGCACACTTCGGCCTTGAGGTGAATATACGTAAGACTCAGATTCTCTTTCAGCTTGCACCTGGTTCAGCCACACCTCCACCATCCATCCAGCATAACAGGACTACCCTCTCTAATTTTACCCACCCTCGGTATCTCGGCTCCCACCTGTCCACCACGCAGACCTCGATGAAGAGATTCAACATTGGATCACATGTGCACCTCAAGCCTTTGGCAGACTGTGTAATCGTGTCATCAGCTGTAGGGAGCTGAAACTATCTACAAAGTTGCACGTATATCGAGCAGTGGTCCTCCCCACCCTGCTATATGGCAGCGAGACATAAGTGACATACAGGATGCACCTCAAAGCACTTGAAAACTTTCACCAAAGTAGTCTACGCTCCATCCAACGAGTTCGCTGGGAAGACAAGAGAACAAATGCCAGTATTCTCGCTGACACCAATTGTAACAGTATCGAGGCTATCATTACCCATGAACAACTACGCTAGACTGGCCATGTTACCCACATGGACGACAGTAGACTGCCAAAGCAGCTACTTTACAGTCATCTTACGAATAGTAAAAATAATGCTGGCGGGTAACTGAAAAGGTATAAGGATAGTCTTAAGACAAACCTGAAAAAAATGCCAAATCGACCCACTCACCTGGGAGACGATTGCTCCACACCGTAACTCTTGGAGGAGCACCACACGAGAAGATGTTAATACTTTCGAGTTAGCCTGACTGCATACCGAGGAGAGACAAGCGCCAACGCCGGAAAGACGCTGCCGCCGCCCCTCCCGCACTATATGTAGCCCTCCACATGTGCAACATCTGTGATCGACCCTGCCGGTCCCGTATCGGCTTCTTTAGTCACCTTAAAACTCACCAACCTAGGTGACATCCTTAATAACTCATATCATTGTATCATAGCTGGATAATCGTCATACTCGATTCCCAGTGACAGCAAAGTACAGGTACTAGTAGTAGTGTGTGTGTGTGTGTGTGTGTGTGTGTGTGTGTGTGTGTGTGTGTGTGTGGTGGACGAGTGGAACAAGCTTAGCAACTATGTAGTAAGTGCTGAAACGCTGGAAAGTTTCAAAAGGAGGCTAGATAGATTCATGGATGATAAAGAGTGGTAGTAACTCTCGACAGGAGCTGCCATGCACAGGCCAACCGGCCTATTGCAGACTCCTTATTTTCTTATGTTCTTATGTTCTTATGTGTGTGTGTGAACAGATTGTCACCACTACTGGTCTGACTCCTTTGGACGGATCGATTTGATACTTGATAATCATTATCATTACCTCTCTCTGTCTCTCTGTCTCTCTCTCTCTCTCTCTCTGTCTCTCTGTCTCTCTCCTCCTCACCACCTCCTCTGCCTCTCTCATTAGTCTCACTCTCACTCCGGCCATCACTATCACTCTCATCAAAGAGGTGGCCCATTCAGTCCCTTCCGCCTACACTCTCTGCCTTCTCCCCCCTCCTCTTCATCCCTCTCCTGCCTCCTCCTCCTCCGCTTCTTCCCTCTCCTGCTTCCTCCCTCTCCTGCCTCCTGCCTCCCCTTCCTCTTCCTCCCTCTCCTGCATCCTCCTCCTCCCCTTTTTCCTGCCCTGAAATTACTCTTTCCCAACCACACACACACACACACACACACACACACACACACACACACACACACACCAATCTCTCCTCCACACTGAAATGGATACCTCTCATTTTCCCTCCAATCTTAAATAGCCTTTAACCTTAACCACCTGCCCATGACTCATCCTCGGCCAGCCTTTAACCTTAACCATCTGCCCATGACTCATCTTCGGCCAGCCTTTAACCTTAACCATCTGCCCATGACTCATCCTCGGCCAGCCTTTAACCTTAACCATCTGCCCATGACTCATCCTCGGCCAGCCTTTAACCTTAACTTCCTGCCCATGACTCATTCTCGGCCAGCCTTTAACCCTCCAGCCAAGCTTGATGGGAAATGGTTGAAGCGTTTTTTAGTTACTCTGGTCTCTGGTATAGGTCAACTCTGGACTTATTCTTTACAATATAAATAAAAAAGTGAATACAAAATTGTTCTTTGGATCACCAGAATATTTGCCAACAAGCTTTAACCTGATAATCAACCACCCTAATGCTAACCTAACCTAACCTAATCTAACTTAACCTAACCTAACTTAACCTAACCTAACCTAAGCAAAATTAAGCGGTCTGTTATTTCTGAAAAGTCGAGTTTTGTGAGAAGTTTATGGACGGATGAGCGAGTGAGAGCGACTGTAACAGGAAAGCGAGATACATCAACAGTACAGTGATTAGCACAGCACTCAGCCCTCAGCACTCAGCCCTCAGCCATCATCCTTCAGCCCTCAGCACTCAGCCCTCAGCCATCATCCTTCAGCCCTCAGCACTCAGCCCTCAGCCATCATCCTTCAACCCTCAGCACTCAGCCCTCAGCCATCATCCTTCAGCCCTCAGCACTCAGCCATCATCCTTCAGCCCTCAGCCCTCAGCCCTCAACCTATACCCCTCAAACCTCATCCTTTAGCCCCTCAGCCCTCACCAGTTTAATCAATGGCAAGCAACACCCTGATGAAAATGTTGACATT
The DNA here is from genome assembly GCF_018991925.1 of Homarus americanus. Taxonomy (NCBI): domain Eukaryota; kingdom Metazoa; phylum Arthropoda; class Malacostraca; order Decapoda; family Nephropidae; genus Homarus; species Homarus americanus. Next base: position 8,125,146 of record NW_024732867.1, on the reverse strand, counting down.
ATCTGCTACTTAAGTTAATATTTACACGACAATAAAAACAGTGCCCGAATTATTATGTTCTTTATTCTATTATTAATCCTAAGCTTCTGTATATTTTTTTTTACGATTACTTATTATAATTATCGATAGTAGTCAATAATATTTTAGAGAGTAGTTCAAATAATACTTCTTTAAACATTATGTACACTTTTTTGAAGATGTTATTGTATAATATGATAAACAATAATATCTTGTCTTTCGTATCAGTGACGTTGATGAAAAAACAATGACTTCCACCAATCAAAACACTCTGTGGTAGAGACTGGTTTATGATTGGTCTCTGTAACCTTATGCTCATATCTCACCCTGGGCTTCAAATAACACATGTTAAATTAAGGGCAAACTATCATCACGAAAACTGATTGATTTGAACCCTTAGAGGACGATGGTTTAATCCTCTGTGGAAGATGGCTTAACCCTTTGAGGACTATGGCTTAAGAACATAAGAACATAACAACATAAGAATGAAGGAAACTGCAGCGGGCATATTGACCCATACTGGGCAGTCCCGTTTATACCCAACCCCTATTGCTCATATAAGCATCCAACCTATGTTTGAAGCTATCCAGCGTATTCGAGTTAATGATGATAATTGGTAACGTGTTCCATTCATCCACTACTCTGCTTCCAAACCAGTGTTTACCTATTTCACGCCGAAATCTAAATTTGTCTAATTTAAAACCATTGTTACGAGTTTGCTCCTGGTTGGATAGTTTGAGTACCTTTGTAATGTCCCCTTTGTTTAACCCTGACTTCCATTTATACACCTCTATCATGTCGCCCCTCACTCTACGTCTCTCAAGGGAGTGCAAATTAAAATGCTTTAACCTGTCTCTGTAATCAAGGTTCCTAATGTCCGGGATTAGTCTTGTCATTCTCCTCTGGATTCTTTCCAAGGATTCTATAGCCATTCTGTAATATGGTGAGCAGAATTGAACTGCGTAATCCAAGTGAGGTCTCACAAGGGCTAGATATAATTTTAAGATGACCTCGCTAGTCTTGTAACTAACACTCCTATGTATGAACCCAAGTACTTTATTAGCCTTGTTACGAGCAAAAACACATTGTATACTTGGCTTAAGATTCCTACTTATCATTACTCCTAAATCTCTCTCGCAGTCGGATTCCACAATGGCATCGTTGTTCATCTGGTATCTGGTTTCCCTGTTTACATCTCCTATACTGAGTACTTTACATTTGTCCACATTGAATTTCATCTGCCATTTTTCCGACCATTCGAAAAATTTGTCTAGATCTTCCTGTTGTTTTGCAGAGTCCTCGTCAGATTTAATTACACGTCCTATTTTAGTGTCATCAGCAAATTTACTTATGTTGCTGTCTATGCCGATATCTATGTCGTTTATGTATATAATAAATAATAATGGTCCAAGTAATAAGCCTTGGGGAACTCCACTAGTGACGTTGCTCCGATGCGATTTAGTGCCGTTTATGATCACTCACTGTTTTCTGTCCTGTAACCACGCCCTAATCCATTTAAGGATATTACCTTTGATGCCATGCGCTTCTACCTTTCTAATTTGTCTTTCGTGGGGGACTCTGTCGAAGGCCTTGCTAAAGTCGAGATATACCACATCATAATTGTGCCCCTTGTCCACCGATTCGAAAACTGATGAAAAGAATGTTAATAGATTAGTTAGACATGAACACCCGCCTGTGAAGCCATGTTGGGAATCATTTTTCAACTTGTGCTTCTCCAGGTGGTTTCGAATAGAGTTTGAAATGATTGATTCTAGTAATTTGCCTACTATTGATGTTAGACTGATTGGGCAGTAATTAGAGGATAGTGATCTATCCCCCTTCTTGAAAATCGGTATTACATTCGCTATCCTCCAGGATTCTGGTACTACACCTGTTTTTAATGATATGTTAAACAACTTGCTAAGGGCATACTAAGCTCTTCCTTACATTCCTTTAATACTCTGGCAAATATCTCATCGGGACCAGGTGACTTATTAGGCTTTAGTTTGTCTATTTGCTTACTAACATCGTTACTAGTCACTACTATCTCGCTTAATTTGTTTTCTTCACTATCTCTGAATAGAGTCGGTGCCTCGGGTATCATGTTTAAATTTTTGGTGGTGAAACTGTTGAAAAATATTTATTCAGATTATTGCTCATTTCTCCGTCGTTATCAGTTAGCTCGCTGGTATCTGACTGCATTGGTCCAATCTTATCTCGTGTTTTAGTTTGATACATTTGGTAGAATCCTTTGGGGGTTGTCTTCGCCTCCCCTGTTATCTTCAGTTCATAATTTCTCTTTGCTTTTCTTATCTCGGTCTTAACCCTACCGGCCAATACCTTATAATACTCCTGAAGGTAAATTTCGCCACGATTTATCCGTCTACCTATAGCCTTCCTTTGGCCAATAATGTTCTTTAAATAATTATTTTCTATTTAGGGTCATTGTTGTCTGATCTGAGTTTTTTGTATGGTATGTTCTGCCTTTGTGCATTAAGTAACTCATTATTTAAATTGTCGTGGAACTCGCAATCTCAGATCTCGTTATCAGGTCTGTGTCATCTGACAGGTTCACACCCAAGTGCGACACCCCCTCTCTCAGCTGCCTCCTTAAACTATCAAAGTTTGCCCTTCTGAAATCTGGGACTTTAATGGAATTCTCCTTACATCTAACATGAAAAGCTAACTGGAATCTAATTTCTTTGTGATGGCTGTGTGCAAGTTCGTTCCCTATCTCGAGAATGCTAATGAAGGTTTCTCCGTTTGACAGAACTAAATCGAGTATATTATTACCCCGGGTGGGTTCGGTTATATGTTGGCTGAGGAAACAGTCCTGGATCGTTTCGAGGAAATCCTCTGACCCTTTGAAGACGATGGATTAACCCTTTGAGAAGGGAGGATGGCTTAACCCTTTGAGGAAGATGGTTTAACCCTTTGAGGAAGATGGTTTAACCCTTTGAGGAAGATGGTTTAATCCTTTGAGGACGATGGTTTAACCCTTTGAGGAGGGAGGATGGCTTAACCCTTTGAGGAAGATGGTTTAACCCTTTGAGGAAGATGGTTTAACCCTTTGAGGACGATGGTTTAACCCTTTGAGGATGATGGTTTAACCCTTTGAAGACGATGGTTTAACCCTTTGAGGAAGATGGTTTAAATCTTTAGGACTCAAAGGGACACATTTAATGGATAATAGTGGTAGTTAATGGGTAATAGTGGTAGTTAATGGGTAATAGTGGTAGTTAATGGGTAATAGTGGTAGTTAATGGGTAATAGTGGTAGTTAATGGGGTAATAGTGGTAGTTAATGGGTAATAGTGGTAGTTAATGGGTAATAGTGGTAGTTAATGGGTAATAGTGGTAGTTAATGGGTAATAGTGGTAGTTAATGGGTAATAGTGGCAGTTAACGGGTAATAATAGTAGTTAATGGATAATAGTGACAGTTAATGGGTAATAGTGACAGTTAATGGATAATAGTGACAGTTAATGGGTAATAGTGACAGTTAATTGGTAATAGTGGTAGTATGTATGTATGTATGTATGTATGTATGTATGTATGTATGTATGTATGTATGTATGTATGTATGTAGCTGCTTTATACATTTCAGAATACATGCATACGTGAATGGCTGTATACATATTCTGATCTCAATGAGTGTAGTTTTTTCAACAACTTTGTAACTTCGTGCTAACTGACTATTCTAACTTACTACATGTCATGTCTACTTACGTTCAGTTTGTGTGCTGTACCTATTTCTGTGTCGCCGTAGTGTATGATGAATCTACTGCCTGCACGCACTCATGTTTTGTGTGTGTGTGTGAATTTGTTACCTGTGCGTTCTTGATGGTAATAATACCGAATGAGTGAATCTCTACGTATCTGAATTTATGTGTACAAGTAGTAAGTGAGTTCTCAAGTATACACGTGACTGTTTCAGGTGTGAATGGATATATATGTATGAATAATGTTACACTAAATAGCGATAATTGCCGATTGGGTCTTAAAATGAAACTGAAGTTTTTACTGAGTAGGGGAAACGTTTTTGTTTTTGTTGCTATAGCTCAATGGAAATTATATCGTATATGAAAAAATTGGTTCTATTACATTGTTGGCGTTGTTTACTATCATTAAATAACGAAATGATAACCTTATGTAGGCCAGGTCAGGTAAGGTCAGGTCGGTAAGATTAGGTTAGAATAAGTTTTTTATAAAAATATTCATTTGTATGTATTTTTATGGTCTACCTGATTGTTTATGATCAGTCAGAAGCGTTGAAAAAGATAAATAAGGCGTGGCGAAATTTGCCTCCAGGATTATTATAAGATATTGGCGAGTAGGGTTAAAGCCGAGATAAGGAAAGCCAAGAGGAATAATGAGGTAAGGATAACAAGGGACGCGAAGACAATCCCCAAAGGATTCTATCAAATGTATCAAACTAAAACACGAGAAAAGATTGGACCAATACGGTCAGATACCGGCGAGCTCACTGACAACGACGGAGAAATGAGCAATAATTTGAATAAATATTTTTCAACAGTTTTCACCACTGAAAATTTAAACATGATACCCGAGGCACCGACTCTAGTCAGAGATAGTGAAGAAAACAAATTAAGCGAGATAGTAGTGACTAGTAACGATGTTAGTAAGCAAATAGACAATCTAAAGCCTAATAAGTCACCTGGTCCCGATGAGATATTTGCCAGAGTATTAAAGGAATGTAAGGAAGAGCTTAGTATGCCCTTAGCAAAGTTGTTTAACATGTCCTTAAAAACAGGTGTAGTACCAGGATCCTGGAGGATAGCGAATGTAATACCGATTTTCAAGAAGGGGGACAGATCACTATCCTCTAACTACCGCTCAATCAGTCTAACATCAATAGTAGGCAAATTACTGGAAGCAATCATTTCAAACTCTATACGAAATCACCTGGAGAAGCATCGATTGATCAATGATTCCCAGCTTGGCTTCACAAGCGGACATTCTTGTCTAACTAATCTATTAACATTCTTTGCATCAGTTTTCGAATCGGTGGACGAGGGGTACAATTATGATGTGGTATATCTCGACTTTAGCAAAGCCTTCGACAGAATCCCCAACGAAAGACTAATTAGAAAGGTAGAAGCGCATGGCATCAAAGGTAACATCCTTAAATGGATTAGGGCATGGTTACAGGACAGGAAACAGCGAGTGAGCATAAACGGCACTAAGTCCCATTGGAGCAACGTCACAAGTGGAGTTCCCCAAGGCTCAGTACTTGGACCATTATTATTTATTATATACATAAACGACATAGATATCGGCATAGACAGCAACATAAGTAAATTTGCTGATGACACTGAAATAGGACGTGTTATTAAATCTGACGAGGACTCTGCAAAACTACAGGAAGATCTAAACAAATTTTTCGAATGGTTTGAAAAATGGCAGATGAAATTCAACGTGGACAAATGTAAAGTACTCAGTATAGGAGATGTAAACAGGGAAACCAGATACCAGATGAACAACGATGCCATAGAGAAATCCGACTGCGAGAGAGATTTAGGAGTAATGATAAGTAGGAGCCTTAAGCCAAGTAAACAATGTGTTTTTGATCGTAACAAGGCTAATAAAGTACTTGGGTTCATACAAAGGAGTGTTAGTTACAAGACTAGCGAGGTCTTCCTAAAACTTTATCTTGTGCTTGTGAGACCACACCTGGATTACGCAGTTCAGTTCTGGTCACGTATTACAGGATGGATATAGAATCATTGGAAAGAATTCAGAGGAGAATGACAAGACTAATCCCGGGCATTAGGAACCTTGAGTATAGAGACAGGTTAAAGCATCTTAATTTGCACTTCCTCGAGAGACGTAGAGCGAGGGGCGACCTGATAGAGGTGTATAAGTGGAAGTCAGGGCTAAACAAATGGGACATTACAAAGGTACTCAAACTATCCAACCAGGAGCGACCTCGTAACAATGGTTTTAAATTAGACAAATTTAGATTTAGGCGTGAAATAGGTAAACACTGGTTTGGAAACAGAGTAGTGGATGAATGGAACAAGTTACCAATTATCATCATTAACTCGAATACGCTGAATAGTTTCAAACATAGGTTGGATGCTTATATGAGCAATAGGGGTTGGGTGTAAATGGGACTGCCCAGTATGGGCCAATAGGCCCGCTGTAGTTTCCTCCATTCTTATGTTCTTATGTTCTAATCGACAATTATCCGTATCTAGTGAAATATATACATAGATGTATGTAACTTAAAATACTATGAGAGAGAGAGAGAGAGAGAGAGAGAGAGAGAGAGAGAGAGAGAGAGAGGTAGCAGGAGGCTGGTGGCCCCGATAAATGGTACTTCACAGTAATTAAGGTCTCCTTCCTGTGAGTGGTGGAGACGGTGGTGGTGGTGGAGGGCAGCAGGGGAGGGTAGTGGTGGTGGTGGAGGGCAGCAGAGGAGGGTAGTAGTGGTGGTGGAGGGCAGCAGGTGGGGTAGTGGTGGTGGTGGAGGGCATCAGGAGGGTAGGTGGGGTGGAGGCAGCAGGTAGGGTGGTGGTGGAGGCATCAGGGTTAGTGGTGGTGGTGGAGGGGGGAGGTAGTGGTGGTGGAGGCATCAGGGGAGGTTAGTGGTGGTGGTGGGAGGCATCAGGGGAGGGTAGTGGTGGTGGAGGCAGGAGAGGAGGGTGGGTGGTGGTGGAGGGCAGCAGGGGAGGGTAGTGGTGGTGGTGGTGGTGGGAGGGCATCAGGGGAGGGGTAGTGGTGGTGGTGGAGGGCAGCAGGAGGTAGTGGTGGTGGTGGAGGCAGGGAGGTAGGTAGTGGTGGAGGGCATCAGGGGAGGTGTAGTGGTGGTGGTGGAGGGCAGCAGGGGAGGAGTGGTGGGTGGAGGGCACGGGGAGGGTAGTGGTGGTAGTGGAGGCATCAGGGAGGGTAGTGGTGGTGCAGGGCATCAGGGAAGGGTGGTGGTGGGAGGCAGCAGGGAGGTAGGTGGTGGAGGCAGCAGGGAGGGTAGTGGTGGTGGTGGTGGAGGCAACAGGAAGGGTAGTGGTGGTGGAGGCATCAGGAGGGGTAGTGGTGGCGGTGGAGGCAGCAGGGAGGCTAGTGGTGGTAGGAGGGCAGGGGGAGGGCAGGGGAGGTAGGTGGTGGGAGGGCATGGGGAGGGTAGTGGTGGTGGAGGGCAGCAGGGGAGTAGTGGTAGGGAGGCAGGAGGGTGTGGGGTGGTGGTGGTGGAGGCAGGGGAGGGTAGGGGTGGCAGGCAGGCAAGGAGGCTAGGGTGGTAGGTGGTGGTGGTGAGGCACAGGGAGGGGTAGTGGTGGAGGGCATCAGGGTGGTGGAGGGCATCAGGGGAGGTTAGTGGTGGTGGTGGAGGGCAGCAGGGGAAGGTAGTGGTGGTAGTGGAGGGCAGCAGGGGTGGGTAGTGGTGGTGGTGGAGGGCAGCAGGGGAGGGTACCCCCGTCAACAAGACACATGTGCTTGTGTCTGGCTTCAGAGACAAGCGGGTGACAATCTGAGTTTAGGGTATCAAGAGCAAGTAGTGAGGATAAGGAGTTAGTGATGATGAGACTGTCAGTGGCAGTGTCTTCAACAAGTTCCAGGGCTGTGAGTGTGGCAAATAGTTCAGTTTGTAGAGTGGATGACCAGTTACTAATTGTAGCTCATTTCTCCATTATATTACCGTTGGGCTGAGTAACAATGACAGCACTTACAGCCCTCCTACAGACAGCGTTAAGAGAGCCATCAGTGTAGATGGTCTGTGTGATGTTATTTTCAGTCTGCAGGTTATGCAGGTGGTCAAGAGCTTTCACTTTGGCAGTGTGTTGGAGATAGGATTATGTGTGGTCAGTCGTTTAGGTGGGTACGTGGGTGTTGTGATATCGAAGGGAACTGTCCGCCAGGGTGGCAAGAAGCGCTGCTGTGTCTCAGATTTGTGCAGATGGTCTAGTCCAAACATCCTCATATGTGTAGCTGTAGTTTGGATCCATTTAGATTCACCAGTTCCATGACTCATATATTCTAGCAGTTTCTTAGAACATAAGAACATAAGAAAATAAGGAGTCTGCAATAGGCCGGTTGGCCTGTGCATGGCAGCTCCTGTCGAGAGTTACTACCACTCTCTATCATCCATGAATCTATCCAGCCTGCTTTTGAAACTTTCCAGAGTTCCCGCACTTGCTACAAAGTTGCTAAGCTTGTTCCACTCGTCCACCACCCTATTTGTGAACCAGTTTCTTCCTATCTCCCTCCTAAACCTAAACTTATCCAATTTGAATCCGTTGCTCCGAGTCCTATCCTGCTCGGATATTATAAGAACTTTATCTATATCCCCTTTATTGATTCCTTTCACCCACTTAAATACTTCTATCATATCTCCCCGCACTCTTCGTCTTTCTAGGGAATGCAAGTTAAGTTTCTTTAACCTATCCTGATATGGAAGGTTTCTAAGTTCCCGGAATCATTTTTGTCATTCTTCGCTGCACCGACTCTAGTGAATTTATATCCATTCTATAATAGGGGCACCAGAACTGAACCGCATAATCGAGGTGTGGCCTGACTAGCGCAAGATATAGTTGCAATAAGACCTCTGCACTCTTGTTACTTACACTTCTAGATATAAAACCTAATACTCTGTTTGCCTTATTTCGAACATTAACGCAAAGTTTTCTAGGCCGTAGGTCCGGGCTTACAAGTACCCCTAGGTCTCTTTCACAAGTCGACTTCTCTAGGTTGATGTTGTTAAGGCTGTATACATTATAAGTATTTCTTCTTCCAATATTAAGTACGTTGCACTTGCTGGTGTTGAATTTCATTTGCCATTTTTCAGACCACCCCTGCAGTGTATTTAGATCCTCCTGTAATGCATTTGCATCCTGCCCTGAATTAATTTGCCGCCCTATTTTGGTGTCATCCGCAAACTTGCTTATGTCACTGCTGATCCCAGTATCTAGATCGTTTATGTAGATTATGAACAAGAGTGGGCCTAGTACTGACCCCTGGGGAACCCCACTGGTTACACAGCCCCACTCAGATTTAACACAATCTACGCTGACCCTCTGCGTTCTATCGGTGAGCCATGATTTTATCCAATTTAAAACTTTCCCCTCGATACCATAAGCCTTAATTTTTCACAGAAGCCTCTGATGCGGTACTCTGTCAAATGCTTTGCTAAAGTCTAAGTAAATAACATCGTAATTTTCGTCATTATCTACTACCTCGAAGACTTTCCTAAAAAACGTTGGCAGATTTGTTAGACAAGATTTTCCCTTTGTAAACCCATGTTGAGAGTCGTATATTAATTTGCTTTTCTCTAGATGCGATCGAATGCTATCTGCTATAAGCTATAAGCTATATAGCTATATAGCTATATAGCTATATAGCCTAGGTACATTGTTTTGGCAATTCTGATACACAGTTAAGGGGTTTTAACTTATCAGTACATTGACGAGTTAGCTGTTGTATGGCAGGTGAGGTACGGGGGATAGTTAGCTGTTGTATGGCAGGTGAGGTACGGGGGATAGTTAGCTGTTGTATGGCAGGTGAGGTACGGGGGATAGTTAGCTGTTGTATGGCAGGTGAGGTACGGGGGCTAGGGACACCGAGATATTTAAAATAAGAGACATAGTCAATAGTGTTGTTACCTATCTTAAGCTTTGATGGTCCGCGTTTGCGGTTACCAGCTTGTTTGTTGAATACCTTAGTTTTCTCAGTGGAGATGATGAGACCAAGGTTCTCACAGGCTGACTGTACTGTACATGGGTCAGGGTGGTTTACATTTCACGATGAGTTTTAGTATGTATAAGAATGTCATCAACAGAGCTAACAATAATATTGCTGGGGCTGTCTGGGATTGTCTTTAATAATGTGTTCATAAGAACATTGAACAAAGTGGGACTAAGTAATCCACCTTGAGGGGTGCCAAGTTGCATATCTTTAACCTCACTTTTATAACCCTGAAACAGTGCAGCAGGTAACCACTTATCCAGTGTACAAGCCGACCTCTTATATCAATTTTGGCTATTTCGTACAATATAAGTTGCCTATTGGCAATATCAAATGCAGCTTTTAGGTCAAGAAATGTGGTGTATCTGTGCCTTTCATCACCATGCACAGTTAGGAATGTGGTAGTGCAATTATGTACACCTTTACCATGGGTGAAGCCATTTATGTTAGGAGACATGTGTTCTCTGATTCTATATAAGAGTCTGCCAAGAACCATCCTCTCAAAGGTTTTACAAAGGCAGCTGGTTAGTGATATGGGACGAAAGGCATCAGGTTGTCCCGGCTGTAGTATTGATGATATTGTAGGTGACTCCGTCCTCACCAGGGGCAGTAGACCTACCTCTGGCGAGAACGGCGTCAAGCTCCCACTCAGTATAAGGAACATCACACTCATCGTGCTGTTTGTCCAGCATAAATTTAATGAGATTACTTCTCTCTACAGACGTCACATCAAGGAGTCCTCGAGTCCTAGTTGGTAACATGTCACAGCTAGAGACATGAGCCCACTTTGTTATTAGCTCATTCGATTGTTGCAGCGGGTTTGGATGGGAGGCGTGTCTACTGTTTTTACCTCTGTGCTTATATCCCTCCAGGCTTTTATGAGGGGAGTGTGTTGGTTTAGGCTGTTGACATATTTTTCCCATGTCATGATAAAGAAAGATGTGTGAAGTGGGTGAATGGAAAGAGACACGCTGGATTTAATATTCTTGTTAAACTTACCATCAAAACATCGATACAGAACAGAAAGTGAAGAAATGGATCGTTATGATGTGGATAGTATATTATTTATTTAACAAACATTAATAAGTGTAGTGTGGTATTATTCTAATGTACTGTATATTATTCTAATGTACTGTACAGGTAAAGTGATATTTCATGTAATAGTTGAACATATGTATTGGTAAGGGTTTAAAACTGTCTAGAGCAGTGGTTCTCAATCTTGTTTGCCCCATGCACCCCTTTCACCATTTGTCATGACGTCATTCCCCCCTCCTTTCCAAGATTGTCTGCCTCAAAAAGTGCATTCCAAATAATATGCATATAATACTGAAAATCCTAAATTTTTTTCCATATTAGTACATATACATTTACAATTTTACATAGATTATTTTTATAGTGGAGTTTTACAAATTAAATGCCAATTGAAAGTGTTGATGGATTATAAAACTTGAATAAAAGTAAAATATTTTTTTTTATTTATAATGAATTACTTAACAGACCAAACTGAAGCATAATGCAATAAACAAAAAGTTCAATAGAATACCAGGATATTGTAAATGTGTAATTAATTTTATTCAGATGAAGATTACAGTCAATGAGAAACCTGTGATTGTTTTTTCTTCGCCAATTCTGGGATACGCGGAGGAGTGCTTGAAAGGGCACAACGCAGGTCATTTTCTACCTCTAATCTACTACGTTGCTTCGTTTTAATTTGCAACAGAGTTGAAAAGCCTGACTCACAAAGATATGTCGACACAAACGGAAGCAATGCACGGATAGCTCTTTCTGCCACTTTTGGGTAGGAATCACACATCAAGGGCCAAAATTCTGTGATTGATTTCTCATCGAAGATATCTCTTGCTCCAGAATCAGTTCCCCCACAAGCAAGATTCCCCCTGAAATTCCCCCTGAATTGAGGCTTCTTCCAAGGGCATCATTGACAAGCATAAGGAAGCAGAGTGGTCCCATCTTGGTGCCTTGGGGGACGCCACAGGTGAGTGACTGAAAGGTGGAGACAGCCCCTCGGAAGTGTACAGCTTGGCGTCGGTCACTGAGGATGTCTAGAAGCCATGGTATAAGACTTCTCCGAAGCCCGAGGTCAATATCTTTGTTGATGATTAAATTGTGGTCGACTAGGTCGAATGCTTTAGTGAAATCAATGAAGGCAACAGCTACAGACTTTTTCGTTTCTCGAGATGGCGGTATATGTAATCGAGAAAGCTGACAAGACAGTGAGTGGTGGAGGAAGTTTTCATAGTGCCAAATTGCTGAGGGTCTACGACTCCTGCAATATCAGCATAAGCCGAGTCGAACATAAAGCTTTCACAGATTAGGCTGGGTATTGGGGTGATTGCAATAGGTCGTAGCTGATTTAAGGATTGTGGGCTGGTTGACTTGGGCACTGGTGATACATAGGAGGTCTTCCAGTCAGCTGGGCATCTGGCTTGACTGAGAGAAGCATTGATGATGGAGCATAGGGGTTTAGCAAGCTCCGGGGAGAACTCCTTGAAGAGTTTCATTGGTAAGTCAATGGGGGTGGTAGAGCGTTTTAACTTTAGTATGTCCAGACGTTTTGCTACTTCAAATTCTTCTACCAAGTCAGTGGGAAGGGGGGCTGGTAGGTAAGCAGGGAGAGTGGTTGTGTCGAGCCGTGGAGGGGTCTGGCATATAGTAGCGAAATGGCTATTTGATTGCTCAGCTGCGTCCACATTAGTGAGATGGCTGAGGAAGGGGAGGGGGTGTGTCTTATTGTTTAGTCCACAGAGCTCTTTAAGCTTACCATACCATTGACTGATGTTGGTCTGATTCAGGTGTTGCAATTTGGTTGGGTAGTGAGACTTCTTTGCAGTGTGTATTTCGCGGATGACTCAGTTGCGAAGGGACCTGTAGCGGATGTGGTCATTGAGATAAAAGGCTCTGTCTCTCTGTTGCACAAGTCTCTTGATCCGAGGTGTGATCCAGGGCATCACTTTAAGCCAACACTAACATCATCACTACAACACAACACTAAAATCATCACTACAACACAACACTAACATCATCACTACAAAACACTAACATCACTACAACACAACACTAACATCATCACTACAACACAACACTAACATCATCACTACAACACAACACTAACATCATCACTACAACACAACACTAACATCATCACTACAACACAACACTAACATCGTCACTACAACACAACACTAACATCATCACTACAACACAACACTAACATCATCACTACAACACAACACTAAGATCATCACTACAACACAACACTAAGATCACTGCAACACAACACTAACATCATCACTACAAAACACTAACATCATCCTTAACACAACACTAACATCATCCTGCAAAACACTAACATCACTACAACACATCACTAACATCATCACTACTAAACACTAACATCACTGCAATAACCGCACCTAACATCATCACTACAAAAGAAACACTAACACCATCACTACAGCACAACACTAACATCATCACTATAAAACACTAACATCATCTTTTCTGACACAACACCTAACATCATCACTACAAAACACTAACATCACTACAACACCAGCACTAACATCATCACTGCAACACAACACCAACATCATCACTACAACGCAACCACCTAACATCATCCTTTCAACAACTTTAACGCCTGGCATCTTCACTGCAACACAACACCTAACATCATCACTGCAACACAAACTTTAATATCACTGCAACACCAGCACTAACATCATCAACGACACCACAACACTAACATCATCACTACAACACAGCACTAACATCATCGCCACAAGGCACTAACATCACTACAACTGCTTTAACATCATCACTACAAAACATAACACATCATCACTACAACACAACACTAACATCATCCTCTACAAAACACTAACATCACTATAACAGCACTACAACATCACTGCAACACAACACTAACACATCATACACAAAACCCCCATCCTGCAACACATCACTAACATCATGCTACTAAACACTAACATCCTGCAATGCCAACACTAATCATCACTGCAAAACGCTAACATCCTTTCTGACACACAACACCTAACATCATCACTACAAACACTAACTAACGACATCTTAACACAACACAACATACTACGTATGACTTTTGACATCATCATAAAACTTCCTTTATCATCACCTTTATTAATATCACTTACAACGCACTACTTATCTTTCTGACACACCAACGCAACATCGATCACCACAACACAACACTAACATCATCACTACCAACACAACACTAACATCATCACTACAACAACACTAACATCTTCACTGCAACACAACACCAGATCATCACTGCAACTGGCACTAACAACATCAATACAACGCAGCTTTTCTTCCCATCAATACAAAACACTAACATCACTCTGACACAACACCCTGTATACCCCAGAAACACCAACATCTACTGCAACACAACACTAACATCCTTTAACACACAACACTAACATCATCACTATGACACAACACCTAACATCATCACTGCAACACAACACCTAACATCACTACAACACAACACTAACATCATCGCTACAAAGCACTAACATCACTGCAACACAACACTAACATCATCTGCAACACAACACTAACATCATCACTACAACACAACGCTAACATCACGCCTGGCACTAACATCATCACTACGCTTCAACACCGCATCATCTGCTACAACACCAACACTAACATCATCAATACAAAACTAACATCTATGACACAACACTAACATCATCCTGCAAAACACTAACATCACTACAACACAACACCAACATCACTTTCACAACACCAACACTAACATCATCACTCGCACAACACTAACATCATCCCTCTGTACAACACTGTGCGTCACACAGCACAACACTAACATCAATAACAACACCTAACATCTTAACACAACACTAACATCATCACTGCAACACAACATATTCCCATCACTTTCTGGCAGCACTAACATCACTCACAACCCTTTAACATCATCACTACAACGCACTAACATCATCACTGCAGCTTTGCTTTCGCATCATCACTACAAAACTTACCCCATAACATCACTACCTTCCAGCGCCTAACATCACTGCAACACAATACTAACATCATCACTAAAAACATAACATCACTACAACACAACACTAACATCACCAACACAACTAACATCATAACTACAAAACACTAACATCACTACAACTTCTTCTAACATCATCACTTTCTAACCCTAACATCACTACAACACAACACTAACATCATCACCACAAAACACTAACATCACTACAACACAACACTAACATCTTTTAAACACCAGCATCATCACTACAAAACACTAACATCATCACTGCAACCACAACACCTAACATCATCACTACCAAAACACTAACATCAACAACACAACATTAACATCATCACTACAACGCTTTTTTAACATCACTTCTGCAACACAACTAACATCATCACTACAAAACGCATCACTGCAACACAACACTAACATCGTCGCAAAACACTAGAACATCACTACCAACACCTTTCAACATCACTACAAAACACAACATCATCACTACAAAACACTAACATCATCACTACCAACGCAACATTAACATCATCACTACAAAACTACTAACATCGCTCTAACCGGCTTTCATCACTTTAAGCCAACATATCATCACTACAAACACAACACCTAACATGCACAACACAACATAACATCACTTTAAACCAGCACTAACATCATCACTACAACACAACTGACACAACACTAACAACATCACTTTAAGCCATCACCTAACATATCACTGCAACTTCCAACACTAACATCACTAAGCCAACTAACATTATCACTACAAAAATACTAACATCCTACAGCTACAACATAACATTGCTAACAGCCTCTTACCTGTTTTTTGTATATCACTATTTCTTGTTCATTTCATGTACAGTAATTTAAAAGAATATCTCACCAAGAAACTTGAACAAGCGGCAAAGCCACCGAGGTGAACATCGATTCCATGACAGAAAATTCCTTAAGTGCCCTTGAAGAAAAAGTAATTTCACCAGTCTTTTCGACACAATTGATCTTGCGGGAAATTTAGTCGCAGGCTGAAGTACTGTGATGGCCGAGCACCTCCCCGGCTTCAGTTGTTAATATTGGACGGTTATTCCAGGATTAGATTCTGAAATACTGATATGCGAGTGGGGGCGCTCGGCGTCGGCCAGAGTACGCCTTCCCAGCGTCGTCTTTTAAGCATATGTGGAAGCCCTGTTAACGTGCTCTGTTACCCAAGCTGCAAAACAAGTCATTGGATATTCCCTCAAGCAAAATATACCTGTCAACAGAAAACGCAAATCAGGCATAAGAAAACGTCAAGCATTAAAACGAGTTAAGGCATCAGCTGAAAAAAGAAGACTTTTCGTCATTTTTCGAAGTTTCTCTCCTTCACCCAGCGTGGCAACGACATAGTAGGTCGGCGACCTATTCAAGAATATAACACGTACTGTCAGCAAAATGGAGAAAACTGGAGATACACAAGTTCCTGATCAAGACGTTTAAACTGGCCACCCGAGGTCTGGAGTTCTACGAGGAAGGACCACAGAATAGCGACTGTATTATATAAATGCTTAAAATGGACTGACAGTGGAATGTGTAAAGATGTTCTGAACCACCAAGATTTGCTGTAAATCCCACTCACCACCATGTGAAACTCCGACCAGATCACCTGTCTGGTGGTCAAATCCAAACCTATTGGAAGTCAGACTTCCCGACAGTGAGTCAGACAACCAACCACCACCCAACGTAGCCAAAAGTCAGACCCGACCAGCACCCCGACCAACGTGGCAAGGTCGAACCCATGTACCACAACGTAGCCGGGTCAAACCCGTTAGCCCACACCCAACGTAATGAGGTCGAACCCAACCAGCACCACGCAGCGTGGCCAGGTCGAACCCGACCAACACACACCCAACGTGGCCAAGGTCGAACCCGACCAACACACACCCAACGTGGCCAAGGTCGAACCCGACCAACACACACCCAGCGCGGCCAAGGTCACACCAGAAGAAACACCCCAAAGATCTGACATCAATCTGGACGAAATCATAAGCCAAATGTGGGAGGAATATGATTGGGGGGATCTCTGAGTCTCCTAAATAAAAATTTTCAATTATTATTAAATACTTTAATTTTCCTTAAAAACATCACAAGTGTCAGTCATTTTTTTTTCTTTTTCAGCTTAACCCATAAGTACATAATTTATAATAAAAACTGTTGCCCAGACAATGAGTCAAAACTATATACTGTACAATATTGTTTCTCTTCCCATTGACAACAATACATACATAACGGCACAGCACAGAATACATGGTTTCTCACTCTTGATCTTTTTTGTTTTTTTTTATTTCTTTATGGTTCTTTATTAGTATTATTTATTAGTATTATTACATTATTATTATTATTATTATTATTATTGTTATTGTTATCATTATTGTTTTATTATTTTAATTTTTGTATATCTTATTTAAAAATTTACTTATCTGAATTATTATTATTATTGTTATTATTATTATTATTTTTATTATTATTATGAAAATTATTACATTTTCGCCCCCTAGGCCCTCATCCCAGGAATTTTCCGGGTTCAGTGAGTTCTGCTATAACGCATGTTTTGACAACGCAAATTGGCTCTAACGCGATTTATGAATAGAGGAACGATATTTGTATAACGCGAACGCTTGTTTGCTGTAACGCGATTTTTGCTTACTATTTCTCCAATTTTGTGGTATTAACTGTGAATATGGTAAAGAAGAATATCTCCAAGAAGGGTTCTGGTGATCGCATTCCTCAAAATCACCCTTCTCCCCCATCAAGTTATATTCATATTTTGTCAAGGTAAAGTGTTACATTTACTGTATGATTTCATTATTAGATATGAATGTAACATTTATTTAGACTGTGCTATCCTTTGTGTTAGTCTAACTACTAATTTTTTTTCGATTTCGATTAGTAATCTGCACCTAACCCTATTTTCTCCATAAGCCCTGTTATTTCTATTACGCGAATTTCTATAACACGATGTTTTACAAGAACACAACTCAAATATCAAAACACCAACACCTCCAACAACAACAACAATAATAATAATAAATAATAACAATGTTAGTAAAATAATAAAATAATAATTAAAAAATAATAGTTACAACAATAATATAAATGAATAAACCACACAAAAAAAAATAATAAATAATGAAACTTAAAAAAATCGGCAGCTCACTAATAAAAAACAAGAAAAATGTTGTTTGTGTGTAAGTGAATGTGTAGAGCATTGAGAGTAAGTAAGGCCAGGGAGAGTGAGTGGAGGGAGGGTAAACAAAGAGTAAGGGGAAGAGAGAGTGAGAGGAAGGAGGGAATGGGGGAAAAGAGAGAGAAGAGTGAGTGAGGGAGGGATAGGGTCAGATTACTGTACACTCTAATGGGTTTCTGTGGGAAGAGATTTGTTGTGTTATATTTTGAGAACCGTAAAAAAGTTTGGTTTGGGGCAGAGGGTGTGTGTGTGTGTGTGTGTGTTCATCACTACAACACAACACTAACATCATCACTATAACACAACACTAACATCACTTTAAGCCAACACTAACATCATCACTTTAAGCCAACACTAACATCATCACTACAAAACACTAACATCACTACAACACATCACTAACATCATCACTACAACACAACACTAACATCACCTTAAGCCAACACTAACATCACTTTAAGCCAACACTAACATCATCACTTTAAGCCAACACTAACATCACTACAACACATCAGTAACATCATCACTACAATACAACACTAACATCACCTTAAGCCAACACTAACATCACTATAACACAACATAATAATAATAATAATAATAATAATTAACGGTTTATTGAAAGAGCTTGGCAGCCGGAAGGCTGAGAGTATACAGTTACATAATTGGGGAATGGGTTTCGATTTACAAATAATATACAAATAACATAAGTGACACAAATAAGATATATAATAACTAGATGGGGGAAAAGCTCAAACTACAGGGCATTTCAACATAGTGACAGTGCAAGAAGTAGTATTTGCTGGGAGTGAATACACCGGTTTATTACAAGTTATTGATAATTTTTACAATGGTTGGGACTGGGCTGTTCTTATAGCGATCAGTTCGTGCACGTATGGGCTGGATGCGGTTGTGGTGTCGAACAGCAATTCTCGGGCTAGGGATCTCAGGTGGTAGTAGGAGCCGGTGTCGAGGATGGTGCAGAAGCTTCTTACCAAATTTGGAGATGAGGTCGTGGTGATGGTCAGTGAGAGTCGAAAGGGTCAGTGTGTTGAGCGCTTCTTGATATGTGGAGTAAGAAGGGGAGAGAATAATCTTGCATGCCCTCTTTCGCACTTTTTCTCGGTGTTTACGTTGTGTGGCATTTAGGGAGGAAGACCAGGTAGGGGAGGCATAGGTGAGCTTGGGAAGTATGAATGTTGAGTAGACACTGAGGAGCTCGGGTGCAGGAACTCCGAGGGACTTGAGTCGGCTTGAGGAGGTGGAGACGGAAACTGGAGGATTTGACAACTTCACTGACATGTGGTTTCCAATTTAGTTTGTTGTTTATGGTGACGCCGAGGAGCTTAGTGGAATCTACAACCTGGAGTGTGTTCGGACCTAAAGTAATGGAAGGGGGTGGGACAATGTCGGAGGAGAGGTTGATGTGCATAACCATGGTCTTGGTATGGTTGATGGTGACGTGGTTGTTGGTGGCCCAGTTTTGGAGACTGTTCAATAAATCCTGAAGGGCGGTATAGTCGGGAGCAGAATTGTTGACGCTGATCCCAATGGTGGAGTCGTCGACATATTTCCAGCGAGCAGGGGTTTCTCTTAGGGCAGTGGTTCTCAACCTTGTTTGCCCCATGCACCCCTTTCACCATTTGTCAGAATGTCATTCCCCCTCCTTTCCAAGATTGTCTGCCTCAAAAAGTGCATTCCAAATAATATGCATATAATACTGAAAATCCTTTATTTTTTTCCATATTAGTACATATACATTTACAATTTTACATAGATTATTTTTATAGTGGAGTTTTACAAATTAAATGCCAATTGAAAATGTTGATGGATTTATAAAACTTGAATAAAAGTAAAATAGTTTTTTTTATTTATAATGAATTACTTAACAGACCAAATTGAAGCATAATGCAATAAACAAAAAGTTCAATAGAATACCAGGATATTGTAAATTTGTAATTAATTTTATTCAGATGAAGATTACAGTCAATGAGAAACCTGTGATTGTTTTTTCTTCGCCAATTCTGGGATACGCGGAGGAGTGCTTGAAAGGGCACAACGCAGGTCATTTTCTACCTCTAATCTACTACGTTGCTTCGTTTTAATTTGCAACAGAGTTGAAAAGCCTGACTCACAAAGATATGTCGACACAAACGGAAGCAATGCACGGAAGCTCTTTCTGCCACTTTTGGGTAGGAATCGCACATCAAGGGCCAAAATTCTGTGATTGATTTCTCATCGAACATATCTCTTGCTTCCGAATCAGTTTCCCCCCCCCCTGAAAACTTGAATTCCCCCCCCTGGGGGGAATTCGCCCCTGGTTGAGAACCCCTGGTCTAGAGATAAAGGCTAAAGTAATACTGAGTTTGGAAGAGGAAATCTGTGGTGTTCCAGGAGGGTTTACTCGTTCAGGTAAGACCAAGGTTATTGTTGTCCCATTTGTGGCAGGTATACTGAGAGTGTTACTGGAGGAAAGTGGATGCTGGGAATGATCTGGTTTGTGAGAGAGACTGTAAAAGTTGATGCTGTAGTGGGATTGAATGTAACTAGTTTTCTTCATTACCTCATTGTGTTTTGAACGAAAATTTCTGTTGAAGGCAGTTCTAGTATTTAAGATGTCTGGCGGGAGCCTTGAGTGGGTGTGGGTAATACCTTACTGTGCTTAAGATATTGAACAAAACGTGATTTGTTTTCACATACATGTAATGCCATCATATATAAATAGTGTTGTCAATGTATTGCCAGTTATTAACTGAATTAAAATATTTTCAGTTTTATTACTTTAATTGTTTATGGTACTTTAATAAACTGTGACTGACTTGAATATTTTTTTTGATTACCTGACTTTCTTTCTTAACCAAAATTGTGACTTTATTTGTGACTTTTTTTCTTGTGCCCTTATTACCGGCCACCATAAATTAATTGTGACTTTTTTTCCTGTGACTTTTTTCCTAGCCAAAATTGTGACTTTTTTTCCTGTGACTTTATTACCGGCCACCGAATCTTCAGATGATCCGAAAATAGCATGGAATGAAACTAAGGACTGTGGTCTTTCAACAGTGACTGGTAAGCAGTGAAAATGGGGGAACATTCATTACTACACGACTGTGGTGGGTGGACAAAAAAGGAGGAAATGACACCAAAATATAGAAGTTTGTAAAAAGCAACAAAACAAGAAGAACCAAAGGCAAGAATAGGATCACCTGAATTTGGCTCTTCAGCTTATGTCACGTGATGGTTAAACACCCTAATGCTAGTCTAACCTAATCTAAACAAAACCTAATCTACCTATAATAATAATAATAAAAGTACGTGTCTGCCGTGAGTATGTTTGTGTGTGTTTCTGTTCCAGCCATAACTCCATAAAGGAAGCAGAGACCTGAAACTTTACAAACACATATTACATGGGTCCCAAGGTTGTGCATTTTGATATTACTATTAACCACGAATCTCCGGGTGGTCCGAGCAAGAACCAAAAATCTTCCACGACTAAGATATCACCACGGCGATTGTGGGAGCTGGTTACCCATGTCAGAGAGGACAAACTGTGACTGTCAAGGTTATACAGAACGAGTACATACCCAACCTGTGTTAAGCCGGATAATTTTGCTCTTCTAACCTAACCTAACCCCCTTAAATAGCATTAGAGTGTTATGTTATCAGGTAAGCTAAGGCGTTAATCTTCAGGTGACCCCAAGGATTTTAGTCTGGAGAACACGGTGTGGAGAGAACAGCTAGAACGGGATCCATATTAGGTGCCGGAGAGGTGTTCCTCAAGGCGTTTGGCTTGACTAGTGGGTGAAGTGGGTGGTGTGAGGGTGAGGGGTGGTGTGAGGGGTGAAGGGTGGTGTGAGGGGTGAAGGGTGGTGTGAGGGGTGAAGGGTGGTGTGAGGGGTGAAGGTGTGGTGTGTGGGTGAGGGTGGTGTGAGGGGTGAAGGGTGGTGTGAGGGTTGAGGAAAGGTGGGTGAGGTGGATGATGTCAGGGAAGGTGAATGAGGTGAATGGTGACAGGGAAGGTGGATGAGGTGGATGGTGTCAGGGTTGGTGGATGAGGTGGATGGTGTCAGGGTTGGTGGATGGTGACAGGGAAGGTGGATGGTGTCAGGGTTGGTGGTGTATCACAGTGAAGAATCTTTTGGTATTATGGCAGTGTGTGTTTGCCACGGGGTCCAGCTGGTGGTGGTGTGTCAACCAACTAAGACGTCAGGGTGTGAGGGCAGGATGACTCACTTCCACCCTCTTCAGTACTCCAGCACCGGCGGCACCACTGGCCAGCCTCAACACAACACTGATTCATGTGTGTGACCTTCGCTTTAAGTGTGTGCGTGTGTGTGTGTGTGTGTGTGTGTGTGTGTGTGTGT
Source organism: Homarus americanus (assembly GCF_018991925.1). Taxonomy (NCBI): domain Eukaryota; kingdom Metazoa; phylum Arthropoda; class Malacostraca; order Decapoda; family Nephropidae; genus Homarus; species Homarus americanus. Next base: position 8,102,752 of record NW_024732867.1, on the reverse strand, counting down.
GTGTGTGTGTTTCTTGTATCTGGTAATGAATGTATGAACGTGTTTCTCTATATGAACGAAGCATAAGTCCTTGTACAGGTTCGTTCTTCTATGGTCTATACACACCGATGAGTGAGTGAGTTTGTATACAGGCAGTCGAGCGAGTGTGTGTGTGTGTGTGTGCATACAAGCGGCGTGAGTAACGGTGTGTGTGAAGGAAGAGAGGGGGGGAGGGGTATGGGGGTGAGGTAGTAGGGGCTGTATGAGTCATCATCACCTCCCTCACCCACCCTCCCTCCCGTCCCTTTCCTCCCTCCTCCGTCACGCCCCACTCCCCTCACAACACACGCTGGGTGGGGGGGGGGGGGACCCTACACAGCACCACACCCACTCCTTCATCAATCCTCCTCACAGCTCATAATTTTGAACATTCTCAGGTGGCCGTCAAGTGTTGTGAGTGTTGCGTGTTGTAGAGGTGTCTCCGTGGCTGGCTGGCCTGGGAGCACAGCGTCAACCTCACCACACCTGAGATACTCTCTTGTGTCGGATATTGTTAATTAATTTTTTGTTGTTGATATTGACTGCTTTTCTATAAAATAACAACCAAAACAAAGCGTAAAGTGTCGTTGGGAACCTTTCATGTTGTAGGGTAGAGTAATTCTTTGGATAATGTTGTTATGGAAGTCACCAAAGTGTTGCTCATGTATATTTTATCCAGCGCGATACAGCACTTAATTTAAAAGAATATTAGACGCTTTACAAATGAGGTTAGGAAAATATATTTAATAACAGACTAGTCTTAGCAATCCTCTGCTGGATGACGCTCCCCCAGGGCAGAGAGGAGGAGCAGTACAGTGGAGTGGCGCGGTGGACTGGTTCAAGTTGCCAAGCAACCAATTTGTCGACGTGAATATCGGCCTCGGCCACCCACTCGAGCAGGACCAGTATAGTTAGTAACAATACCGTCTTTGCTGTACGGAGGAAGGAAGGTCGTCAACCATTGTGCCACGGCGGTGATGGACACACACACACACAGAGCACAAGTAGTCAAAGGAGGGAAGGGAGAGGACCAACCCCCTCACCGTCCCAGAGACAGCAGGCGACGCGATCCACCTGTAAATAATGTGCGGGTTCGAATCAGCTGAAGATTAGATACCCCAGCTTATTTCATCTGATGGTTTAAGCACTCTAACGTTACCTGGGGGGGGGAATTAGGTTAGGTTAGATGAGATGAGGTTAGGTTAGGCTAAGTTCGGTTTGTAATGATTGTTTATCAGACCACAGCTTACAGCCCAGAGAAATGCAACACATATTACAATAAGTAGATGCCCACGTGGTAACCCACATAGGTTGACACACCCTACAGTGACAATAAGACCTGACCCAGGATAGGTCACGGACAAGGTACCTGAGTTAACCAGGCGTTCTGACCGTGTTACTCAAGAAACCACACCTGGACAAGCTGTCCAGACCTGACCCAAGAGAGGTCAGTCTCATTGACCCAGAGTTCTCACCGCCACGTAATTAGCTTAACCCGGCGACATGACCGTGTTACTCAAGAAGCTACCCTCCAGCCAGTACACCCGTCACCTGACCAGACACACCCAGATTAGTGACGACATCTTCCAGCAGGAGATAACATAAGAATGGTGAAAACTGCAGCGGCCCTATTGGCCCATACTGGGCAGTCCCGTTTACACCCAACCCCTATTGCTCATATAAGCATCCAACCTATGTTTGAAGCTATTCAGCGTATTCGAGTTAATGATGATATTTGGTAACATGTTCCATTCATCCACTACTCTGTTTCCAAACCAATGTTTACCTATTTCACGCCTAAATCTAAATTTGTCTAATTTAAAACCATTGTTACGAGTTCGCTCCTGGTTGGATAGTTTGAGTACCTTTGTAATGTCCCCTTTGTTTAGCCCTGCCTTCCACTTATACACCTCTATCAGGTCGCCCCTCCCTCTACGTCTCTCAAGGTTCCTAATGCCCGGGATTAGTCTTGTCATTCTCCTCTGAATTCTTTCCAAGGATTCTATATCCATTCTGTAATACGGTGACCAGAACTGAACTGCGTAATCCAGGTGTGGTCTCACAAGAGCAAGATACAGTTTTAGGATAACCTCGCTAGTTCAGTTCTGGTGCCCCTATTATAGAATGGATATAAATTCACTAGAGTCGGTGCAGCGAAGAATGACAAAAATGATTCCGGGACTTAGAAACCTTCCATATCAGGATAGGTTAAAGAAACTTAACTTGCATTCCCGAGAAAGACGAAGAGTGCGGGGAGATATGATAGAAGTATTTAAGTGGGTGAAAGGAATCAATAAAGGGGATATAGATAAAGTTCTTATAATATCCGAGCAGGATAGGACTCGGAGCAACGGATTCAAGTTGGATAAGTTTAGGTTTAGGAGGGAGATAGGAAGAAACTGGTTCACAAATAGGGTGGTGGACGAGTGGAACAAGCTTAGCAACTTTGTAGTAAGTGCGGGAACTCTGGAAAGTTTCAAAAGGAGGCTAGATAGATTCATGGATGATAGAGAGTGGTAGTAACTCTCGACAGGAGCTGCCATGCACAGGCCAACCGGCCTATTGCAGACTCCATATTTTCCTATGTTCTTATGTTCTTATGTATGAACCCAAGTACTTTATTAGCCTTGTTACGAGCAAAAACACAATACTGGCTTGGCTTAAGGTTCCTACTTATCATTACTCCTAACTCTCTCTTGCAGTCGGATTTCTCTATGGCATCGTTGTTCATCTGGTATCTGGTTTCCCTGTTTACATCTCCTATCCTGAGTACTTTGCATTTGTCCACATTGAATTTCATCTGCCATTTTTCAGACCATTCGAAAAATTTGTTTGGATCTTCCTGTAGTTTTGCCGAGTCCTCGTCAGATTTAATAACACGTCCTATTTTAGTGTCATCAGCAAATTTACTTATGTTGCTGTCTATGCCGATATCTATGTCGTTTATGTATATAATAAATAATAATGGTCCAAGTACTGAGCCTTGGGGAACTCCACTTGTGACGTTGCTCCAATGGGACTTAGTGCCATTAATGATCACTGGCTGTTTCTTGTCCTGTAACCACGCCCTAATCCATTTAAGGATATTACCTTTGATGCCATGTGCTTCTACCTTTCTAATTAGTCTTTCGTGGGGGACTCAGTCGAAGGCTTTGCTAAAGTCGAGATATACCACATCATAATTGTGCCCCTCGTCCACCAATTCGAAAACTGATGAAAAGAATGTTAATAGATTAGTTAGACATGAACGTCCGCTTGTGAAACCATGCTGGGAATCATTGATCAATTCTCCAGGTGATTTCGAATATAGCTTAATTTGTTTTCTTCACTATCCCTGAATAGAGTCGGTGCCCCGGGTCTCATGTTCAAATTTTTGGTGGTGAAACCTGTTGAAAAATATTTATTCAAATTATTGCTCATTTCTCTGTCGTTATCAGTGAGCTCGCCGGTATCTGACCGTATTGGTCCAATCTTTTCTCGTGTTTTAGTTTGATACATTTGGTAGAATCCTTTGGGGTTTGTCTTTGCCTCCCTTGCTATCTTTACCTCATTATTCCTCTTGGCTTTCCTTATCTCGGTTTTAACCCTACTCGCCAATACCCGGGGGTAAATTTCGCCATGATTTATCCTTCTACTTATAGCCTTCCTTTGGCCAATGATGTTCTTTAAATAATTACTTATCCATTTAGGGTCATTGTTGTCTGATCTGAGTTTTTGTATGGTACGTTCAGGCTTTGTGCATTAAGTAACTCATTATTTAAATTGCCGTGGAACTCGGCGATCTCAGATCTCGTTATCAGGTCGGTGTCATCTGTCAGGTTCACGGCCAAGCGCGACACCCCGTCTCTCAGCTGCCTCTTTAAACTGTCAAAGTTTGCCCTTCTGAAATCTGGTACTTTAGTGGAATTTTCCTTACGTCTGCCCTGAAAATCTAACTGGAATCTAATTTCTTTGTGATTGCTGTTTGCAAGTTCGTTCCCTACCTCGACATTGCTAATGAGGTTTTCTCTGTTTGACAGAACTAAATCGAGTATATTATTACCCCGGGTGGGTTCGGTTATATGTTGACTTAGGAAACAGTCCTGGATCGTTTCGAGAAAATCCTCTGATTCTGAGTTACCTGTAAGGTCAGTTCAATCTATTTGGCCAAGGTTAAAGTCGCCTACTATACAGACTTTGTTGTGTATGGAAGCCCTGCGCATTTCATCCCAGATAAGTCGCTCATTGACTCTATCAAGATTGGGAGGTCTATATATTACTCCTGTGATTAATTTTTCCCTACCGTCGATTAATTCTATCCAAATTGTTTCTGTATTCCGCTCAGTTTTTATTTCCTTATTTAGTTCATACTTCAGATTATCCCTAACATAGATTGCTACTCCGCCTCCTTTCCTGGTCTGCCTATCGGTATGGAACAGTTTTTAACCCGCAATTTGGTATTCGACCGGTAACTCACGTGAGTCTAGGTTGATCCATGTTTCAGTGAATGCTATTACATCGATTTTTTCGGTACATACCAAGGCCCTAATATCATCCATTTTGTTTCTCATACTTCTACTGTTCGCGTAGTATACATTTAAGTTAGTCGTGTTCTGAGTCCTCCCCTTACCGCGTTTAGGTTTAAACTCCCTGTCTAATTTAGTTTTGTCATCATTCCTAACACTATTTCCCTGTAATCTTTCACTTTGTTTACCCGCTCCCACTGCATTCTCCTCCAACCCCGTGCTCATATGTTCTCCTAGCAGTTTAAAGACTTCGATATCTTTTGAACTGCCCCCTCTAGAGCCCCAGCCAGGGTTGCTACTCCCTCCCTAGACAGGTGCACCCCATCCCTAGCACAAAGGTCCCTTCTGCCGTAGAAGTTGTCCCAGTTGTCAATGAATGGGACAGATATTGACTTGCAATATCTGTCAAGACGGTTGTTGACACCAACTGCCCTTGACAACCATTCACTGCCAACTCTCCTTCTAGGCAGGACACCGCATATGATAGGGATCCCTCCCTTAGTCCTAATACGATCTATAGCTGCCTTGAACTTATCAAGAAGCTCCTCGCTCCTACGCCGGCCAATATCATTGCCTCCTGCACTGAGGCAGATAATGGGTTTGTTCCCATTACCAGACAAGATATTGTCCATCCTGTCAATTATATCCCCCACCCCAGCTCCTGGCAAACACACCCTCATCCTATTTATGTTTTTATCACAAAAGGCCCTGTCCATGCACCTTACCTGTGAGTCACCAACAATTAAAGTTTTTATACCTTTCTTGTCAGCCCTGTCCCTGACTGTACTCACGTCCATTTCGTCTATCAAGGGACTGAACGAGTTGGTACACTTAGCTGCTGATGTCATTGTTGACGTATCATTGGTGTGTTTCTTCATCACCAGTTTGGTCTTCCCTCTCCTTACAACCTTCCACTCGCTTGAATTTTCGTCAGACACTGGCTTTCTTGAATTTTCGTCAGACAATGGCTTTCCTTGTCCTGCCTCCCCCTTCAATCTCGCCATCTCTTCCTTTAATTTCAGGTTCTCCAACGTGGCCCTCTCTATTTCTTCCTTGGCCCTCTCCAATTCTTCCATGGCCCATTCCAGCTTGGCCAAGAAGCTCGCAGACCCCATATCACACATAGCTCTGAACTGTGTTGTTGTTCTACCGCTGTGTTTGTGTGCTCCAACATCCTTCAACTATACAACGACTATTAGAAATTAAGAAAGGTATTTTTCCTTGGTTGTTTTAAAGGCATCTGGTACATACATATCGTCATTTGACTTAATTTTTATATTTATTCGTGAATGCGTGAAATAAGATTTATAAATTTTCTTTAAATTTCTACAATTAACTGATTTTAAATAATAATACTAGATTATATACTTATTATATATGCATAGTCATATCTCCTTAAAAAATAATGAATCAGACTGGTGATATTTGAGGAAAATTTTAAATATATCAATCTGCCGGAGCTATAAAGATGGAGGTAGATATATAGATAAACAGATATTAGTGAAAATAATCATACACGTTAACATTGATTGAGAGAGAGAGAGAGAGAGAGAGAGAGAGAGAGAGAGAGAATATCACACAACCATCACATATCTTTTAACAGGGACCTGACACAACAACCCCGACATACGAAAATGCAGCTTCTGAACTCTTGTCTCAATACAACATCAAGTTCATCAGTGGCTGTCGACAAGTTTGGTAATGATTAGTAAGATATGTCAACAAGGTGTACCGAGAGAACTAGAAACACACACACGACAACATGGGTAATTATATTAGGAATTTGGTCTCAGTTTGGAACCACTCAAAGAAAGTCTCAGGTAACCATAAGGCATCCCAGCTTACTGCACCTTAAGATAAACCACCCTAAACCTAAACCTAACCTAAATCTAACTAAATGTAACAAAAAACCCAACACATTTCCAGGTTTTATTTGCACGTTTTTTTTTTTAGGTTAAAGCCCCCTCCCCCCCTGTGTGTGTACAGAGAAGACCTTCATCACTTCATCAGCATCAAACGTTTGGGGGTATTTACGTAACCAGTTTTAAGTGAAACGTTGTTAAGTCTCAAAGTCAAGGCAATGCACGATTCCCTCATCTTACATGCCGTTTGAGTCATTGATACAGTGTGTAACTTTTCCAAATGACTCATTGATGGTTTAAGGGTGACTTGTCGATACAGAGAGCCATTTTCCGACTCATTGAAACAGTGACCCAATATTATATACTTCCTCTTGAGTTTGAGTTAAGTATCTATAAAATATCTGCGTTTGTCAGGTTTTATTGTAATGTTGAACTTGACGCTATTTATTGACATAGGAAAGGAAGGATACCTAGTTTAATAATAATAATAATAATAATAATAATAATAATAATAATAAAGATAGGGATTAGTAGGTTGAAGACGTAGGGATATAGACGGGACGAGAACCACTAAGGTAAATAAACAAGTTAGAGAGACCAGGACACACACACACACACACTGGGAACAACAATAACAAGATATAGGCCAACAAACAGGTGCCCGAATGGCTAGCAAAGATGTTAAGTGGTAGAAATTATAATCAGATGACTAAAGCACAGTGATTTATGATATAGGTAAGGTTGATGTAACTAGTTTAAAGATACTATAAGCATATATAAAGAGTTTCATACACTATAGATATTTAGAAGTATTTGTGAAAGTTGTTTTGATTACATGACCTTACTCTCGTTCTGACAGATTCTGAGCCGATACGTGCATGAATGGCCGTAGACAGCAACTCTCTCTCTTTCTCTCTCTCTCTCAAGACTTGGAGCGTCAAGTGGACTTATACTTTTAGTGTGTGTTGTCTACTTACCACTTACAATAGCGTTTAAGTGTGCAGCATATAGTTGGAGGGGCGGACCATGGTAAAGGCTACTTGAAACACTTACCAACACAAGTGGCTGCCTGCCTTCACACGCTGTTGTAACCCGAGTGTGCAGCGGCTCTTGTTGTTCACCGCTGCTGTTCTGTCTGTCTGTCTGTCTGTCGTCTCTTTATTGCTGAATATATTGTACATCCTCTTTCTCTCTGTCATTCCCTCTTCCTTCCCCCCTTTCTCTCATCTCTTCTGTCCCATCCTGTTTCCCCCTTCTCTATCCTTCTCTCCCTTATTCACTCTTTTTCTTCCCCTTTTCTCTTTCTCTCTCCCCTTTCTCTCTATCTCCCTTCTCCTCTCTTCCTTCTCTCCTTCTTTCCCCTCCACTCACTCTCTCAGTAGGAGTGAGAAAATTCCCCAAGACGGCCGCAGGAGTGTCAGCTGTGGTCGGGGTGTGTGTGTGTGTAGGTACTGAGTTTATCTGAAGTCTCCACCACGTCTCTTGTGTTTGTTCAGTAGACAAGTTGTTTGTCTGTAAAGGAGGACAGTCACCGAGGGAGTATGGTATGGCAGGTTGGTATAGTGTATAGTGACTGAGTGTAGTCAATACAATCAAGAGTGTGTCGTATTTATGTTGGATCTATTCGTTCAGAGTTCCCCAACTGTAGACAATATTCACAAGTGGAGGGTCTAGTGTTGGGTAATGAATTGAGGCTCCAGTCCAGGATGTGAGAACGCATTTAATTGACTCACTTAAGTGTCAACTCCGCTCCCATATTGTGTCATGTTGTTGTTGGTACTTTCCGTAAAACAGACAGAAGATTGAATTTTTAATATTGTTTGTAAATTATACGACCATAAGTTTAAGGATAACTTTAAACGGAAACGGAAAACACTTTATGTATCCTGACCAGGGTTGCCTAGAGTACGACGCGTATATATGAGATTATCCCTTATGTCATTCCTTTGTCCAGGTGTCCCGGAAAGGTGTGTCGGTACGCGTCATTTTCTCGTGCTCGAGTGGCACCATAAGTTGACTTGAATAAACAGTATATCATCCGGTCTTGTCCCTGTAACAGCCCGTTTATAACATTTGTTTCGGTCAGCCAACCACAACGCAGAAGCATTTGCACTTGTTATCAGGTTGGGCGTCGGGGTAAGGGGACGGTACCCGGCCACGTCCTACAGTGACTAGCAGTGACAGAGTACGGTTACGGTGCACTGTGCGACCAAGCGTGATTGTATAATGGTTTGGCTGTTGCAACTAGCTTATACATATATGAAGCAATATATATACATATATATAGCAACCCTGGCTGGGGCTCTGGGGGGCAGTTCAAAAAGATATAGTCTTTAAACTGCTAAGAAGAACATAGAACTTTTGGGGTGGAGACTGCAGTGAAATTGGGTAAACAAGGCGAAAGATTACGGGAAATAGTGTTGGGAATGATGACAAAACTAAATTAGACAGGGGAGTTTAAAACTAAACGCGGCAGAGACTCAGAAATCTGACTTAACATCTTATACTAAAAATAAAAGAACTGTGTGTACCGAAAAAATCATTCATGAAATTGTGAAAAAAGTAAAAGGCAGAGAGGAATGAGAAACAATTTGGATAGAATTAAGCGACGGTCGGGAAAAAGAGTGTCACAGGGGTATATATGGGCCCCAGTCTTATTAAAATCAATGAGCGACTTATCTGGGATGAAATGCGCAGGGCTTCCATACACAACAAAGTCTGTATAGTAGGCGACTTTAACCTTGGCCAAATAGATTAGACTGTCCTTACGGGTAACTCAGAATCAGAGGATTTTTCTCGAGACGATCCAGGACTGTTTCCTAAGTCAACATATAACCGAACCCACACGGGGTAATAATATACTGGATTTAGTTCTGACGAACAGAGAAAACCTCATTAGCAATGTCGAGGTAGGGAACGAACTTGCAAACAGCGATCACAAAGAAATTCGATTCCATTTAGATTTTCAGGGCAGACGTAAGGAAAATTCCACTAAAGTACCAGATTTCAGAAGGGCAAACTTTGACAGTTTAAAGAGGCAGCTGAGAGAGGGGGTGTCGCGCTTGGCCGTGAACCTCACAGATGACACCGACCTGATAACGAGATCTGAGATTGCCGAGTTCCACGATAATTTAAATAGTGAGTTACTTAATGCACAAAGGCAGAACATACCATACAAAAAGCTCAGATCAGACAACAATGACCCTAAATGGATAAATAATTATTTAAAGAACATCATTGGCCAAAGGAAGGCTATAGGTAGAAGGATAAATCGTGGCGAAATTCACCTCCGGGACTATTATAGGGTGTTGGCGAGTAGAGTTAAAACCGAGATAAGGAAAGCAAAGAGGAATAATGAGGTAAGGATAGCAAGGGAGGCGAAGACAAACCCCAAAGGATTCTACCAAATGTATCAAACTAAAACACGAGAAAAGATTGGACCAATACGGTCAGACTCCGGCGAGCTCACTGATAACGACGGAGAAATGAGCAATAATTTGAATAAATATTTTTCAACAGTTTTCACCACCGAAAATCTAAACATGATACCCGAGGCACCGACCCTATTCAGAGATAGTGAAGAAAACAAATTAAATGAGATAGTAGTGACTAGTAACGATGTTAGTAAGCAAATAGACAAACTAAAGCCTAATAAGTCACCTGGTCCCGATGAGATATTTGCCAGAGTATTAAAGGAATGTAAGGAAGAGCTTAGTATGCCCTTAGCAAAGTTGTTTAACATGTCCTTAAAAACAGGTGTAGTACCAGAATCCTGGAGGATAGCGAATGTAATACCGATTTTCAAGAAGAGGGATAGATCACTATCCTCTAACTACCGCCCAATCAGCCTAACATCAATAGTAGGCAAATTACTGGAAGCAATCATTTCAAACTCTATTCGAAATCACCTGGAGAAGCACCTATTGATCAATGATTCCCAGCATGGCTTCACAAGCGGACGTTCTTGCCTAACTAATCTATTAACATTCTTTTCATCAGTTTTCGAAGCAGTGGACGAGGGGCACAATTATGATGTGGTATATCTCGACTTTAGCAAAGCCTTCGACAGAGTCCCCCACGAAAGACTAATTAGAAAGGTAGAAGCTCATGGCATCAAGGGTGACATCCTTAAATGGATTAGGGCGTGGTTACAGGACAGGAAACAGCGAGTGAGCATTAACGGCACTAAGTCCCGTGGAGCAACGTCACAAGTGGAGTTCCCCAAGGCTCAGTACTTGGACCATTATTATTTATTATATACATAAACGACATAGATATCAGCATTGACAGCAACATAAGTAAATTTGCTGATGACACTAAAATAGGACGTGTTATCAAATCTGACGAGGACTCGGCAAAACTACAGGAAGATCTAAACAAATTTTTCGAATGGTCTGAAAAATGGCAGATGAAATTCAACGTCGACAAATGTAAAGTACTCGGTATAGGAGATGTAAACAGAAACCAGATACCAGATGAACAACGATGCCATAGAGAAATCCGACTGCGAGAGAGATTTAGGAGTAATGATAAGTAGGAACCTTAAGCCAAGTAAACAATGTTTTGCTCGTAACAAGGCTAATAAAGTACTTGGGTTCATACAAAGGAGTGTTAGTTACAAGACTAGCGAGGTCATCGTAAAACTGTATCTTGCTCTTGTGAGACCACACCTGGATTACGCAGTTCAGTTCTGGTCACCGTATTACAGAATGGATATAGAATCCTTGGAAAGAATTCAGAGGAGAATGACAAGACTAATCCCGGGCATTAGGAACCTTGAGTATAGAGACAGGTTAAAGCATCTTAATTTGCACTCCCCTCGAGAGACGTAGAGCGAGGGGCGACCTGATAGAGGTGTATAAGTGGAAGGCAGGGCTAAACAAAGGGGACATTACAAAGGTACTCAAATTATCCAACCAGGAGCGAACTCGTAACAATGGTTTTAAATTAGACAAATTTAGATTTAGGCGTGAAATAGGTAAACACTGGTTTGGAAACAGAGTAGTGGATGAATGGAACAAGTTACCAAATATCATCATTAACTCGAATACGCTGAATTGCTTCAAACATAGGTTGGATGCTCATATGAGCAATAGGGGTTGGGTGTAAACGGGACTGCCCAGTATGGGCCAATAGGCCCGCTGCAGTTTCCTCCATTCTTATGTTCTTATATATATATATATATATATATATATATATATATATATATATATATATATATATATATATATATATATATATATATATATATATATATATATATATATATATATATATATATATATTTATATATATACACATATATATATATATATATACATATATACATATATACTGTATATATATATATATATATATATATATATATATATATATATATATATATATATATACAGTATATATCAGCAGTCCATGTACACGAGTATTTCAATATACAAACGAGAACTCACTAGTTGGGAATAGAACCCTGGACCTCTCTGTGTGAACAGGGATCACTACCACCACGCCACAAGAACAGAAGCAATCCTAAGCTTTGTTTTATTTCACACAAAGCCTGTTCATTCATCTTATTTTTAAGCACGTATATGGACCGATGAGATATATACTGTACAGTATGTAGCCTCGTGTTTGCTTGCTGGATTCGGTAAAATGCTCCTCCGACCACACAGTTGGCACTGGTAATCCCCAATGGAAGTTCACATTGCTTAAAAATAAGACGAATGAACATGTTAGGCTTTGTGTGAAATAAAACAAAGTCTAGGATTGCTTTTTTTTTTTATTGGGCACCCCCCTACATCCTTGTGTAAGGTGAAGCGCAGAAGCGTTTACAGCGCCCAACAGCGAAGCATGCTTGCCTTTATGTCTCATGAGTTAAGGGCGTAGAAGCCTGAAGAGTCAAGGGCGTAGAAGCCTGAAGAGTCAATGGTTTATGTCATCAAGTTATTGGAAGCTCCAACAACTTTCCCTGAATACGAATTCGCAACTTTCGACTTACACCAGGTACCTACTTTACTGCTAGGTGAACAGGGACTAATGGGGGCTAGGAAGTAAGTCCAAACAACTTCCACCAGCCCGGGAATCGAACCCGTGACATCTCGCTTGCGAGGCAAGAACGGTACCGCTTCTACCACCGGTCCCCCGCTTCTGTTGTTCTTGTGGCGCGGTGGTAGTGATCCCTGTTCACATAGAGAGGTCCAGGGTTCTATTCCCGACTAGTGAGGTTTTGTGATAATACTCAGTTGTAACACTACTATGGCATCATCGTGAAAAAGTAGCTTGAATGAGAAATGTCTTTTAGACAAGAATGTTAAAGATAGTCCAAGTTGAAACACAACTTCAGAAATTAACAGGAACTATTTTCATATCTTATTCATCGTTGAATGCTTTTCAAATATTTTTTTTTTTACAGTTTTTCTCCCTCACAAAAATTTCCTGTATTTTGACACTGGAAATCTGGCAACTCTTCCCCCGACACAAGTGAGGAGACAAAACATAAGTTCTGCACTGTTAGCCTTGGGGGTCACTGCTGCCTCAGAGACTAAACAAGCACTGGGGAGAATGGATATCGAATCCTTAGAAAGCATAAAGAGCAGGATGACAAAACTAGTCTCGGGCATTAGAACCTTGAGTACAGAGACAGGTTAACATAAGAACATAAGAACATAAGAATGGAGGAAACTGCAGCTGGCCTATTGGCCCATACTGGGCAGTCCCGTTTACACCCAACCCCTATTGCTCATATAAGCATCCAACCTATGTTTGAAGCTATTCAGCGTATTCGAGTTAATTATGATATTTGGTAACTTGTTCCATTCATCCACTACTCTGTTTCCAAACCGTGTTTACCTATTTCGCGCCTAAATCTAAATTTGTCTAATTTAAAACCGTTGTTACGAGTTCGCTCCTGGTTGGATAGTTTGAGTACCTTTGTAATGTCCCCTTTGTTTAGCCCTGATTTCCATTTATACACCTCTATCAGGTCGCCCCTCGCTCTACGTCTCTCGAGGGAGTGCAAATTAAGATGCTTTAACCTGTCTCTATACTCAAGGTTCCTAATGCCCGGGATAAGTCTTGTCATTCTCCTCTGAATTCTTTCCAAGGATTCTATATCCATTCTGTAATACGGTGACCAGAACTGAACTGAGTAATCCAGGTGTGGTCTCACAAGTGCAAGATACAGTTTTAGGATGACCTCGCTAGTCTTGTAACTAATACTCCTTTGTATGAACCCAAGTACTTTATTAGCCTTGTTACGAGCAAAAATACATTGTTTACTTGGCTTAAGTTCCTACTTATCATTACTCCTAAATCTCTCTCGCAGTCGGATTTCTCTATGGCATCGTTGTTCATCTGGTATCTGGTTTCCCTGTTTACATCTCCTATACTGAGTACTTTACATTTGTCCACGTTGAATTTCATCTGCCATTTTTCAGACCATTCGAAAAATTTGTTTAGATCTTCCTGTAGTTTTGCGGAGTCCTCGTCAGATTTAATAACACGTCCTATTTTGGTGTCATCAGCAAATTTCCTTATGTTGCTGTCTATGCCGATATCTATGTCGTTTATGTATATAATAAATAATAATGGTCCAAGTACTGAGCCCTGGGGAACTCCACTAGTGACGTTGCTCCAATGGGACTTAGTGCCGTTAATGCTCACTCGCTGTTTCCTGTCCTGTAACCACGCCCTAATCCATTTAAGGATATTACCTTTGATGCCATGCGCTTCTACCTTTCTAATTAGTCTTTCGTGGGGGACTCTGTCGAAGGCTTTGCTAAAGTCGAGATATGCCACATCATAATTGTGCCCTTCATCCACCGATTCGAAAACTGATGAAAAGAATGTTAATAGATTAGTTAGACATGAACGCCTGCTTGTGAAGCCATGTTGGGAATCATTGATCAACTTGTGCTTCTGCAGGTGGTTTCGAATAGAGTTTGAAATGATTGATTCAAGTAATTTGCCTAGTATTGATGTTAGACTGATTGGGCGGTAGTTAGAGGATAGTGATCTATCCCCATTCTTGAAAATCGGTATTACATTTGCTATCCTCCAGGATTCTGGCACTACACCTGTATTTAAGGACATGTTAAACAACTTTGCTAAAGGATACTAAGCTCTTCCTTACATTCCTTTAATACTCTGGCAAATATCTCATCGGGACCAGGTGACTTATTAGGCTTTAGTTTGTCTATTTGCTTACTAACATCGCTACTCGTCACTGCTATCTCGCTTAATTTGTTTTCTTCACTATCTCTGAATAGAGTCGGTGCCTCGGGTATCATGTTTACATTTTCGATGGTGAATACTGTTGAAAAGTATTTATTCAAATTATTGCTCATTTCTCCGTCGTTGTCAGTGAGCTCGCCGGTGTCTGACTGTATTGGTCCAATATTTTCTCGTGTTTTAGTTTGATACATTTGGTAGAATCCTTTGGGGTTTGTCTTCGCCTCCCTTACTATCCTTACCTCATTATTCCTCTTGGCGCTCCTTATCTCGGCTTTAACCCAACTCGCCAATACCTTATAATAATCCTGGAGGTAAATTTCGCCATGATTTATCCTTCTACCTATAGCCTTCCTTTGGCCAATGATGTTCTTTAAATAATTATTTATCCATTTAGGGTCATTGTGGTCTGATCTGAGTTTTTTTTATAGCATGCTCTGCCTTTGTGCATTAAGTAACTCATTATTTAAATTGTCGTGGAACTCGGCTATCTCAGATCTCGTTATCAGGTCGGTGTCATCTGTCAGGTTCACGCCCAAGCACGACACTCCTTCTCTCAGCTGCCTCTTTAAACTGTCAAAGTTTGCCCTTCTGAAATCTGGTACCTTAGTGGAATTTTCCTTACGTCTGCCCTGAAAATCTAACTGGAATCTAATTTCTTTGTGATCACTGTTTGCAGGTTCGTTCCCTACCTCGACATTGCTGATGAGGTTTTCTTTGTTCGACAGAACTAAATCGAGTATATTACTACCCCGGGTGGGTTTGGTTATATGTTGACTTAGGAAACAGTCCTGGATCGTTTCGAGAAAATCCTCTGATTCTGAGTTACCCGTATGGTCAGTCCAATCTATTTGGCCAAGGTTAAAGTCGCCTACTATACAGACTTTGTTGTGTATGGAAGCCCTGCGCATTTCATCCCAGATAAGTCTCTCATTGACTCTATCAAGATTGGGAGGTCTATATATTACTCCTGTGATTAATTTTTCCCTACCGTCGATTAATTCTATCCAAATTGTTTCTGTATTCCGTTCAGTTTTTATTTCCTTATTTATTTCACACTTCAGATTATCCCTGACATAGATTGCTACTCCGCCTCCTTTCCTGGTCTGCCTATCGGTATGGAACAATTTGTAACGCGCAATTTGGTATTCGACCGGTAACTCACGTGAGTCTAGGTTGATCCATGTTTCAGTGAATGCTATTATGTCGACTTTTTCGGTACATACAAAGGCCATAATATCATTCATTTTGTTTCTCATGCTTCTACTGTTCTCGTAGTAGACATTTAAGTTAGTCGTGTTCTGAGTCCTCCCCTTACCGTGTTTAGGTTTAAACTCCCTGTCTGCTTTAGTTTTGTCGTCATTCCTAACACTATTTCCTTGTAATCTTTCACTTTGTTTACCCGCTCCCACTGCAGTCTCCTCCACCCCCGTGCCCATATGTTCCCCTAGCAGTTTAAAGGTTTCGATATCTTTTGAACTGCCCCCTCTAGAGACCCAGCCAGGGTTGCCACCCCCTCCCGAAACAGGTGCACCCTATCCCTAGCATAAAGGTCCCTTCTGCCGTAGAAGTTGTCCCAGTTGTCAATGAATGGGACTGATATTGACTTGCAATATCCGTCAAGACGGCCGTTGACACCAACCGCCCTTGACAACCATTCATTGCTAACTCTCCTTCTAGGCAGGACACCACATGTGATAGGGATCCCTCCCTTAGTCCTAATACGATCTATAGCTGTCTTGAACTTATCAAGAAGTTCTTCACTCCTACACCGGCTAATATCATTGCCTCCTGCACTGAGGCAGATAATGGGTTTGTTCCCATTACCAGACAAGATATTGTCCATCCTGTCAACTATATCCCCCACCCCAGCCCCTGGCAAACACACCCTCATCCTATTTTATTTTTCCCACAAAAGGTTCTGTCCAAGTACCTTGCCCGTGAGTCACCAACAATTAAAGTTTTTATACCTTCCTTGTTAGCCCTGTCCCTGGCTGTACTAACGTCCATTTCGTCTATCAAGGTACTGAACGAGTTGGTACACTTAGCTGTTGTTGTCGTTGTTGTATCCTTGGTGTGTTTCTTGACCACCAGCTTGGTAGTCCCTCTCCTCACAACCTTCCATTCGTCATTCACCGGCTTTCCCTGTCTCGTTTCTTCCTTCATCTTTGATATCTCTTCCTTTAATTTCAAGATTTCTTGCTCTAATTTCAGGTTTTTTCCTTGGTATTCTGTAACTCGGTCCACAGATGGGCATAACCCCGTTTACAAGTAGCACTAGCCATATCTGGTAATTATCCCTCTGGAGACGTAGAGTGGTAGTGGTAGAGGTGTATAAATGGAAGTCAGGCTAAACAAAGGCGATATAACAAAGGTACTCATACTATCCAACCAGGAGCGAACTTATAGCAATGGTAAACGGGGCTAGATAATAATCCTGCAGAAAATGATAAGCAACATGAAACAGTGTTTGCCCTTTACGTCACAGGGAGAAAACTTTCTTGGTAGTAGTGGCGGTAAACCTTTAAGTTACAGTACGTTAATTCCTCCTCCATATTCTTCCCCAACTCTCAGCTGTGACGTCATCATAGACCCTCGCCCACACCCTCTACTGAGACTCAGGAATTAGAGTGACTGGCAGAGTTTATTCATCAGTCACAAGTCAACATTTTGTATCAACAACTTTATACGAAGAAGTTTTATACGAGAATTAACAATATTTAGGGTGTTCCAGAAAAATGTCCCTACCTGCCTGCCTCCCTCCCTGCCTGTTCCTTCCCTCCCTCCCTCCCTGCTCCCTGCCTCCCTCCCTTCCTGTTCCTTGCCTCCTCCCTCCTGCTCCCTGCCTCCCTCCCTTCCTGTTCCTTGCCTCCCTTCCCTCCCTGCTCCTTGCCTCCCCCCTTCCCTACTCCTTGTCTTCCTCCCTTCCTGCTCCTTGCCTCCACCCCTTCCCTACTCCTTGCCTTCCTCCCTCCCTGCTCCTTGCCTCCCCCCCTTCCCTACTCCTTGTCTCCCTCCCTTCCTGCTCCATGCCTCCCTCCCTCCAACTCACAGTGTCTCAGGGAGGGAGGCAGGGACATTTCTCTGGGACACTCTATATTATATATTACAATTAGACAAAACAGATATACTAACCATGTACGTATTGCACACACACGATTTATTAACGTTATTTATATAGTTGCTGTTAATTTATGTAGTGTTATTATAATTAGTTATACGGTTGGAGACAGACATTATAAACTAAGTCTGTATGTAGAGGTGTTATTTCTGAGCCACGTCATGTTGTTGTTCCTCTTAACACCCACATCAGTAGATATGTGGTTTACCTCTTATTGTTGTCCTGTTTAATGGCGTCAAATTAACTCAAGGACTGTAATTACCTGTATAATCCGATCCCGTTAAGAATAAGATAGATAACGTGTGAATCCTTTAGATACGTCGCCAGCACACAGAGTCAGCCTCTTGCCAGCTTCCTCAACTTGCGTGCCACTAATGCTCTCTTAACTACTTGATAATTTTGTTTAATTTTCTCCTCTGATTGGTGGTAGTTAAGGAGTGCCAGGAGTCATGACCTTGTGGTTGTTTCTTAATGGCCTGTTAACCTCTGGGGGTTTAGTCCATCTTGTAGGATAGGTTAAGTTAGAATACGTTAGGTTAGGATAGGTTAAGTTAGGCTGGGTTAGGTTAGGATAGGTCAGGTTTAGTTAGAGTATGTAAGGATTGGTTAAGGTTAGGATAGGTTAAGTTAGATTAGGTTAGGTTAGGATAGGTTAAGTTAGATTAGGTTAGGTTAGGATAGGTTAACTTAGTGTAATCGCCCTCAAGGCAATCATGCTATCACAGGATAAGGAGACCTGTCACGTTGGTCACGAAGAATATAATTCGGTCAAAAACCTGTCAACAACAATTATTACAGTGTAAGTAAGCATCATTTTGATAAAACATTCCTTAACATAATGAACTTAGCACAATAATACAACTACAGTGGGATATTAAGTACATTCCTTAACATAATGAACTTGACAATAATACAGTGGTAGGATCTCATATATGCACCAATGTTCCGTAAACAGACTTACGTGTCACGGGTCAGACCCCACGAGGAACTCTCAACATGGCCTCCTTCAGTTCTCTCCCAAGCCCCTCACAAATAATGATGAAAATAAACTGTTTTGATTCTCTTCCTTTATTTTATTCTTTACAATCATCAAACAGAATGCATATTCTCCCCTAACAAGGCAAAGTAAAAAAAAAAGTTGAATCAGTTTCCACATTTTCTCCAAACATATACTACTTACACTAGCCTGCCATGGCCCTTCTAAAATCTTCCCGTGACCCCTGGCCCCAGTATGAGAAACACTGACTCCAAGGAGAGGTAGGGGTGTTCTCTACTCCAAAGCGTTTTCTGACCCTTATAGCACAGGGAACCACCAAGGCACCAGGCGGCGTCTTGTTCTTATTAACAGATCAGCAAAGTTCGAGCGTCTCCGTCCTGTAAACAACTACCTGCCACCTCCACTCACTCCCTCCCAGTAAATGCCGAAACTTAAATATCTCATGGTTGGTAACACTTAGAGTAGGGTAAGTTAGGTTAAGTTAGATTAGGTTGAGTTTGTGTTTGGGTGGTTAATTATCAGGTGTATTAAGCTGGGGTGTCTAATCTTAAGGTGATCTAGCAAAACCTGATCGAAATCTGTAGAAACAAAATAAACGGATATTCAAAACTTTTTACTAAAGACACTAAATGGGGGAAATTGTGGCGCTATGGACACAAACGACAATAGGAACTTCCATACACTTCACAAACAGTTAAACACGTCACAAAATGTCAATAAAATGTCACAAACACTTCACAGTTTTACTAAGTTTGTGCTGTTAAAACAAAAATCATCACCATTTAACGTTTGATTCCTTAAATTATAATAAAACAAGATCTCACTTAACATGGTGACCTGACAACGGTAACCTCACAACATGACGGTTGAGGGTGACCTGACCACGAGATCTGACGGTGACGAGTTCCATAACAATTTAAATAATGATTTACTTAATGCACAAAGGCAGAATATACCATACAGAAAACTCAGATCAAATAACAACGATCACAAATGGATGTAAGAGAATAAACGATGGTGACAATGGACAAGTTGACGGTTCTGGGTAAACACAAGAAATACACTCTGCCACGTTCGTAAAGTGATACGGTATATATAATTTGTAATAAATGTTTAAAGTCCTGCTATAATAGTCGAGATAAGTTTATTTCTCTAGAAACAGGGCCGCTATTTGCAATGACGTCACTACCTACCTTGCAGACGACGCACGGATGGAGATTGAGAAGTAATGACATTGTCTGGACTTTGTTTTGAGAATGCCTGATGCTAGGTAAACATGACAACATAATGCTGTTATTGTTTTGATGATTCACTAATGAACCACTGGAATATATCATTTATATTAATTAATGGGTAAATTTCTATTTTAACTACCATAAATATTTGGATGCTTAGATTCGAGATAGTCGATATAGGGTAAATGTTAAGTTTTGGTCATCCCTGTACTTAGACATGAAGACTATGTTTTTTTTATGAAGATTTGCGATGTGTTATGAACTATTTCGACCTTCATTTCTATCAGAAATCACGAGTTTTGAGTACTACCCCTCCCTGTTACTGTGTCCTTACCGCTGCTGTTACTGTGTCCTTACTGCTGCTGTTACTGTGTCCTTACTGTTACTGTGTCCTTACTGTTACTGTGTCTACTGCTGCTGTTACTGTGTCCTTACTGTTACTGTGTTACTGCTGTTACTGTGTCCTTACTGTTACTGTGTCCTTACTGCTGCTGTTACTGTGTCATACTGTTACTGTGTCCTTACTGTTACTGCCTGTTACTGTGTCTTACTGTTACCCTACTGCTGCTGTTACTGTGTCCTTACTGTTACTGTGTCCTTACTGCTGCTGTTACTGTGTCCTTCTGTTGTCCCTACTGCTGCTGTTACTGTGTCCTTACTGTTACTGTGTCCCTACTGCTGTTACTGTCCTTACTGTTACTGTGTCCTTACTGCTGCTGTTACTGTGTCCTTACTGTTACTGTGTCCTTACTGCTGCTGTTACTGTGTCCTTACTGTTACTGTGTCCTTACTGCTGCTGTTACTGTGTCCTTACTGTTACTGTGTCCTTACTGTTACTGTGTCCTTACTGCTGCTGTTACTGTGTCCTTACTGTTACTGTGTCCTTACTGCTGCTGTTACTGTGTCCTTACTGCTGCTGTTCCTTACTGCTACTGTTCCTTCACATACGTTGAGTCTCTAGGCAACAGGTGGCTCGTGTTCGGTCATTACCTTCATGTCATTATGTGGCGGCCTCCAAGATTCACTGGGTCCTGCGATTGATATATTGTGTCTGTCTGTCTGTCTGTCTGTCTGTCTTGGTTTATTGTGTCTGTCCCTGTGTGTGTGTGTGTGTGTGTGTGTGTGTGTGTGTGTGTGTGTGTGTGTGTGTGTGTGTGTGTGTGTGTATCTTTATGTCTGTCTATCATGCTGTCTGTTTGTCTGTCTTGATCATTGTGTGTCGTGTATGCTACCAGCCACCGCCCACCACCACCACCACCACCACACCACCACCACCACCGTCACCATCACCACCACACACCACCACCACCACCGCCACCACCACCACCACCACCACAACCAAAGCACCCGTCACCGCCACCCACCACCAACGTCACCACCACCAAGTCACCACCACCACACCACCACCACCAGCCCCACCACCACCACCACAACCACCGTCACCATCACCACCGTCACACACCACCACCACCACCGTCACCATCCACCACCGTCACCACCACCACCACCACCACCACAACCAAGCACCGTCACCGCCACCCCCACCAACGCCACCACCGTCACCACCACCACCACCACCACCACCACCAGCCCCTACCACCGTCACCACCACCACTCACCACCACCACCCCCGCCACCACCACCAAAGCACCGTCACCGCCACCGCACCACCGCCACCACCACCACCACCACCACCGCCGCCGCCACCACCACCACCACCACCACCACCACCAAAGCACCCGTCACCGCCACCCCCACCACCAACGTCACACCACCATCACCACCGCCACCAACACCACCACCACCACCACCACCGCAGCCACCACCACCAAAGCACCCGTCACCCGCCACCCCACCACCACCACCACCACCGTCACCTGGCACCACCACCACCACCACCACCACCACCCCACCACCACCACCACACCACCGTCACCACAACTACCACCATCACCACCACCACCACCACCACCTACAACAGGAGGCCGGACAACGCCTGTTATGCTGTTCACACTCCGGTAACCACGAAAAGAATGTTGAGTTGACAGGAAGTTACAACACAGTGAATCCCTCTTCTGCCAACCTGCTCACAAAGGTCTGGATATACTCATAAACTCGCAAGCTCTCGTCATAACATCCAATATACTCACAAAGGTCTGGGTATACTCATAAACTCGCAAGCTCTCGTCATAACACCACCAATATACTCACAAAGGTCTGGATATACTCATAAACTCGCAAGCTCTCGTCATAACATCCAATATACTCACAAAGGTCTGGGTATGCCATACAGTACTCATAAACTCACATACTCAAAGCTATTACATAATTTTTTCTGCTTGGATTGTAAGCTACAGATTGAAGAGGTTCATTATAAGGTTATGTTATGTTATGTTATGTTATCTCACAAGAACGATCCAGTTTATATTGTGAGTACAATTGGTATGGATGTTGTGTGAGTCAGTTATAAATTAGATGTATATTTTCTGAGACTTTTGTGAGTAATGTTTAGAAACTGTGCTCATAATAAGTATTTTGTGAGTTGTGAGTATTTATTTACACAAACAAATAAACAAATACACCTGACCTCATAACATACACCAACATACACCAACATACACTCCTACTTCTCCCCAACAAACATATGTATAACCTTCGATGTCATTTTGGTTATATAAGTGTACAAGATCAGGCAGTAAGGTGTTGGTTTCCTATTTCCTTACCTGTAATAACATATAGTGGCTACCAGGTGAGATCTCATTATCTTACCTGGCAAGATCTATGGAGGGAGAGTACCTGCGGTGTAAGTTTGTTTTGGAAGCTGTACGTGTAATCAGGAGTAGAAATAATGTTCTGTATTTTGAAACCTTACCTGTAATGAATTGGTCTGTAATATAATGTATGTAATTAATTGTTCTTTTTTAATAATTATGAATAGGTAATAATTTATATTTTTTATTTTTAATGATATTTGGGATCACCTGAAGATTAGCTCTCCCAACTTATTTTACCTGATGAATAAATACCCTAACGCTACCTGGGGGTTAGGGTGTTAGGTTAGGTTAGGTTAGGTTAGGTTATGTTAGGTTAGGTTAGTATTGAGGTGGTTAATCTTTAGGTGAAATAAGCTGGGCGGTTAATCTTCATGTGATCTGATATTTGACTTTGTTTTCTGAATAATCCAACTTGTAACGTGCTGTTAAATATGTTATGCCTGTAATGAGTTGCCCTTTCATCCATATCTGTAATGGGTTGCTTTCTTAGATCACATTAACCGAGGGTGGTTCTCCACCATCACTAAACACAACAGTCTCGTGTCGTGATCTCACTGCACGAATTCTTACCTGATGCTGCCAGTAACTACACGTAATTATCACGAATTTCTACGAGAATTTAACGCCAACACTTGCTAATGACTGGGTGGTGATCGATCGCAGTGTTTACCAGTAAGATGTACACAGTGTAGTTAACTTGCGTCAGTAAAGTAGTTCTCTTCGACCAGTACTGAGCTCGCTTCCTGGGTTGGGAAGGTCTGTACAACACAGGGCGGGATGCTTGTCACGTAACGCGTCGTAAGGAACAGTTTCCTTGAGGTGAATAAGATGATCTTGCATTCTTATCCAACAATCTGCGATGATCTGCACAAACAGGAGGCAAAAAAGACGATAAACATGGACACATTACATATCTTGCACAGCTCTCAGACAAAGAACTCGGTATCAACTTGCAAGGCTATCAAAACACGCGACTTCTAAAGTAAACGACACACTGGCCACAAAGGATTAAAATTACAATAGCAACAACAACCAAGATACATTAAGGTGTTCTTCCTCGATTATGTCGTTAAGGAGATTATCTTCCACTCCAGTTCCCGTTAACAGACATAAAACAAAAAACATTGCTGGTGTTTTGAACTTTTCTCTTTTAAATTCCAAGAAACTTCGTCAAGGACGTAATTTTTATAACTTTTTCCCATTATTTTCTTTTCTGAGGACAGATAAACTCCCCGCCAACGCCATCCCTCCCAGGGCTGTGCAGCGCCACCGCCGCCGCTTCCTGTTGCCTCCTCTTGTCCACAATGACGAGCTTCCTCTTCTCAATGTTGCGAAACCTCGCTGCATCTTCCGCTTTTTCTACCCTGCCTCAGTTCCTCTGCGCTACTGCCAGGCTCTTTTTACGAGTGGGTCGCGGCGGGGGGAACCTGGTGGTAGTGGTGGGGACTTATGAGCCATTTCCTCCGTGATTACCGCAGGCTTCTTGGCCTCCCACGCTCGTTCACGCTGTGTTTCCTCAAGCACCTGCTGCTGCCCAAGTCTCCCCGCTCTGAGGACCTTTTTCTTCATTTACGACAATTAGAGACAATAATAATATATCTTTCTCTCCCTCTTTCGTCCTAGTTTATTGCAGTACCGGCTCATTACGCGACTGTAAATGCGTTGAATATGAACGTCGAGTGAGTTGATCTACAGGTTCTCGTGTAAACAGAATATATGACGCTTGAAAAACTCGACGACGGTAGAGACACAGAGAAAAACGAGGTTACGGTGTTGTGTTGTCGTGTGAAGGTGTCCGTCACTACTCCTGGTGGTGCAGGATCTCCTGGACTCTCGTCTCCTGCACTAGTACCAGCGGGCCCTCTCCCCGCCTGCCACTGTACACTCGACGGAGGGGAGTCAACCACTCGTGTCTGACGGCTTCATCATTCACAGGTTCTTTATTGTTCTTGTACCCCCCAAAAACATATATTAGTGAAGGATAATGTTACACCGAATACACCAGTCTCTCTCTCTGCCACACCTACTTTCTACACACTCCTACACTCATACACTCTACACTCATCTACACTCCTACATTCAACAGTCTTGTACAATCTACACTACACTCTCGCAAACTCCTACACTCTCCTGCACTCTAACCTCTCCTACACTGTACACACCTACACTCTCTACTACCCTACACTCTCCTACACTAGTTAACACTCTCCTACACACCTACACTCTACACACTGTTACACTCTCGTACACACACTGTCACTTTACCACCACCCACACACCACCCACACACCACCCACACACTTCCCACACGCCCTAATATCCACCCACATTATCCGCCCCAATTCTGTGTTCTCTCGACGACTTCATCATCCACACTGTTGATAACCAGACCAGTACACCTACACTCTTTCATACCCACACGACATCCACACACTATTTTACACACCACCTACACCCCATCAAACATCACTACACTCACTATCAACCTCGCATTTTCATCCACCATAATCATCTTTTAGTATTGTCATTCATTCCACCAAAGTTTTATTACAGAAAATATGCGACAGTAACAACGCGTGTGAGGTAAGGCATTCTCACCCGTGTTGCCAGTGGAAGGTGGGTGAAGGAGGTGGGTGAGGGAGGTGGGTGAAGGAGGTGGGTGAGGGAGGTGGGTGAGGGAGAACCTACCATCTGTGCCGGATATTGAGTTTTATGGTAACCTTGTTCTGTTCTTAGGTCTTACCACGCTCCAGGATTCATATGCAGTTTATGTTATGAAGTTGGGTTGGGTTGGGTTGGGTTGGGTTTAGTTGGTTGTTGGATTGGGTTAGGTTGGGTTGGGTTGGGTTACGTTAGGTTGGGTTGGGTTGGGTTGGGTTGGGTTGGGTTGGGTTGGGTTAGGTTGGGTTGGGTTGGGTCTGAGTCCGGTTCCTTAGACCATTCCATTGTGTCATGTTCCACGTTTTTGTGTCGCCGCCTCTCCCGACCGGTCCTCACAAGAAGGTCATAGTTGTGTGTTTTTTACCCATAAATGCTATACCAAGGTGTATGGGAGGCGTCTCTTGTGTTACCTGGAGTGTGTGTTGGAGGTTCGTTGGTTCAAAGGTTCAAGTTGTGGTTGTCTGGCGTGAGTTTGATGACTCTCTCGATGCTCACCACAGTATTTATTATTCCCAGCCAAGAGGAACTTACAGACGATGAAGGAAGTGAAGGAAGTGAAGGAAGAATAAGTGTAAATATGGAGGATTCCTTAAATTTTTATCTCCCAGAGTGATCTACACACTTTACACCATTCACTCACCTGTTGTGCCCACTTTGTTTTTATAATACCCAACACGGCCTTCAGGGACTACGTGCATAAACAATGACTTAATGAAATATATAACCATGGGACGTGATGTGCCCCCCCTGAGTACACTCCTTATGACACGAAATTTGGAACTTAAGATCTTAAAAAAAAAAAAACTCGTGAAGTTGAAGATGAAATTTTTGCATATTGATACACACTTATTAAGCTACTACAAAGCTTGATATATTAGACTTGTCCCTCTAATGCTATAAGACACACAGTTGCTGGTCTTACTAAACGCTGAGGTGTTGTTCCACAGCTCATTCTCCTGACCACAAACTGCACATTTTTACATATATATAAAATAGTTAATTCCCAACTATAATAATATAGTTTCACCCGATAACAATATTAACGAGGTATAGTGTCCTGTAAACGTACCAAGTATCGGTAAATAAGACACAGGAGAACAAGAGGGCGGAGGAGACTGAACCGATGACTCCCGAGCGGGCGAGACAACGAGCGGGCGAGACACTCTAGTAGTGTCAGAGAAAGTGAACAAATTAACCGGTGATAGTATCCTTTTTCAACCGTACTTGGATACAATATTAACCGTACGTACGTAGACAATATTAACCGTACGTAGATACACTAACAGCCGTACTTGGAGACAATATTAACCGTACGTAGATACACTAACAACCGTACTTGGAGACAATATTAACCGTACGTAGATACACTAACAGCCGTACTTGGAGACAATATTAACCGTACGTAGATACACTAACAGCCGTACTTGGAGAGAACAAAGCCAGAGAATGATTTACGTTACATCCAAATCAACCACTAATTAGCTTAAACACCTTTATTACTACATCTATTTAACGAAGTCAAATCACCTTCCCTCCCTCCTATCATGTAGTGGGTTGATGACCTCACCTTCAACCATGAGTTAAGATATTTGTGAGTAGAGACAAAAAAAAAATTAAATTGAATAAGTTTTTCATTTCTTATTTTTAGATTTATCATCTTAGGAATTATACCTTAAGAGTTTAGTCAGGTGAAAGAATGGACTCGTTTGATACACTTAATAAATTATCTGATGTTATAAAGAAATAG
The DNA here is from genome assembly GCF_018991925.1 of Homarus americanus. Lineage (NCBI taxonomy): Eukaryota > Metazoa > Arthropoda > Malacostraca > Decapoda > Nephropidae > Homarus > Homarus americanus. Next base: position 8,075,606 of record NW_024732867.1, on the reverse strand, counting down.
TCTATATGTTTATTGATGTATATAATGACTTAATGTATGTCAGTACCCGCACCTGTAGTATTATCGTCCCGCATGCCTCACACACGACACAGGTTGTTGACATCTGATCGAGGGCATTGTATACCGTCAGTAAACCTAACCTAACCTAACCCCCCCCTCCAGGTAGCATTAGGGTGGTTAATCTTCAGGTGAAATAATCTAGAATCTAAAAATTATCTTCCAATGATAGAAAGAAACGTCTTCAGGGTTACAAGAGGTAAAAGTTTCCCCGGGCGTGGGTGAGTGCAGACGTAAACACCTGTTGAGAAAAACCATTACGCCTCACATTACCTGCAAAACAACCCGAGTCATTATTACAGGTGAGAGAACATAAACATCTTCCAGCACACTATAACTGGAACATGATATCCAGTGATGATTTCCTGGAATGCCGTGGAGAGCATCTTAGGAATAATTTAAATACTGGAATTATATATCTATAGTTAAGAGCCTTGTGGTGTAGTAGATTAAAGGAATTACCCGAAGATTATTAACTCCAGTTTATTTCACTTGAAGACTAACCACAATAATGATAAACTAATCTAAATTAATCTAACTAAACGTAGTCAAATTTAACGTAAACGAACCTAAACTAACGTAACGTAACGAAATGTAATGTCAAATAACACAATACAAACTAGCCTAACCAACCCCCTCCCCCAGGTAACGTTAGGGTGTTTAGCCATCAGGTGAAATATACTGAGAGGGCTAATATTCAGGTGATTCAGTAAAAGAACAGGTAAGCAACAACAACAGCAGTAGTAGTCCTCGTAGTCTGCAGGTCAGCCCTAGATGTAGGCTAATGGTAAAACATCATAAAGGTTTATTCTTTCACGTAGGAAGAGCCGTCATTCTCTCCATAAGGCAAAAATTGACTTATAACCTTCCTCAAACTTTTCCTTTCTCCGACAGACAAAGTTCTAATTGATTCCCCGAGAGAGAGAGAGAGAGTCTTCATTTATATCACAAGGTTAATCCGACCTTTATCTTCATCTACTATATATATATATATATATATATATATATATATAAGAATCATATATACAGGCAGTAGTTAAGGGATATATTTGTAAACAAATTTCCCAGTAGGTTAAGTCTCCTCATCACAAGTTCTAGGATCAATAGTCTTGACCACACACACACACACACACACACACACACACACACACACACACACACACACACACACACACGCACACACACACACACACACACACACACACACACACACACACACACACACACACACACACACACTTACACACCTTAGTTGGTGACTTCTGAGGTGACTAAAGAGGGCGATACAGGACCGGCAGGGTCGTTCACAGATGTTGCACATGTGGGGGGCTACATCTAGTGCGGGAGGGGCGGCGGCAGCGTCTTTCCGGTACTGGCACTAGTCTGCCTCGTTATGCAGTCGGGTTTAACTCGAAAGTATTGACTCCTTCTTGTGTGGTGCTCCTCCAAGCGCTACGGTGTGGAGTAATCGTCTCCCAGGTGAGGGGGTCGATTTGGAACTTTTTCAAGTTTGTCTTAAGACTATCCTTATACCTTTTCAGTTCCCTGCCAGCATTACGTTTACTATTCGTTAGATGACTGTAAAGTAGCTGCTTTGGCAGTCTACTGTCGTCCATGCGGGTAACATGGCCAGTCCAGCGTAGTTGCTCCTGGATAATTGCAGCCTCGATGCTCCTACAGTTGGTGTCAGCAAGAATACTGGCATTTTTTTCTCTTGTCTTCCCAGCGAACTTGGAGGATGGAACGTAGACTACGTTGGTGAAAGTTTACAAGTGCCTTGACGGGCCTCCTGTACAGTATGTGACCCATATTTCGCTGCCATATAGCAGGGTGGGGTGGACCATTGCTCGATATACGTGCAACTTTGCAGATAATTTCAGCTCCCTACAGCTGAAGACACGGGTACGGAATCTGCCAAAGGCTTGAGGTGCACATTTGATCCGATGTTAAATCTCTTCATCGATGTCCGCAGTGGTGGACAGGTTGGAGCCGAGATACTGAAAGTGGTTACTATTAGAGAGGGTAGTACCATTAAGCTGGATGGATGGTGGAGGTGTGGCTGAACCAGGGTCAAGCTGAAAGAGAATCTGAGTCTTATGTACATTTACCTCAAGGTCAAAGTGTGTATAAGCATCTGCATAGGTGTTCAGGATCTCCTGTAGGTCGCGTTCAGTGTGAGTGACAAGGGTGAGGTCGTCTGCATACTGAAGTTTCAGTAATGGTAACAGCCAACACCTTTGTTCCTGCCTGGGGTCGTCTTCATCCAGTACTCAATGTCCACCCCGCTGGCTAAATTGGCAATGGCATGAGTAAGGAAAGCAGCCAAGAAAATGGAAAAGAGAGTTGCTGCCAGTACATCATTGTTTTACCCCCCGTTTGGATGGAAAAGAACTCAGACTGGGTGCCATTGTGCAGGACTCTGGGATGAATTTTGGTGGGCAGCCAAAACGTTTGAGGGTCCGCCAGGGGGCTTCCCTGTTGACCGTGTCGAAGGCTTTGGTTAGGTCGATGAAGGCCATGTACAAGTCACGACGCTGTTCTCTGCACTTTTCCTGTGTCTGGCGGGCAGCAAAGATCATGTCAGTGGTGCCACATGATGGTCTAAGGCCACATTGAGATTCTGGGAGGAAGTTTTCAGTCTCAGGAAGAAGTCTGTTTAGGAGGACTCAAGCGATAATCTTGCCAGCTACGGACAACAGCGAGATCCGCGGTCGATGCCACAGTCTGACCGGTCTCCCTTGTTCTTATAAATATTGATGATGGAGGCGTCTTCAAGAGCTTGGGGGATTTCCTCCTTTTCCCATATATTCTCCAGGAGAGAGTAGAGACGGCTGGTAAGCAGAGGTCCTCCTGCTTTATACACCTCGGCTGGGACTCCATCAGGCCCTGAGGCTTTGTTATTTTCATCTGTTTGGTGGCAGTAGCTACCTCATCCAGGGATGGAGGATAGCTGAGGTGGTCAGCTCTGGATGCTGAGGGATCTGATGGGTAATCAGGATATCCACATCGGTGTTTCGGTTGAGCAGTGAATGGTAGTGCTCTTCTAGCACTGAAGGAGGCCTTCTTCGTCTTTAATTAGGGAGTTACTGTTGGATGAGTGGAGGAGGCTGTTCCACAAAATGTTTTAGTGAAATTGAAAGTTCATGCATTTTGTGCTGATCTGCTAGTTTTTGTGTTTAATATGCTTTATTTTTAAACAGTCGTTCTTTAGATTGCAAAGTTTGCGCTGGGCCACTGCTTTCTTCTTGTGGAAGGTTTCAACTTTGGTCCGAGACTGAGGGTTATTTTGCCAGTCAGTTAATGCAACACGTTTATCATCGACGAGTACATTGATTTCCGGGTAATTTTCATCTAACCAGTCCTGGTGTATTCTTTCAATCTGGCAGAGAGTCTCTCCACAGGTTTTTGTCATGACAGTGTCGAGAATATCCCATTCGGCACTGGGATTTGGATTGTTTGTGGTCCGGTTGTTTATCAGCACCATGTTCGAGCTGCTCTCTGAAAGTATGTGCTACTGCTGGATCTTCCAGGCGCTTCGTGTTAAAACCTCTTCTGAAGGCTTACTGTCTTCGCCGTTTTGGGGCGACGTGAAGTGAGAGCTTGGCTCTAACGAGCCGATGATCAGAGTCGCAGTGTCTGAGGCACGCTTGGCTCAGGTGATGAGGACATCTCGGCGATCTCTTTCTCAGACAAAGATGTAGTCAATGAGATGCCAGTGTTTGGATCGTGGGTGTTGCCACGAACCCTTGAACTTATCGGCCTACCTAAACAAGGTATTGGTGATAGTGAGGTTGTGTGCAGCACACTTGCTGAGGAGTAGTAGGCCGTTGGGATTACATTTGCCTAGTCCATTTCTCCCTATGATTCCCTGCCAAATGTCAGCATCTCTGCCATCTCTGGCATTGAAGTCACCAAGGACCACAGCCTTATCTTCTCTGGGGATAGAGGTTAGCACTCTGTCGAGGTCGGCATAAAAGGCCTCCTTGATATCATCCTCTGCTTCCAGTATTGGGGCATATGGACTGATGAAGATGGCCTGACGTGAGTGATTCAGTGGGACTCTGAGCGTCATGAGGCACTCGTTGATCCCAACAGGCATTTCAGTTAGCCTGTGTAGGATGTGTTGGCGGATGGTAAAGTCAACTCCATAAATGCGGTTTCTCTCTGCAGCAGGCTTACCCTTCCAGATGAAGGTATAGCCAGACCCTCGTTCTGTGAGTCGACTCTCGTCTGGGAGCTGGGACTTAGTAAACGCTGCTATGTCGAGGTTATATGTACAGCAAAGACAGATCTTTTGCCACAGGGGCAGTTCTTCTTTCAGGATGCGCATTTGTGCCAGTATCCAGAAGGGTCCTGACATTCCATGCAGCGACCATAAGAGGTTGTATAGTTTCTTTTTGTTTTGATCTGTCATTATGATTGTCTTCGACCGCATAAGGATGACCTTACTGGGTGGTGTTGCACAGTCAGGTTGGTTCTTTAGGCAGACTATGTTTACGGTACATTTTCTAGCTCCCTCCCCATGTGGCTCCTCGAAAGGGCTGCTGAGTCGCACAGACAGGACCGGATTGCACTGCTGCCTAGATCCTAGTCCATAAACGACCATCTTATGTGTGTAGCCCATGTGCAGAGATGTGGCTAGAGACTCCCGGCAGTCATCTCTGCCCCCCCCCCCTACATACACATATCCAATGGGAATGTAACTTATCAATGTTATTTTAGTAGTGACTGTACCAGTTGCATTTAGCCATCCGGATCACCACGAACAGCAGGCCGGATTTATTAGTGCAAGCAGATATGTTGAAGAAAACGACGCAAAGTTTTCATGGCCGAATCTGGTCTATACCTCTCTCTCTCTCTCTCTCTCTCTCTCTCTCTCTCCCTCTCTCTCTTTCTCTCTCTCTCTATTATTTCGTAATAAATAGAGAATATTAAACATACGGTATTTTGTAATATTATTCACGAGATTATATCAGAGCTGTGGATTTACGATCGTTTTTTTATTTTATTTATTTTTTTGTTCTACACCGGGAATAAATTAAGCCTCGCTGACATTCAGTTCCGATGCGACAGACAAAAACTCTTTGAGTGATTAACATTTAACAGCGCCATTGTAATTTCAATATACTGTACATCACAGTATAATTCTTTTACAATTTACAGTACAAAAGTGATGCACAACTGCAATTTACAGCGAACAGTCTCTCAATTAACACACACTGTCTTTGATTTTTAGACATACAAAATTCTCAAAAGAAAGATTGAAAAAAATTTGGTCTTTATTATTTACAGCTAAACCCCCTTAAACAATGATTTAGACCTAACACCTCTACAACATTTACAACTAACACCCTGACAATAACTATTAACAAACTAACGCCCCTCCACTTCACAACTTACAACCACCGCCATTTCAAGACGACGATTTACAATGCAATAAACATCACGTAAACTATAATCGACCTGCAGCTAAAACTCGAAGGCTGATTTACAACAGTTTACACGAGGAAGGAGGTGAGTGGCCGCCCCTGAGCTTGGCATTTCGTGAAGATCAACAGAGGACGGCTAGCGACGGTCTGGCGTCTTCGACTCTCAATAATTGAAAACGCGGGAAGGGTTGAGTCACGATGGCCAGATAATGTTTTTGTTTTTTTTTGGTCCATTTAGTCGAAGGTCAGTTGGTGTAGGTGGCTGAGGGTGAGTTGGTGAGCTGTTGTTAAATTAATCTATAAACTGTATAATAATAAATATGCTGATGATGTTTATAAACGATTGGAAATTGTGATAAAAAATGGACTCCATATTGTTATATTTAAAATGATTAAATTTTTTGGGTCTTGTATTAGTATGATATTTCCTATACTTGTGCTAAATGTGAAGAAATCTGTGAATATGTCAACATATTAACAGACAAATGAGCATCGAATGAACGACATTTGATCCCAAGTTCCCATCCGATTTTGCTGGCAGACGACAACAATGAACCTAACCTAACCAAAGTTATCCTAAAGTAACGTAACCTATCCTAACCAAACTTAATCTAACCTCACCACACCACTCCTAACCTAACCTAACTACATTACTTCCATCCTTCATAATGACCAAAGTTCGTCAAGGTTGTGAGTGGGACCAGAATTACACCATTATAGAGGGTGCGTGGGAACCTCTGAGAGCCAGGCTGACGACGCAAGAACTTAATATTGTTGTTGTAGAAAACTTGTTGACTTCACTCCTCACGTCACCTGAAGCATGTAAGAGTCGATGATTAGGGAAGAAGACGAAGAAGGAGGAGAAGAAGGAGGAGAAGAAGAAGAAGAAGACGACGACGACGACGAAGAAGACGACGACGAAGAAGAAGACGAAGAACAAGACGACGACGAAGAAGAAGACGACGAAGAAGAAGAAGAAGAAGAAGAAGAAAGATTCTCTGTGTGTAATGGTGATGATGGTAAGGTTTGGTTTGGTTTTATGTTGTTGTCAAGTGATACAATGACCCCGCCAGGAAAACCTTAGTTGCTGGAGGACTTCTGTTTTTTTTTTTCAGCTCACGAGACGATGGTCGGAGGGGATACAGTTTTATTATGTGATGTATCATTTATTTATTATGTTTCTCTCTCTCTCACTCTTTTTTATTCTCTCCTTCTTTAACTCATTCTCTCTCTCTCTCTCTTTCTCAACAGTCAGACCCAGCATGGTGAAACCCCCCCTGGGACAAGGCTGGTCGTGGTGGGGTGGCGAACGTGCTGAGAGAGACAGTTGTACAGTCCACTGGTTGAAGCGACTCACGCCGGGGGGGGCAGTAGCCGTGATAAAGTTTCCAGAGGCCCAGTTTCAGTGATAAAGTTTCCACAGGCCATTGAAACAGTGTTAAAGTTTCCAGAGGCCATTGAAACAGTGATAAAGTTTCCAGAGGCCATTGAAACAGTGTTAAAGTTTCCAGAGGCCATTGAAACAGTGTTAAAGTTTCCAGAGGCCATTGAAACAGTGATAAAGATTCCACAGGCCATTGAAATAGTGATAAAGTTTCCAGAGGCCATTGAATCAGTGATAAAGTTTCCAGAGGCCATTGAAACAGTGATAAAGTTTCCACAGGCCATTGAACCAGTGAAAAATTTTCCACAGGCCATTAAAACAGTGATAAAGTTTCCAGAGGCCATTGAAACAGTGATAAAGTTTCCAGAGGCCATTGAAACAGTGACATAGTTTCCACAGGCCATTGAAACAGTGATAAAGTTTCCAGAGGGCATTGAAACAGTGATATAGTTTCCAGAGGCCATTGAAACAGTGATAAAGTTTCCAGAGGCCATTGAATCAGTGATAAATTTTCCACAGGCCATTGAATCAGTGATAAATTTTCCAGAGGCCATTGAAACAGTGATAAAGTTTCCAGACGCCATTGAATCAGTGATAAATTTTCCAGAGGCCATTGAAACAGTGATAAAGTTTCCAGAGGCCATTGAAACAGTGATAAAGTTTCCAGAGGCCATTGAATCAGTGATAAATTTTCCAGAGGCCATTGAAACAGTGATAAAGTTTCCACAGGCCATTGAATCAGTGATAAAGTTTCCAGAGGCCATTGAAACAGTGATATAGTTTCCAGAGGCCATTGAAACAGTGATAAAGTTTCCACAGGCCATTGAATCAGTGATAAAGTTTCCAGAAGCCATTGAAACAGTGACATAGTTTCCAGAGGCCATTGAAACAGTGATAAAGTTTCCAGAAGCCATTGAAACAGTGACATAGTTTCCAGAGGCCATTGAAACAGTGATAAAGTTTCCAGAAGCCATTGAAACAGTGACATAGTTTCCAGAGGCCATTGAAACAGTGATAAAGTTTCCAGAGGCCATTGAAACAGTGATAAAATTTCCAGAGGCCAATGAATCAGTGATAAAGTTTCCAGAGGCCATTGAAACAGTGATAAAATTTCCAGAGGCCATTGAAACAGTGATAAAGTTTCCAGAGGCCATTGAAACAGTGATAAAGTTTCCAGAGGCCATTGAAACATTGATAAAATTTCCAGAGGCCATTGAAACAGTGATAAATTTCCACAGGCCATTGAAACAGTGATAAAGTTTCCAGAGGCCATTGAATCAGTGATAAATTTTCCAGAGGCCATTGAAACATTGATAAAATTTCCAGAGGCCATTGAAACAGTTTGATTCCACGAGTTTGAATTTTCTTAAGGTGATTAATACAATAATACATTAAGGTAGAGATATCAGTGAGGACCTAACCTACCCTAACCTACCCTAACCTAACCTAACCTACCCCCCCTCCCCCTATTGTAACAGAAGGGTGTCTAATCATCAGGTGATTAAAGCTAGTGATCCCAAAACTCACATAAGAAGAGAGGAAGAAGCCATAACTGATGTGCCAAATATAAATTCCACGCTGGCATTAAAAGACAATTTCCCTTTAAGTTCCGACTACTGTATGATAAAAAAAACGTCATTAAATGCAAATTACTCCTAGAAAAACTCTGAAAAATAAGGTATAAAAACTAACAAATTAAAATATACGGAGTTAAGAGCAAAGGTTCTCAAAATGATTTAAACTAATGATCCCTCCTGGTATTATACTTGGGGTCCCTCTAGTCTTCATCTTCAAGAATTTTAGAAAAAAAAATAGTCATTAGCTAGTTTTTTTAAAGTCTTAATCCCTGGAGAAATTTAGAAAAAAATCGATCAGTAAAAACGTTTTGACTTCTCACCGATGACTATAAGATTATCTACCTCAGTTTATTTAACCTTGAGATTAACTAACTAACCTCACCTAAAACTCCCCAGGTATTGTTAGGGTGTTTAATTATCAGGTGAAATCATCTTGGAGCTAATCATCAGGTGATCAACTCTTCATTCCAACTACCGTTACTTACACCAACTCTCGTAACTCTCTAGTGGTCCAGATGCTCAATAATCTCAAATAAATATAAACTTCCACTGGGATAAAACTCAGTCTGGGTACAAGGACACAGCGGCCACACAACAACCTTCCCGGAACAACAACAACATCATGGTATACTGGGGGGAGAATCACGCGAAGGATACGAACCCAAAATTTTTATCTTAGATTAATCAACCTAATGCTAACCTACACTAATTTCACTTAACTCCACCTTAACTCAGCATAAACTAATCTAACCTTACTTAACCCACCACCAGGTATAGCATTAAGTTATTTAATTATTAGGTAAAATAAGGTGGAGGCCAATCTTCAGGCCCGCTGCAGTTTCCTCCTTTCTTATGTTCTTATATGGGAACTGGAGAGGCGGGGGCTGGGTGGTGGTGGGGCTGGAGAACACTAACCTCCACCTCTTATCCCCCCCCCCCTCCCTCCCTTCTCCTCACCGGAAATTGTGAGACAATTGGCAGTGTTTGAACAAACTGAGCTGAGGGCCTGACAACACACACACACACACACACACACACACACACACTGCATACCTCTTTTTTCGACTAATGTCAGGCATCAAGTCACCAGAGGGAGATCAACTTCCTCTCGGTTGTCTCAGCATTTCTAGACGAAACCTTGAGACCAGAGTCTCTGTACTGTACTGGACTGTACTGTATAATCGGTCGTTAAATCTGTTATCATAAAAATTTGTGCCGAGCTTATTTAGCCTTAAGCTTAACCACCCTAATGTGAGCTTAACCTAACCTAACATAACCTAATGTTAGCTTAACGTAACCTAACCTAATGTTAGCTTAGCCTAACCTAACCTCCGAGGTAGCGTTAGTTTGTTTCAGCATCAGGTGAAATAGTCTAGGTGAATATTCTTCAGGTGATCCGTTAATTAAGGGTGTGGCATTGAATCTAATTAAGGTAGAATCTCGACGAGTTTCCACCTCAAATTATTCTCTATCTTCGTGACTTAACTAACTTGGCCCAGTTGGACACATTGTCTCGTCTACAGTCAGGAGTAAATATACACGTGATAAGATATGATAATATTGGTGACGGTAAATGTGTGTGTGTGTGTGTGTGTGTGTGTGTGTGTGTGTGTGTGACCGTGACGAGAACACCACACGGCAGGACATGGCAGACCTCACAGTTCGAGTTCTATAATATTATGCTGGGACGCGAAAACATTGGTTCAGTGCTGATGTGAATCTCTGGTCGACATTCTCATTAACATCCAGACGAGGGAGGAAGATACTGCCTTGGTGGTGTTGACATGATGTTAAGTTTTCAATACTTTAGTTAGTTGTCGTCTGGTGTAGAAACTGAGGCCGTAACTGTTGAAATACTTGAATACATCAACTTGACGATGGTTACTGTACCTTCAAGTTCTATGTATTAAGACAACAAAAGACAGACATTTGAGGTTGTATCGTTATATCGAGTTAATTCCAGTTTGCTTTTATAATGTTTGGTACTCATCTACAGCTGGGTGGACTGGGAGGGGATGGGGGGTGCAAACACAAACCAGCCGGCTTTAAAACAGGAAGCGAGGGTTGTATCGAAGCCACCTCGTCCCTACTCTACCTACTCCAGTCTAGAGACTTTCATGATCTTATGAGTGAGTGTGTGTGTGAGTGGCTGGCTCTCTCAGCTTAGCCTCACACTGTGAGCAATGTGGGCAAAAACACTAGTGCTAAGCCAGGCAAGTTATGCGGTGAGACGCTCGCTTGGTCTCTGATCCTAGGAAAGAGGAAGTCAGCCACACGTTCAGGTGAGACGAGGCCAGGCGCCGTGTGCCATGAGGGGTCATGCTTCAATGTCATGTCCACCGAGAATCTGTGCAACTGAGGCTGGTGAGAGACCCAGGCTGGCGTTAACTGCTCGACCTGGCCACGTCAACAGTGTGAGGTGTACTGACAACTGACCCCTATGCCCTCTCTACGTGACAAAGTTGGCCAGAAAGCTATAATGGGAGACGGTGTTGTGTGGCAGCTCCTCTTGTACAGTGCCTGCCGACGCCACACACACAAAACACACACACATGATAAAGTACACCCAAGTTGAATGTATTTTTATAATTATCTCTTATGTTAATATATAATGACGTGTTACGTAACTTACTGCTGACAGAAACAACTGACTTTAAAAAATGTATATCCCCGGCAGTCTCCTCCTAAATAAAATACACAAAAAGGTTAATAAGAATATAATAGATTTTTAAACAATAGATAAAAAAAAGAGTCTTGTATCCTGACCTGTTCGGTGTGTGTTGACATAGCTTTTAAACTAGCGTGAGTTACAGTTGGGAGGAAATTGAAATGTAGGAGATGAATTCAGAAGAGTTGGATTGGAAAACAAGTTCGGAAGCAACCTTTGTATTCTGATCCTGTAAATTTGTGCACAGTATTGATGGGCTGAGGAGGACAACTGCCTGGGGGCTCTCAGTGATAGGTGGTGGGTGTTGTGAGGAAGCTTGTTTAACAGTGATAGGTGGTGGGTGTTGTGAGGAAGCTTGTTTAAGTGATAGGTGGTGGGTGTTGTGAGGAAGCTTGTTTAACAGTGATAGGTGGTGGGTGTTGTGAGGAAGCTTGTTTAACAGTGATAGGTGGTGGATGTTGTGAGAAGCTTGTTTAACAGTGATAGGTGGTGGGTGTTGTGAGGAAGCTTGTTTAACAGTGATAGGTGGTGGGTGTTGTGAGGAAGCTTGTTTAACAGTGATGGGTGGTGGGTGTTGTGAGGAAGCTTGTTTAACAGTGATAGGTGGTGGGTGTTGTGGAGGAAGCTTGTTTAACAGTGATAGGTGGTGGGGTGTTGTGAGGAAGCTTGTTTAACAGTGATAGGTGGTGGGTGTTGTGAGGAAGCTTGTTTTAACAGTGATAGGTGGTGGGTGTTGTGAGGAAGTTTTTTAACAGTGATAGGTGGTGGGTGTTGTGAGGAAGCTTGTTTAACAGTGATAGGTGGTGGGTGTTGAGGAAGCTTGTTTAACAGTGATAGGTGGTGGGTGTTGTGAGGAAGCTTGTTTAACAGTGATAGGTGGTGGGTGTTGTGAGGAAGCTTGTTTAACAGTGATAGGTGATGGGTGTTGTGAGGAAGCTTGTTTAACAGTGATAGGTGGTGGGTGTTGTGAGGAAGCTTGTTTAACAGTGATAGGTGGTGGGTGTTGTGAGGAAGCTTGTTTAACAGTGATAGGTGGTGGGTGTTGTGAGGAAGCTTGTTTAATAGCCGTTGAGGTATACGGGATAATTGTTGTTAATTAGCTTATTTAATGGCTAATGGGTACATCGTGTAATACACCTGAGATACACCAATTAAACTGAGAGAGAGAGAGAGAGAGAGATTACAGAATGGAGAATTTATCAACGCTCGGTGGTACTGTAGACGGGTGGCGCTCAGAAGACTTTGTAGGGGATTAATAATATACCTTTATTCCTAATACCACAAGATCAAGCAGAATCTATTTGCTTTTCTTTCTCTTAACGCTCATAGTACGTGTAATATATAACGAAATATCCGGTCACAAAACAAAATACCCCGTACTGTACAATGTAAACACGGCTAGATTCTAGTGTCGTGCGTAAACCTGCCGAAAAGAAATGAAAATCAAGAAGTGAAGATTGTACGAGAGCGAGTGGTGGGTGGAGGCCAAGCGAGTGGTGGGTGGCGGCCGAGCGAGTGGTGGGTGGCGGCCGAGCGAGTGGTGGGTGGCGGCCGAGAGAACCATCACGATCAACGAATATCCGTACAGAACACAGAACAATTGGAGTCATTATAAGAAGTACGTAACATGAAGAGTACGTAACATGAAGAGTACGTAACATGAAGAGTACATAACATGAAAGTACGTAACATGAAGAGTACGTAACATGAAGAGTACGTAACATGAAGAGTACATAACATGAAAGTACATAAAATGAAAGTACGTAACATGAAGAGTACGTAACATGAAGAGTACATAACATGAAGAGTACGTAACATGAAGAGTACGTAACATGAAGAGTACGTAACATGAAGAGTACATAACATGAAGAGTACGTAACATGAAGAGTACGTAACATGAGGAGTACGTATACTGTACCTCCAGCGTACTGTACATTAAGTAGGTGTTGATTATTTTAAAACCGGATGATATAAAAAGCCAAATAACGTTGAATTGTACTTTATTTAATACTGAAATAATGTGAGTTTTTTTGTGATATATGGCTAACCTAACCTAACCTAACCTAATGGAGTGAAGTTTATAGCGAAACGAAACACTCACTGACATTTCTGCAAGTTGATTATCGCCACCAGGAAAGAGTTAGCAGTTGTTTTCATCTATCAGTCAGTCTGTCTGTCTGTCTGTGCTCTACAGGGCCAAGAGGTTCGCATTTGCCATCAATAAAATACACCAGGTCGCCAAAATCAAGTATTAATGGTCACTAAGGCATAAATTCAGGGCACATGATTTGCCTTCCTTAGTAGTAATGATTAACTACTGTTTACGTGGGGTGTTCATTATTATTATTATTATTATTATTATTATTATTATTATTATTATTATTATTGCAATTGTTTTTAGTAGTAGCAGTAGTAGTAGTTTTTCTTATAATAATACTAATAATAATAATAATAATAATAATAATAATAATAATAATAATAATAATAATAATAATAATAATATTATCATTAATTATTATTAACTTCAATATTATTTTACAACTCGTAAGCGTGTTCGTACAACCTAGCCACCTGCCCTCAGTCGCCTGGCGCCCACGGCTGGAGGCGGTAGTGGTGACTGTCAGGGTTTAAATGTTATTACACTAATGCCATTCATAATCTGTACCGTCTCACTCATTCTCACGCGCTGATGAGTCTCGTATTTTGGGTCTGTTTTCTGTTTGTTTGGTTTGTGCATTGGCAAGAAGAAGAAGAAGAATTTTTTTTTTTTAGTTTAACAAATTTATTGGCAGAGCTTGTAGTACAGTTTGCCTATACTGAGTAATTCAGTCAGGTCTTGACACTGAGGGTGGTATCACTTCTCACTGTCACGCAGGACAGAGGTTCACACACAAAGAAATACATCATATTCATTAACAACTATAAATGTATATAGGTCAGGTTCATATGGATAATGTCACTGTTCACTGCCATGCAGGACAGAGGTTCGTACACAAAGAGTTGCATCATATTCATTGACAGTACATATACATATATGTAAACACACACACACACACATATACATACATATACGTATATACATACACATATACATGTACACGTACATATACATGCACACACGCACACATACATACATATACGTCGGTCAGATTCATGTGGGTAATGTCACTTTTCACTGCCATACAGGACAGAGGTTCGTACACAAAGAATGCATCATATTCATTGACACTATATATAGGTCAGATTCATGTGGGTAATGCCACTGTTCACTGCCACGCAGGACAGAGGTTCGTACACAAAGAAGGAAATACATCACATTCACCAGCAGCATATATAGGTCAGTGGATCACATACATTGGAGTCATATTCTAATTGAAGACTAATCAGTGTGGGCTAGCAAATTTGGGATAAACAGCAAGAATGTCCTCAAGCACACCTGATTCAATGAAGTAATTACATAGTTCAAGATACAGTAAGTCAGGTGGCCTGAAGTCTTTGACAGTGTCACATTCAATAATATAGTGTTCAAGTGTATGCTTTAAAGGTTTATCACAAAGTTTACATGCTGAGTGTTCCGGTATGGGTACAGCGTTACTAACTTGCCAGATGTGTCTGTATCCTAGCCTAATTCTGGCCACGACTACATCACATTGTCTGGTTCTGTCCTTATGCTGGCCATACCGGTACCTCTTGTTACAAAATTTGTCATATTTACTAATGCTACAACTGTCAGGTCTCTCTGCATTTCTCACTTCTTCTAGATCAGAGTTCATGATTCTGACTTGAATGTTTTTAATTACAGCATTGGACAGACCAAGGTCGCGGTCAACATTTTCTTTCTTACATGCCTCATTGGCCAGTCTATCAGCATGGTCATGATACCTGATTCCAACATGGGACGGAATCCACACAAATTCGATACGAAAGTTGTTCTCATTGGCAGTTATCACATTCCTTTTAATATCACATGCAACTTTAGACATAGAGCCTGACGGGCTGTTCATTGATTTCAAAGCACTTTGAGAGTCACAGAATATCACCCCACCTCCATTTTCTTTGAGGTAGTCTGTGGCTAAGTAGATTCCAGTTAGTTCAGTTTGTGTTGTGCTGGCCCAGTTGTTCAGCCTTTGTTTGTTTGACACTATCATCTCTTTTTCTTTATATATTACAATTGCACAGCCTGTTCTACCTGTGTTTGTCTGCACAGAACCATCAGTAAAAGCATAACATTCACTTGATTTAATACTCTCTATGTGTCTGTTAATAGTTTCTAGTGTGACACATCTCACCACATCGGTGTTTAACATTTGCTTACTACCAACAGGAGTGTAATTAATAGGAACTGATATGTCCAGCCAAGGAGGAATGGCATTAATAGGTTCGTCTGGGGTGATTGGGACATTCAGTTTCAGGAGATCTGCAACACTTTTATGAAGCCACGCCCCAAAGAGAGTCTTTTGTGAAAGGTTGGCGAGATGGTCGGGATTACTTAGATAGAACATCAACTCAGTTTGAGTTGTAGTTTGAGAACTATTGTTCTTCAAAACTTTGACACAAAACATGGTATTAAGTAGGGCTATCCTCTCAGATAGGGAGGGCAGTCCGAGCTCTTTCCTCATGTTTACAATTCTGGTTGATTTTGGGCAACCTAGGATGATGCGCATGGCTTCATTTTGCACTACCTCAAGGCTGTTGAGTTGTTTAGGCGGAATAGTCACAAGATGGAGAGCATGATAGTCAACTACAGAACGAATGAAGTGAAGATAGAAAGTACGAGCATAGGTGATGTTAATTCCATAGCCCTTGCCAACAAGGGTTCTGAGGGGTTTAATGCGCTGCATTAGTTTGTCACGAAGGTTGCTGACAAAGTTTGCATCATTCACACAAATTCCAAGATATTTATAGGAGCTACATAGTTCCAAGGGCATGCTGTTAATGTTATAGTCAAGAGGCAGAGGGTGAGCAGGACGAGGATTGAGGACCCTCGTCTTGTCAACAGATATTATGAGACCGCATTCAACAGTTCTCCGAGCAAATACATCCAGCAAGGCTTGGAGCCTGAGTTTGGTTTGTGTCATAATGCAGATATCATCAGCATAGCATATTACGGCTTCGTTTGGCTGAACTGGAATGTCAGCAATAAGCTTGTGCATCAGTATATTAAAGAGCATAGGACTTAACACTCCTCCCTGAGGCGTGCCCAGCTCAAATGATCTCATTCTGGTACTTTTAACTCCCCTAAACAGAACACTGGCATACCTGTTGGACAGATAACCCTTTATCCATGTCAGGAGGTTACCTTGTATGCCAAAATTAGCTAGTTGCTCAAGTATAATGTCTCTATTAGCTACATCAAAGGCTGATTTAAGGTCTATGAAGGCTGTTTGTGTCTTATCTTTTGAGTGAACAAGATATTCTGCAAAGCATGTCTGTGTGCTACGCCCGGGCATGAACCCGTACAGATTAGGGGCGAGTTTGTCTTTGACTTGAAACATGAGACGGTTTAGAACAACTCTTTCAAGGACTTTACACATACAGGATGTAAGTGAAATTGGCCTGAAGTTTGGAGAATTAGCTTTAGGGATTGGAACTATGTTTCCATGAGTCCATGTCTTAGGCAGAATACCCTGTGTGAGGCTCATTTGATACAGGTCAAGCAGTGGATGGTTAGGGATCTCATTCAACAATCTCAGGGTGTTATAGGTTATGCCATCCTCACCAGGGGAGGATGACTCACCTTTCATTAGTGCTGTTGTTAGTTCGTGGTGCGTTATAGGAAACTGGTCGGTAAGGTCTGGTGAGGAACAGGCTATTTCAATATTGAAACCCCTATTAATGTGTGAGGTGTTAAGATATTGTTGTATGTCAGGAGGCAGGGAAGTGATTCGTGACACACTAGACCATTGGTCTAATAGCATGTCAGCATATTCTGCAGGGCTGTGATGAAGCTGGACTGGGGTGGGTGACTTGGTAATGGCTCTAATTTTCTTCCACATTTCTGCTAGAGTGGTTGTTCTATTAATCCCCTGTAAGAATTGTTCCCAATAGGTGTTTCTCACCTGACCTTTGAGTTCACGAAATTCTCTGTTAGCTTTGAGGAATGCCAAAAGGTTATCACTAGTTTTATTTTGCTTATAAGTGTTGGCAAGCTGTTTTACATTCTCTCCTTCTTTGGTGAGGATGGGGTCATGTGTCCACAGAGGTGGTTTAGTGCTGCCCCCCTTCCTCCTTGACTTAACCCAGGTGGTATAATATGTGGTAATGACATTTACAAGATCACAGCAAAATTCATCCACTGACCCAGGTGTATATCCAGCATACCATCTGTGGATGTAGGCCTTGAAGTGCAGTTTAAGATTATCTGGGATATTAATTCTGAGCTTAGGATGGGGTTCACACTTGACATCAGCAACAGTGTATTCAGTAAGTATTGCATAATGATCACTGACTAGGTGGTCTGAGATGACCTTAGCCTTGACATTACTGTCTACTAGGTTATACCCAATCACATAATCAAGTCTGCCCCCCATCAGATGTGTCACTTTGTCTGTGTCGTATACAGTGATATTATGATTATTGATGTAATTCACGAACACCCTCCCATTAGAGTTACACTGGACATCACCGAGGACAGTGTGACGAGAGTTAAAGTCACCCATACACAGCATAGCATTGTTACCTGGTGGCTTTGGTAACACGTCCGCTCGCAGTTCATTACACCGAACATAGATGTTATACAGCGAAAATTGACTGTTTGCTGTCTTTACTGTAAATTGTTGATAGTGAATACTTTCATCATTGTGAGTTTTAATCCATTGACAGACCAGACCATTCTTTACATATGTGAGCAGGCCACTTCCTGCTCCACTACTGTATGCTGTAAACCCAGCTATCCTGGGTGCAACTTTCTTCTGGGTGCTGGACGTGTAAGGTTCTTGTAAGCCAATTACATCAATGTCAAAAACTTTAACAAACCATTGTAGATCAAGAGGAAGAAGAAGGAGGAGGAGAAGAAGTATAAACACTACGAAGACAATATAACAATAATAAGGGCGATGCGAGGAATAATAATTTAAGACCCTGTTGATGAAGCAACTATAATGTGTTTTGTGTCTGTCTGTGTGTTTGTCTGTTTATGTTTGTTATATCACGTTTGGATGTGTTTCTGTGATGTAGGTATTGTTGTTGTTCTTATTTTATTGTTGTTGTTGTTAAAATGTATTTCTTGAGAACTAGCGGCGTTATGACAATGAAAAAAAAACAATGAATTTCAAGGAACCTAACCTAACCTAACCAAACCTAACCTAACCTAACCTAACCTAACCTAACCTAACCTAATCTAACCACTGATAGTCACCGTTTACAAGATAAAAGCTAAACAAACACAGCTTCACAAATAAACAAATACGGTAGTAAACACACAGACACGTTAACTGAACAAACAAATACATTAACACAAATAAATAATAATGAACAAATCTCTCTCTCTCTCTCTCTCTCTCTCTCTCTCTCTCTCTCTCTCTCTCTCTCTTTTCCTTCATTCTTTCCTTTCTCTTTTGTCTGTCTGTCCGTCTGTCTTCTTTTTCTGTCTTTCCTTCCTTCCTTCCTTCCTTCCTTCCTTCCTTCCTTCCTTAGCCCCAAGAAGTGAGTGACGAAGGAAGAACCATCATGACACAGGTGTTCACTAATGAGATCTTTACTTAAACTGCTTCAGGTGAG
Source organism: Homarus americanus (assembly GCF_018991925.1). NCBI lineage: Eukaryota > Metazoa > Arthropoda > Malacostraca > Decapoda > Nephropidae > Homarus > Homarus americanus. Next base: position 8,056,772 of record NW_024732867.1, on the reverse strand, counting down.
CTAGTTAATGGATCAACACCAATACTTCACCTGTTGACCCGTGTAAAGAAATGTCTATGTTAATTTTGTTGTTGTTGTTGTTGTCTTTGTTATTTTGGTATATTTCAAGTCTTTCATTGATATTGTTGTGTGTGTGTGTGTGTGTGTGTGTGTGAGTGTGTGTGTGTGTGTGTGTGTGTGTGTGTGTGTGTGTGTGTGACCTCCACAAAACAACACGAGACAAAACAAATTTAACAATGATATTACGAAAGATAACATGGACAAAAAAAACAACAGCAAAACAACAACTCATCAACAATGACAGTAACAGAACTTTCATAGAGACCAAGAACAACAAATACAAAATAATCTTAGAGCAACAACAAAAACATCACCAACAACAATCACAAAGTCAACAGAGTAATAACAACTCGAGACTAACAACAACAGCAACAACAATTATAACCTCATCAATGTAAAAATCTGTTCTTGACTTACAACAATCACAACAACAACAACAACAATCACAACAATCACAACAACAACAACAACAACAATCACAACAACAATCACAACAGCAACAACAACAATCACAACAGCAACACAATAATAACAGTACCAGTAAAATATGTTCTCGACAGATAAGAACAAAGAACACTGAATATTTCTACTATGAATCGTTTAACACTGTTTCCTGAGAAGCTTTGTGACGTGAGCTCCAGGAAAGCGTTGGTCGTCACCCTAACACCGGATGACTGTGGCCAACATCCTCCCCGTGGACCTGTGGCCAAGACCCTCCCCGTGGACCTGTGGCCAAGAACCTCCCCGTGTACCTGTGGCCAAGACTCTCCCCGTGGACCTGTGGCCAAGACCCTCCCCGTGGAACTGTGGCCAAGACCCTCCCCGTGGACCTGTGGCCAAGACCCTCCCCGTGGACCTGTGGCCAAGACCCTCCCCGTGGACCTGTGGACAACATTCTCCTCGTGCACCTGTGATCAAGACCTTCCCACGTGCAAGAGTGGTCAGGGTAACATCCGACTTCGTCTACTCCCATTGTGTAAGTAAGGTAGGTTAGGATAGGTTAGGATAGGTTAGGTTAGGTAACTTTCAAAGATCATGAACTGATAATAGACATTCTGTGAATATGTGACATATTCAGTGAGAGATAATGGGAGTAGACGAAATGGGAACCCAAATGTTGAAATGGGAACTTGGCAGTAGACATGGTGGGCATACACCCGCGGCTCTGTGACCAAACCCCTCTGTCAGTGTGACCAGCTTCATAAAAGGCGCCATCTAAGGTTCACAATCTCCACATAACCATCATACACAAGACTGGAACAGCTATCTCTGCTATGTTGGCCAGATACTGATCCCACGCAACCACGACGAGGCGACCAAACAAGGGTACTACAGTAAACATCTCCAAGATACCACAACAGCAAACAAAGGGGAAATAGCATGTTTGTTTTCTGTTATCGTTTTGAAATGCCTATATTTGTACCTGTATCTGACCTGTGGTGTAATGGTCAGCATCCTCGCCTCACAAGCGAGTGGACCTGGATGTTAATCGATCTTCAGATCGTATTCCGGGGTAATGGTTAGCCAGTGCAGTTGGCTAGCTGTCCAGTCTTCTCGGACTATTTCTTGACACTGTGTCATGCAGCTCGTTAACTTAGGGTGTGGTTGTTGTGTTGGCGACAGCTTCTACACCTTAACAAATTCACGCTTAGGAGGCCCTTGGGCCGGCCATCGGGCTTCCATTATTATTATACCAGTAACTGTACTTTTATATCTGAAATTTACAATAGACTATTAACTTGTGATGGGCTGAGGACCGATACTACACTTCCGCTGTACCTACCAGTACCAACCTAATTATACGTAATTTGAAATTAAAACAATTGGACATTTTAGTCACGTAGAAAAATTGGGTAATAGTTTATTTAACGTACTCAACGTAGGTATTATATATATGAAGTAAATTTATCAAAGAAAAGTTGTTTAATACTGAACTATGCCAGAGTTTAAGAGGAACGGACCGCTGAGAGAGAAGTATAGCGTGGAAACATTCAATAGTTCATGTATACTGAAATCAGACACAGTGAAATACTTTTTTTTACAATTCAATGAAGCACAAAAGGTATACGAGTTTGAGTTTCGTGCATAAAAAAAAAACATAAGTAAAAGCCTGGAAGAAAACAAACCATAGACACCTATAAGCATAACCCACTCCTCACTTCACAAAACAAAACACGTTCGTCATTGTTAGTTGCTTGCTTTGTTTACTTTGATCGATTTATAATGCTATATCCATTGGCATCTGAATCAGAAGGTAACAAATAGCTTATCGTCAAATAACTTATCATCTATAATACAACGTCAGGAGTATAATAGTTAGTAAGTTACTAACAGCTGTATTGCGTGATGCACAGCAGACACTCACGGGAAGTGGCGCCACACCGCTTCCTTTACACTTTAAACGTAGATGAATATTTGAGTGTTTCAAAATACTAAAATGTCTGACGCAACATTTTTTTGTCTGTTAGAGTTCATGTAAGCGTTAAATTATTGTGTTTAGTCATGCGGTGCGTAGGAGGTCTGAGGTCACCAGGATGGTGGTGCGTAGGAGGTCTGAGGTCACCAGGATGGTGGTGGGTAGGAGGTCTGAGGTCACCAGGATGGTGGTGGGTAGGAGGGCTGAGGTCACCAGAATGGTGGTGGGTAGGAGGTCTGAGGTCACCAGGATGGTGGTGGGTAGGAGGGCTGAGGTCACCAGGATGGTGGTGGGTAGGAAGGCTGAGGTCGCAAATGTCAGCTGACCTTTGTTGACATCATTATGGTAGTTGAAAAACCAAAAAAAAAAAAAAAATACACAACAACGGAGTGTCAATCACATCTGCAGTCCAGATAATTCATTAACGCATCCTTACAAAATACAAACACGGGAGAGAGAGAGAGCTATCGTCTGGAGTATTGCCTCATGGTTACTTGAGAAAAAGCTTAAACTGACAAAACCCCAATAAAAAATTTAATAACAATTTATAATCACTTAATTTTAGTCATGTTGTTTTTCCACATTAATCAACGTCCTGTTTTCTCTCTTACAGACCCCGAGAAATTAAGGTAAGGGAAGGCTAATCTCTTCCTGTAAATGAGCTACTTACCTCGTCTAGCGCTGTGAGGAGTTGCTTTCGTGCTCAACACAAGCTACTCACAACTGCCTTCCTCGCCTCGTGCAAAACACAAACGCCTGAGTGATGTACAGCATATGTTACTGCCACCTACACTTCCCATCCCGGCTGACATACCGTTACAAACTTCAACACAGACACAGCTCTAAACCAGCAAGTTTTGCTTAGGAAATTTCCCAGGGCGGCCGTTTTATAATAATTGGTGGTGGGAGCGAGCGATGATTACCCGGCCAGACTGCATAAGTGATTCTAAATGGGCTAGATTTAACCAAAAGAGAGTGAAACAAATTTTGTGAATACATTGTGAAGGACGTGTCGGGTTATTCTTGTCCCCTGTAAATGTATAATGAAACCACCACTTTCTGTTTTATCTCAGTTAACACAATACTGTACACTGTATGTTATCAAACCACAAGAGTACACGCGTGGTTCATGTCATGCTTCAGTCTGTACACCGGATGGGTAAAAGTTATCTAGGTGACAGTCACACAATTTGTTATATAATTTCATTCTCATCCGCGTGTTTGGAGGAATGTTCACCAAGGTTGGAGTAGTGTTAATATCCTGACAGGATGCTGAAACTATGTCAATTAATGGGCGTTTACTGGAAATGTGCACCCATGAGAAGTCAAGGTCATGTTTATAACCACCACCCCCTTTGCCACCCTCCCAGCCACCCCTACCACCCTCCCTGCCACCCTCACCACCCAACCGGCCACCACCACACCCTGCTACCCCCGCAACCTCTACCTTGACACACTACTAACACAGAAATGGGAAGTTAAGAGGTTGGGAGGATTTTATGGTGACGACAATTGACTGTAATTTAGATTATAACCAATGAAATAATTTATGACCAGAGGGAATTATTATTTTGACTATACATATACCCTGTACAGTACAATATACATATACATATACGTCACTTACCGTCTAATACTGCTCTCCATGTATACAGGATCTTCCATAGTCCATCACACAGCTAAACCCTGAAAAAAAAGGAAGATTCAGGTCGTTAGGAATACAGAACAGGTTATAGAGATGTTAATGTACCTGACCACGATAAGGTGACAGCCACAAACTCTATTGTCATTTTCGTTATGGTGTGGATGTGATTGTTGACTCCAGTTTTACTCCCTGACCCCCAGAGGCTCCAGTTTTACTCCCTGACCCCCCCAGAGACTCCAGTTTTACTCCATGACCCCCAGAGACTCCAGTTTTACTCCATGACCCCCAGAGACTCCAGTTTTACTTGCCCCCAGAGACTCCAGTTTTACCCATGACATGACCCCAGAGACTCCAGTTTTACTCCATGACCCCCCTCCAGACCCCCAGAGATCTCTACCCATGACCCCAGAGACCAGTTTTACCCATCCAGTTTTACTCCCTGACCCCAGAGACTCCAGTTTTACCCAGACCCCCAGAGACTCCAGTTACCTGACCCCCAGAGACTCCAGTTTTACCCATGACCCCCAGAGACCAGTTTTACTCCATGCCCCCAGATACTCCAGTTTGCTCCATGACCCCCAGAGACTCCAGTTTTACTCCATGCCCCCCAGATACTCCAGTTTTACTCCATGACCCCCCAGAGACTCCAGTTTTACTCCCTGAGCCCGTGTGACCTCCAGCTTCACTCCCTGACCCCAGAGACCCGAAGTTGACTCCCTGACCCCTGTGACCCCAGCCTTACGTCCAGACCCAGTAACCCCCCAAGGCTGTCTGGGCAGCTCCTTCCTCCTTTAACTATAATTAAAATTTGTTCTTCAGTTTATCTGTATGTGGTTCCGATTTCAAGATGACTGACGCAAAACCCCAAACAATGGCTTGAAATCACCAAACTGATCCATTTACTGCTTCTCTTTGTCCCAGAAATAATCTCTAGTAACTGGAATAAGCTTTTATGGCCCCTGCGCTTCGATTTGTGTATAGAATAATGGTGATTGAAGGGTAATTACTTCTGTAGGAGTCGATTTGTACAGCATCTCAGTCGATTTGGAGGAAGTGGGATTAAAGTTTATTGTTGTTTCGCATTATATTTCACCCCTTTGTATATTTCTTTATATATAATAGATAAATTTTATAACCTACAATGATTCTCTTAACATTCATCAGTTAGTCGGGGGTTAGGTTAGGTTAGGTGGAAGAGTAAGAAGAGTCGAGCCTCACCTAAACGCTGCCTCTCGTGCAATCTGTTCACACCCGGATGTCCTGTTTACAACCCAGATGATGACGGCCGCTGAGGAACCCGGAGGTGAATTAGCGGTGAACAGGTAAGGGGTGATTGTACTGCTGTTTAGGTGACGATATACTGTATGTATAGTGTGTTTAGGTGACGATATATGTATAGTGTGTTTAGGTGGCGATATATGTATTATGTAGTGTGTTTAGGTGACGATATATGTATTATGTAGTGTGTTTAAGTAACGATATATGTAGTGTGTTTAGGTGATGATATATGTATTATGTAGTGTGTTTAGGTGACGATATATGTGTTATGTAGTGTGTTTAGGTGACGATATATATAGTGTGTTTAGGTGGCGATATATGTATTATGTAGTGTCATTAGGTGACGATATATGTATTATGTAGTGTACTGTAGTCTATTGCATTATGTAGTTTCACTAGTCACAACAGAAATATATAAGTTACCTTGGAGGAGAAAGGGAGAGGCATAACCTGGTTGGTTGGGAGGGAGGGAGGGGCCGCAGGAGGGAGGGAGGGAGGGAGGGGGTCAGGGAGGGAGGGGGTCAGGGAGGGAGGGGGTCAGGGAGGGAGGGGGTCAGGGATGGAGGGAGGGGTAGCTAGGATAATGCCTTACAGTAATCGTGGACAATAACAGGTTACACACTACTGTACATTATGGTGGAGTGGCGGCCATTACGTTCACCCCTGGTACTGTACTGTTGTTACTGCTTATACTCTCGCTTTTGTACTGTTGCTTCCGTTACTGCTACTGTTTGTACTGTTTTCCTCCTACTGTTGCTTCCGTTAATGCTACTGTTGCTGCTCTCACTTTTGTACCGTTTCTTCCCTTACTGTTACTGTTAATACTGTTTTCCTCCTACTGTTGCTTCCGTTAATGCTACTGTTGCTGCTCTCACTTTTGTACCGTTTCTTCCCTTACTGTTACTGTTAATACTGTTTTCCTCCTACTGTTGCTTCCGTTACTGCTATTGTTAATACTGTTTTCATTAATTGCTCCTTCCGTTACCACTAACGTTAAAATTCTTTATTTTGCTGTTATGTTTTTATTGGTTGTTTTCCTGTTGTTTTGATTGATATTGTTATTGTTTTTTTCTGTCTGTTTGTCATTTTGTTATTGTCGTTCTGTTTTTTGTTGTTATTGCGTTTGTTGTTATGTTTTTGTTAAGTTGGTTGTTATTGTTATGTTTTGATTGATATTGTTATTGTTTTTTTTTGTCTGTTTGTTGCTTTTGTTATTGTCGTTCTGTTTTTTGTTGCTTTTGTTATTGTTGTTATGTTTTTTGTTGCTTTTGTTATTGTTGTTCTGTTGTTTTGGTTGCTATTGTTGTACCGAGAACAAGAACACACACACACACACACACACATTACGTCAAGCCTTATATAATAAACTAGACCACTTGGTGATTTGGCTCCCCTTCCTAGCTTATTTCACTTGGAGATTAACCACCACTACTTGGAGGTTAGATTAGGTTAGGTTACGTTAGGTTAGGTTAGGTTAGGTTAGGTTAGCATTGGGTTAGGTTAGCATTAGAGTGGTTTAACTGCAAGTGAAATAAGCTGGCGTGTCTAAGCTACAGGTGATCCCAGTGTCCTTCAGTTTCTCAATTCAGTTTCACGTTCGATGTTTTGAGGTAAATAAAAGTGAAAAATTTCCCGACGTTCGACCGATCATTGGGAAGAGGAAAAGAGTCGTTTTCTATCTCAGGTACAGCACGTCGCCCGCTGTCACCTGAACCCTTTCAGCGACCCGTCACACGTCGAAGAATTTGTCATTTTTACTCTCCTTGGCCAGGCGTGACTCTCCCTGGCCTCGTGTGACTTTCCCTGGCCTGGTGTGACTCTCCCTGGCCTGGTGTGACTCTCCCTGGCCTCTTGTGACTTTCCCTGGCCTGGTGTGACTCTCCCTGGCCTCTTGTGACTCTCCCTGGCCTGGTGTGACTCTTCCTGGCCTGGTGTGACTCTCCCTAGCCTCGTGTGACTCTTCCTGGCCTGGTGTGACTCTCCCTGGCCTCGTGTGACTCTCCCTGGCCTCGTGTGACTCTCCCTAGCCTCGTGTGACTTTCCCTGGCCTCGTGTGACTCTCCCTGGCCTCGAGTGCTCCCCTACAACCTCGCGTGAGGGTGGGAGGACCGGCGAGGCGTAACAAGAGTAATAAAGAGAAAGGGAACGTTATAGTGTAGCGTTACTGTCATGCACCACCCACGCTCTCATGCCAGCACTCCAGGCATACACCAGGGCATACATTACTAGTTATACACACACTAGGGCATAGACGGGTCATACACCACTAGTAATACATACCTACTACATTATATATATACCTGTACTGTAATTCAGGCATACAGGAAACATATGTCATCATTTAAACATACTCCTGGCATACATGAAACATACGAGGGGCATACAACATCATTTATTTATACACTAGGGTAAGTAGGTCATAGATAAAGCATTCAGGGTCAGTAATACTGTACATACTCCAGGCATACACGTCATCAGTTATACAGACAGTACTCCAGTCATACATGAAGTATACAACACCAGTTAAAAGCATACATAACCATTTATACATACTCCAGATATACATGAAGCATTTTACCATTAATACTTACACCAACAGTTTCTTATGTCATACACCAGGCGGATAATACCGACCACACGCCACCATATATGAGACACATAAGACAAGTCTATCCTTGGGAAAAAATTATGACACTATAACAAAAAGATTTACTACAACAAAAAAAATTTTTTATAGGAAGAACTCATTTGATTTTCTATATTTACGAATGTGGGAAATATAATATGTTCAAAATACAGTTAACATCGTAATATATCAGTATGGTGTTATGCGTTTAGGTATGTTAATATATCCAGGTTATGATAACTCGACGAGATACACAGTGCTGGCCAGAATGTTTCATCTCATTCTTATTTTAAACTTTAAATTAACTACAGTAGTCTCGTCTGCTCATTTCATTCCAAGAGGAGAGGATTTATAAACAATTTAATTCTGTCCTAAATGCTATGGCAACCATAGAAATAATTCTCTATTATATAAACTGGAAATATACGCGAAATTTTACTGTAGTTTTCTCGTGTGTATATACTACGACCCACAACACAACCCTTACGGTACAAATTACAATAATTCCAACGCCCTGTTTCACACACACACTGTCTTCTTATCCCACATTCCTCTTGCCAGCTATGATATCATTTACGCTAACGGGTACAAGAAGAGAGAAAAAACAGAAGTCATAATGATATCTTGTGAAGCAGAGAGACAGAATTTTACATGGGTACACTTGGACGTTTGGTGGTGGACTGTGTGTGTGGGGAGGGGACGCGAGGTAGGGAGAAGTGGTAGAAAACATTTATATAGTAGAAGAGATGCAACGTCACCTCCATATTTTCTGTCGTAGCTTCACTATATCATATATCACGGAGAGCTGAGAGTGTCGGTGGACGGCGGGAGGGGGGGTTGGAGGTACTTATATGCTAGAACACAAAGGATAATACGCTTCTTGGTTGTGTTTAGTACAGTATTTTACAGTACCGTCTCTGATGGTGCTGAGGCAGCAGCAGCTGGAGGTTTGTGCTGCTTCGGTCAGTAGGCAATAAATTCTATTAGACACCGACTGTATGAGTCCTGTGCACCCTACCTGTTGAACACACACACACACACACACACACACACACACACACACACACTACTACTACTACTACTACTACTACTACTAATTTATTTTATTTTTATTTTTTAAATGGCCTCCAGCCTCCGCCAATAGCCATACCCTTCGCCAATTATATTTTATTACTCCATAAATATTCGACACACAAGTAGTTATCCTAGCTGTGTTGAGTTAGTTGAGCCGCAGATCTATGCGGGCATTCCAGTGATCAAGGCTCCATAATCAATATCAGCAACTGTTGTCGGCTTTAAATGATGCTCTCGTTCCCCTGAGGCAGAGCAAAGCCGACCTAAGGAGAGAGAAGGACAGTCGACATCTCATCCAGGCTGTAAAATAACTTCTGGGCTACTGCTTCTGTTCGGATATCACCTCCGCGAGTCTGGCGTAGAAGCATCTTGCACTTGGTCCCATCCCACCAGAGGTTGTGAACACTAGAGGAGTGAAGCTGCCTTGATCAACGTTCTGAATTCTCTTTCCGTATGCCCTAATCTTGTCGTTCTCGTTCCTCCTGTGGGCAGCATCGAGAGCTAAGTTACGGTGACATGTGGCCATGGGATAAAAAATCCTGATGTCGAAGAAGGCTCTCTGTCCCCGCGTCCTGAATCCTCGAGCAATGACATCAACACGGGCTTCGTTGGATGTGTTTGAAGTCCTATGTTGGAAAATCTCACCGTCCAATGTTCTACCCTGACATCACGGCAGATTTCCTTCAACATATTTGCTGTGAGATCCCTTACTTCGTCATGCTTCATGCATATGAAGCCCCCTTTCTTGCACACCATGACGTGATCGGCGTCATAGGAAGAGCTACACACGCATTGGGAGGGCAAACCTTTATTTGGCCTACCATATCTTTGTGAGCAGGGGTTCTCAACCAGGGGGGAATTCAGGTTTTCAGGGGGGGGGGGAAACTGATTCGGGAGCAAGAGATATGTTCGATGAGAAATCAATCACAGAATTTTGGCCCTTGATGTGCGATTCCTACCCAAAAGTGGCAGAAAGAGCTTCCGTGCATTGCTTCCGTTTGTGTCGACATATCTTTGTGAGTCAGGCTTTTCAACTCTGTTGCAAATTAAAACGAAGCAACGTAGTAGATTAGAGGTAGAAAATGACCTGCATTGTGCCCTTTCAAGCACTCCTCCGCGTATCCCAGAATTGGAGAAGAAAAACAATCACAGGTTTCTCATTGACTGTAATCTTCATCTGAATAAAATTAATTACACATTTACAATATCCTGGTACTCTATTGAACTTTTTGTTTATTGCATCATGCTTCAATTTGGCCTGTTAAGTATTTCATTATAAATAAATAAAAAACTATTTTACTTTTATTCAAGTTTTATAAATCCATCAACATTTTCAATTGGCATTTAATTTGTAAAACTCCACTATAAAAATAATCTATGTAAAATTGTAAATGTATATGTACTAATATGGAAAAAAATAAAGGATTTTCAGTATTATATGCATATTATTTGGAATGCACTTTTTGAGGCAGACAATCTTGGAAAAGAGGGGGGAATGACGTCATGACAAATGGTGAAAGGGGTGCATGGGGCAAACAAGGTTGAGAACCACTGCCCTAAGAGAAACCCTTGCTCGCTGGAAATATGTCAACGACTCCACCATTGGAATCAGCGTCAACAATTCTGCTCCCGACTATACCGCCCTTCAGGATTTATTGAACAGTCTCCAAAACTGGGCCACCAACAACCACGTCACCATCAACCATACCAAGGCCATGGTTATGCACATCAACCTCTCCTCCGACATTGTCCCACCCCCTTCCATTACTTTAGGTCCGAACACACTCCAGGTTGTAGATTCCACTAAGCTCCTCGGCGTCACCATAAACAACAAACTAAATTGGAAACCACATGTCAGTGAAGTTGTCAAATCCTCCAGTTTCCGTCTCCACCTCCTCAAGCCGACTCAAGTCCCTCGGAGTTCCTGCACCCGAGCTCCTCAGTGTCTACTCAACATTCATACTTCCCAAGCTCACCTATGCCTCCCCTACCTGGTCTTCCTCCCTAAATGCCACACAACGTAAACACCGAGAAAAAGTGCGAAAGAGGGCATGCAAGATTATTCTCTCCCCTTCTTACTCCACATATCAAGAAGCGCTCAACACACTGACCCTTTCGACTCTCACTGACCATCACCACGACCTCATCTCCAAATTTGGTAAGAAGCTTCTGCACCATCCTCGACACCGGCTCCTACTACCACCTGAGATCCCTAGCCCGAGAATTGCTGTTCGACACCACAACCGCATCCAGCCCATACGTGCACGAACTGATCGCTATAAGAACAGCCCAGTCCCAACTATTGTAAAAATTATCAAAAACTTGTAATAAACCAGTGTATTCACTCCCAGTAAATACTACTTTTTGCACTGTCACTATGTTGAAATGCCCTGTAGTTTGAGCTTTTCCCCATCTAGTTATTATATATCTTATTTGTATCACTTATGTTATTTGTATATTATTTGTAAATCGAAACCCATTCCCCAATTATGTAACTGTATACTCTCAGCCTTCCGGCTGCCAAGCTCTTTCAATAAACCGTTAATTATTATTATTATTATTATTATTATGTTGTGTTATAGTGATGTTAGTGTTGGCTTAAGGTGATGTTAGTGTTGTGTTGTAGTGATGTTAGTGTTTTGTAGTGATGATGTTAGTGTTGTGTTGCAGTGATGATGTTAGTGTTGTGTTGTAGTGATGTTAGTGTTGGCTTAAAGTGATGTTAGTGTTGTGTTATAGTGATGATGTTAGTGTTGTGTTGTAGTGATGTTAGTGTTGGCTTAAAGTGATGTTAGTGTTGTGTTGTAGTGATGATGTTAGTGATGTGTTGTAGTGATGTTAGTGTTTTGTAGTGATGATGTTAGTGTTGGCTTAAAGTGATGTTAGTGTTGTGTTATAGTGATGATGTTAGTGTTGTGTTGTAGTAAAAGGATGTTAGTAAGGTGTTATATGATGATGTTAGTGTTTGTGTTGTAGTGATATAAAGGCTTAAAGTGATGTTAGTGTTGTGTTATAGTGATGATGTTAGTAAGCAGGTTGTAGTGATGTTAGTGCTGGCTTAAAGTGACGATGTTAGTGTTGGCTTAAGGTGATGTTAGTGTTGTGTTGTAGTGGATGATGTTAGTGATGTTGTAGTGATGTTAGTGTTTTGTAGTGATGATGTTAAAGGGCTAAAGTGAGATGTTAGTGTTGGCTAAAGTGATGTTAGGGTAAGCAAGTTATAGTGATGATAAAGAAGTGATGTGTCAGAAAGATGTTAGTGTTTTGTAGTGACAGGATGTTAGTGTTGTGTTATAGTGATGATGTTAGTGTTGGCTTACAGTGATGTTAGTGTTGTGTTGTAGTGATGATGTTAGTGTTGGCTTAAAGTGATGTTAGTGTTGTGTTATAGTGATGATGTTAGTGTTGTGTTGTAGTGATGAACACACACACACACACACACACACACCCTCTGCCCCAAACCAAACTTTTTTACGGTTCTCAAAATATAACACAACAAATCTCTTCCCACAGAAACCCATTAGAGTGTACAGTAATCTGACCCTATCCCTCCCTCACTCACTCTTCTCTCTCTTTTCCCCCATTCCCTCCCTCCTCTCACTCTCTCTTCCCCTTACTCTTTGTTTACCCTCCCTCCACTCACTCTCCCTGGCCTTACTTACTCTCAATGCTCTACACATTCACTTACACACAAACAACATTTTTCTTGTTTTTTATTAGTGAGCTGCCGATTTTTTTAAGTTTCATTATTTATTATTTTTTTTTGTGTGGTTTATTCATTTATATTATTGTTGTAACTATTATTTTTTAATTATTATTTTATTATTTTACTAACATTGTTATTATTTATTATTATTATTGTTGTTGTTGTTGGAGGTGTTGGTGTTTTGATATTTGAGTTGTGTTCTTGTAAAACATCGTGTTATAGAAATTCGCGTAATAGAAATAACAGGGCTTATGGAGAAAATAGGGTTAGGTGCAGATTACTAATCGAAATCGAAAAAAATTTAGTAGTTAGACTAACACAAAGGATAGCACAGTCTAAATAAATGTTACATTCATATCTAATAATGAAATCATACAGTAAATGTAACACTTTACCTTGAAAAAATATGAATGTAACTTGATGGGGGAGAAGGGTGATTTTGAGGTTGATAACATCGAGCTTCTCTTCAAGTGTTATATCCTTTCTTTTACGATCATCACCGGGAATTCGATCACCAGAACGCTTCTTGGAGATATTCTTCTTTACCATATTCACAGTTAATACCACAAAATTGGAGAAATAGTAAGCAAAAATCGCGTTACAGCAAACAAGCGTTCGCGTTATACAAATATCGTTCCTCTATTCATAAATCGCTTTAGAGCCAATTTGCGTTGTCAAAACATGCGTTATAGCAGAACTCACTGTACCCGGAAAATTCCTGGGATAAGGGCCTAGGGGGCGAAAATGTAATAATTTTCATAATAATAATAAAAATAATAATAATAATAACAATAATAATAATAATTCAGATAAGTAAATTTTTAAATAAGATATACAAAAATTAAAATAATAAAACAATAATGATAACAATAACAATAATAATAATAATAATAATAATAATGTAATAATACTAATAAATAATACTAATAAAGAACCATAAAGAAATAAAAAAAAACAAAAAAGATCAAGAGTGAGAAACCATGTATTCTGTGCTGTGCCGTTATGTATGTATTGTTGTCAATGGGAAGAGAAACAATATTGTACAGTATATAGTTTTGACTCATTGTCTGGGCAACAGTTTTTATTATAAATTATGTACTTATGGGTTAAGCTGAAAAAGAAAAAAAATGACTGACACTTGTGATGTTTATAAGGAAAATTAAAGTATTTAATAATAATTGAAAATTTTTATTTAGGAGACTCAGAGATCCCCCCAATCATATTCCTCCCACATTTGGCTTATGATTTCGTCCAGATTGATGTCAGATCTTTGGGGTGTTTCTTCTGGTGTGACCTTGGCCACGTTGGGTGTGTGCTGGTCGGGTTCGACCTTGGCCACGTTGGGTGTGTGCTGGTCGGGTTCGACCTTGGCCACGTTGGTCGTGTGTTGGTCGGGTTCGACCTTGGCCACGTTGGGTGTGTGTTGGTCGGGTTCGACCTTGACCAAGTCGGGTTCGACCTCCATCAGGTCGGATTTGACCTCTATCAGGACAGGTGAGATCTGGTCGAGTTTCACATGGTGGTGGAGTGATTTACAGCGTCTTGGTGGTTCAGGAACATCTTTACACATTCCACTGTCAGTCCATTTTAAGCATTTATAATAATACAGTCGCTTTTTGTCTGGTCCTTCCCTCGTGGTGAACTCCAGACCTCGGGTGGCCATTAAACGTCCGATCAGGAACTTGTGTATCTCTTGAAGCCCATTTTGTTGACAGTACGTGTTATATTCTTGAAATAGGTCGTGTCGACCTACTATGTCGTTACTGTCGGATGAAGGAGAGAGAAACTTCTCGAAAAATGACGAAAAGTCTTCCTTTTTTTCAGCTGACGTTTTAACTCGTTTTGGCTGCTTGGCGTTTTCCATGTCTGATTTGCGTTTTCTGTTGACAGAAGTATTTTGGTTTGAGGGAATATCCACCGACTTGCTTTTTACAGCTTGCAACGAGCACGTTACCAGGGCTTCCACACAAGGCTGAAAGACGACGCCTGGGAAGGCGTCCTTCTGGCCGACGCCGTGAGAGCCCCCCACTCGCACATTGCATTTCGCACCTAACTTGGACATTAACCGTCCAATATTAACAACTGAAGCCGGGGAGGTGCCTTGGCCATCACAGTACTTCTTATACTCGCGGACTAAATCTTCCCGTAAGATCAATTGTGTCGAAATACCAGTGAAAATTACTTTTTCTTCAAGGAATTTAAGGAATTCCTTCTTGCCGTTGAATCGATGTTCACGTTGTGTCTTTGCCATTTTGTTCAAAGTTTTCTTGGTTGATGTCTTAAATTACTGTACAGTTATGAACAAGAAATAGTGAGATGTCAAAAAATATAGTAAGAGGCTGTGTTAAAGTAATGTTAGTGTTGTATTGTAGGGATGTTAGTATTTTGTAGTGATGATGTTATTGTTGGCTTAGTGATGTTAGTGTTGTGTTGTAGTGATGTTAGTGTTGTGTTGTAGTGATGATGTTAGTGTTGTGTTGTAGTGATGATGATAGTGTTGTGTTGTAGTGATGATGTTAGTGTTGGCTTAAAGTGATGTTAGTGTTGTGTTGTAGTGATGTTAGTGTTGTGTTGTAGTGATGTTTGTATTTTGTAGTGATGATGTTAGTGTTGGCTTAAAGTGATGTTATTATTGTGTTGTAGTGATGATGTTAGTGTTGGCTTAAAGTGATGTTAGTGTTGTGTTGTAGTGATGATGTTAGTGATGTGTTGTAGTGATGTTAGTGTTTTGTAGTGATGATGTTAGTGTTGGCTTAAAGTGATGTTATTGTTGTGTTGTAGTGATGATGTTAATGTTGGCTTAAAGTGATGTTATTGTTGTGTTGTAGTGATGATGTTAGTGTTGGCTAAAAGTGATGTTAGTGTTGGCTTTAGGTGATGTTAGTGTTGTGTTGTAGTGATGATGTTAGTGATGTGTTGTAGTGATGATGTTAGTGTTGGCTTAAAGTGATGTTAGTGTTGTGTTGTAGTGATGTTAGTGTTGTGTTGTAGTGATGATGTTAGTGTTGTGTTGTAGTGATGATGTTAGTGTTGTGTTGTAGTGATGATGTTAGTGTTGGCTTAAAGTTGGCTTAAAGTGATGTTAGTGTTGTGTTGTAGTGATGATGTTAGTGTTGGCTTAAAGTGATGTTAGTGTTGTGTTGTAGTGGATGTTAGTAAGCAGTTGTAGTGATGATGTTAGTAACAGTAATGATAAAGAAAGTTGTGTTGTAGTGATGATGTTATGTTGGCTTAAAGTGATGTTAGTGTTGTGTTGTAGTGATGTTAGTGTTGTTGTAGTGATGATGTTAGTGTTGTGTTGTAGTGATGATGTTAGTGTTGTGTTGTAGTGATGATGTTAGTGTTGGCTTAAAGTGATGTTAGTGTTGTGTTGTAGTGATGATGTTAGTGTTGGCTTAAAGTGATGTTAGTGTTGTGTTGTAGTGATGATGTTAGTGTTGTCTTAAACTGATGTTAGTGTTGTGTTGTAGTGATGTTAGTGTTTTGTAGTGATGATGTTAGTGATGTGTTGTAGTGATGATGTTAGTGTTTTGTAGTGATGATGTTAGTGTTGGCATAAAGTGAGGTTAGTGTTGTGTTGTAGTGATGATGTTAGTGTTTTGTAGTGATGATGTTAGTGATGTGTTGTAGTGATGATGTTAGTGTTTTGTAGTGATGATGTTAGTGTTTTGTAGTGATGATGTTAGTGTTTTGTAGTGATGATGTTAGTGTTGTGTTGTAGTGATGATGTTAGTGTTTTGTAGTGATGATGTTAGTGTTGTGTTGTAGTGATGTTAGTGTTTTGTAGTGATGATGTTAATGATGTGTTGTAGTGATGATGTTAGTGTTTTGTAGTGATGATGTTAGTGATGTAATGTAGTGATGATGTTAGTGTTTTGTAGTGATGATGTTATTGTTGGCTTAAAGTGATGTTAGTGTGGTGTTGTAGTGAGGTTAGTGTTTTGTAGTGATGATGTTAGTGATGTGTTGCAGTGATGATGTTAGTGTTTTGTAGTGATGATGTTAGTGTTGTGTTGTAGTGATGTTAGTGTTGTGTTGTAGTGATGATGTTAGTGTTGTGTTGTAGTGATGATGTTAGTGTTGTTGTAGTGATGTTAGTGGCTTGCAGTGATGATGTTAGTGATGTGTTGTAGTGATGTTCGTGCTTTTGTAGTGGATGATGTTAGTGTTGTGTTGCAGTGATGATGTTAGTGTTGTGCTGTAGTGATGATGTTGGTGTTGTGTTGTAGTGATGATGTTAGTGTTGTGTTGTGGCATGATGTTAAAGTTGTGTTGTAGTGATGATGTTAGTGTTAAAGTTGTAGTGATGATGTTAGTAAGCAGCGATGATGTTGAAGAAGGATGTTAAAGGTGTTGTAGTGATGATGTTAGTGTTGTGTTGCAGGATGATGTTAGTGTTGCTGAAGACGATGTCAGTGTTGTGTTGTAGTGATGATGTTAGTGTTGTGGTTGTAGTGATGATGTTAGTGTTGTGTTGTGCAGTGATGATGTTAGTGTTGCTGCATGATGCCCTGATCACACCTCGGACCTAAGAGATTCAGTAACAGAGATGAGCCTTTTGTCTCAATGACCACATCCGCTACAGGTCCCTTTGCAACTTGTTCATCCGCGAAATACACACTGCAAAGAAGTCTACCACTGAACCAAATTGCAACACCTGAAGCAGACCAACATCGTCAATGGTATGGTAAGCTCCTAAAGAGCTCTGTGGACTAAACACAAGACACACCTCCCTTCCTCAGCCATTCTGACTAATGTGGACGCAGCTGAGTAATCAAATAAACCATCTTGCCATTATATGCCAGACGCCTCCCGGCTTGAATAATCAACCACTCTCCCTGCCACCTACCAGCCCCCCTTCCCACCACGATTCTGGTAGAAGAATCTGAAGCAGCAAAGCGTCTGGACAAACCAAAGGCTCTACCAAATTCTTACTGATCTCACTACAATGAAACTCTTCAAGTAGTTCCTGAGCTTGTTAAATCCCTATGCTCCATCATCAATGCTTCTCTCAGTCAAGTCATAGATTCTGTATTGACTGGCCATCTCTGTATCACCAGTGCCCAAGTCAACCAGCCCACAATCCTAAATCACATGATCTATTGCACCCACCCAATACTCCAGCCTAATCTAGAAAGCTTATCTGGGATTATCTTATGCTGATATTGTGAGGAGTCAGACCCTCAGCACTTGGCAATGGCGAAAACTCTCTCCACCACCCACTGTCTTGTCAGCTTTCAATCATATGCCGGCCATCTCGAGAAACGAAAATCTGTAGCTGTCGCCTTCATTGATTTCTATCTGTACATTCGACCTAGTCGACCACAATTTAATCATCAACAAAGATATTGACCTCGGGCTTCGGAGAAGTCTTATTATACCATGGCTTGTAGACTTCCCAGATAGGGGAAATTGATTCGGGAGCAAGAGATATGTTCGATGAGAAATCAATCACAGAATTTTGGCCCTTGATGTGCGAATCCTACCCAAAAGTGGCAGAAAGAGCTTCCGTGCATTGCTTCCGTTTGTGTCGACATAGCTTTGTGAGTCAGGCTTTTCAACTCTGTTGCAAATTAAAACGAAGCAACGTAGTAGATTAGAGGTAGAAAATGACCTGCATTGTGCCCTTTCAAGCACTCCTCCGCGTATCCCAGAATTGGCGAAGAAAAAACAATCACAGGTTTCTCATTGACTGTAATCGTCATCTGAATAAAATTAATTACACATTTACAATATCCTGGTATTCTATTGAACTTTTTGTTTATTGCATTATGCTTCAGTTTGGTCTGTTAAGTAATTCATTATAAATAAAAAAAATTTAATTTACTTTTATTCAAGTTTTATAAATCCATCAACATTTTCAATTGGCATTTAATTTGTAAAAATTTATGGTCACTTTGGAGTGCTAAGTATAATCTTGGAAAGGAGGGGGGAATGACATTCTGACAAATGGTGAAAGGGGTGCATGGGGCAAACAAGGTTGAGAACCACTTTCTTAGAGCATTGGCATCTGTGAATACTACTACTACTACTACTTTGCTGTCAATCGGAATCGAGTATGGTGATCATCCAGCTATGATACAATGATATGAATTATTATGGATGTCACCTTCGTTGGTGAGCTCTGAAGTGGCAAGCGAGGCAGATATGGGACCAGCAGGGTCGTCCACAGATGTTGCACGTGTGCAGGGCTACATCATAGTGCGGGAGGGACGGCGGCAGCGTATTTCCGGCGCTGTCGCTCATCTGCCTCAGTATGTAATCGGGCTAACTCGAAATTATTGACACCTTCTTGTGTGGTGCTCTTCTAAGCATTACGGTGTGGAGTAATCATCTCCCAGGTGTGGGGGTCGATTTGGCACTTTTTCAGATTTGTCTTAAAACTATCCTTATACCCTTTCAGTTGCCCACCAGCACTAATTTTACCATGCGTTAGATGATTGTAAAGTAGCTGCTTTGGCAGTCTACTGTCGTCCATGTGGGTAGCATGGCCAGTCGAGCAAAGTTGTTCATGGTTAATGGTAGCCTCGATGCTCCTACAGTTGGTGTCAGCGAGAACACTGACATTTGTTCTCTTGTCTTGCAAGCGAACTCGGAGGATGGGACGTAGACTACATTGGTGAAAGTTTTCAAGTGCCTTGAGGTGCTTCCTGTATGTGACCCATGTCTCTCTGCCATATAGCAGGGTGGGGAGGCCCACTGCTCGATATACGTAAAACTTTGTAGATAAATTCAGCTCCCTACAGCTGAAGACACGGGTACGGAGTCTGCCAAAAGTTTGAGATGCACATCTGATCCGATGTTGAATCTCTTCATGTGGCTGAACCAGGGGCAGGCTGAAAAAAAATCCGAGTCTTACATACATTCACCTGAAGGCCAAAGCGTGCATACACATCAGCGTAGGTGTTCAGGATCTCCTGTAGGTCACTTTCAGTGTAAGCGACAAGGTCGTCTGCATACTGAAGTTCAGGAAAGGAAGCTGCCAACACCTTTGTTCCTGCCTGGAGTCGTCTTATGTTGAAAAGACCCTTCATCCTGCACTGGATGTCAACCACGCCAGCTAAATTTGCACCGGCACGAGTAAGGAAGGCAGCCAAGGAAATGTAAAATGGAGTTTGTGTCAGTACACATCCTTGTTTTACCCCCAGTTTGGATGGGGAAGAACTCAATACTGGGTTCCATTGTGCAGGACACTGCCGTTCTTGCCATCGTGGAGTTGACTCACAATGGCAATGAATTTTGGTGGGCAGCCAAAACAGCTGAGGGCCCGCCAGGGGGGCTTCCCTGTTGACCGAATTGAACGCCTTGGATAGGTCGATGAAGGCCATGTACAGATCACGATGCTGTTTTCTGCACTTTTCCTGTTTCTGGCGGCCAGCAAAGATCATGTCAGTGGTGCCACATGATGGTCTAAAGCCACTTTGAAATTCTGGGAGGAAGTTTTCTACCTCAGGAAGAAGTCTG
Organism: Homarus americanus; assembly: GCF_018991925.1. Classification (NCBI taxonomy): domain Eukaryota; kingdom Metazoa; phylum Arthropoda; class Malacostraca; order Decapoda; family Nephropidae; genus Homarus; species Homarus americanus. The sequence continues at coordinate 8,036,503 of NW_024732867.1, read as the reverse complement.
TTCAGGAGGACTCGGGCAATAATCTTGCCAGCTACGGAGAGCAGCGAGATCCCGAGGTAGTTGTCACAGTATGACTGGTCTCCCTTGTTCTTATAAATATTGACGATAGAGGCATCTTTAAGACCTTGGAGGATTTACTCCTTTTCCCATATATTCTCCACGAGAGAGTGGAGATGGCTGGTAAGCAGAGGTCCTACTGCTTTATATACCTCGGCTGGGATTCCATCAGGCCCTGAAGCTTTGTTATTTTTCATCTGTTTGATGGCAGTAACTACCTCATCCAAGGATGGAGGATAGCTGAGGTGGGTCAGCTTTGGTTGCTGAGGGACCTGCTGGGTAGCCAGGAAGGATATCCACATTGGTGTTTCGGTTGAGCAGCGAATGGAAGTGCTCTTTCCAGCGCTGAAGGAGGCCTTCTTCGTCTTTAATTAGGGAGTTACTGTTGGATGAACGAAGGGGGGCTGCACCATGAGTGATTGGCCCATAAAATGTTCTAGTGGAGTTGAAAAATTCGCGCATCTTGTGTTGATCTGCAAATTGTTGCAATTCACATAACTTATTTTCAAACCAGTCGTTCTTTAGATTGCGAAGTTGGTGCTGGGCCGCCGCATTTTTCTTGAGGAAGGTATCAGCTTTAGTCCGAGATTGAGGGTTGTTCTGCCAGTTAGTTAAAGCAGCACGTTTGTTGTCGACGAGTATATTGATTTCCGGGTCATTTTCATCTAACCAGACAGTGTCGAGAATATCCCATTCGGCACTGGGACTTGGGTTGTTTGTTGTTGGGTTGTTTGTTGTTGGGTTGCTTATCAGCGAATGTTCGAGCTGCTCTCTGGAAGAATGTGCTACCGCTGGATCCTCCAGATGCTTAGTGTTAAAACCTCTTCTGGAGGCGTGTTGCCTTTGCCGTTTTGGGGCGATGTGAAGTAAGAGCTTGGCTCTGACGAGCTGATGATCAGTGTCGTAGTGGTCTGAGCACCGCATGGCTTGGGTGATAAGGACATCTCGGCGATCTCTTTCACTGGCAATGAGATGCTCTGTGTTTAGATCGTGAGTGTTGCCAAGAACCCTTGAAGTTCTTGGCCTGCCTAAACAAGGTATAGGTGATAGCGAGACTGTGTGCAGCACACTTGCTGAGCAGGAGTAGGCCATTGGGATTAAACTTGCCTAGTCCATTTCTTCCGATGGTTCCTTGTCAAATGTCAGCAATTCTGCCAACTCTGGCATTGAAGTCACCAAGGACCACAACCTTATCCTCTCTGTCGAGGTCGGCATAAAAGGCCTCCTTGATGTCATCTTCTGCATCCAGTGTTGGGGCATATGCACTGATGAAGAAGGCATGGCGTAAGTGATTCAGTGGGACTCGAAGCGTCATGAGGCGCTCGTTGATCCTAACAGGTATATCAGTTAGCCTATGTAGGATACATTGGCGGATGGCAAAGCCAACTCCATAAATACGGTTCCTCTCCGCAGTAGGCTTACCCTTCCAGAAGAAGGTGTAGCCAAACCCCAGTTCTGTGAGTCGACCCTCGTCTGGGAGCTAGGACTTACTAATGGCTGCTATGTTGATGTTATACCTAGCCAGCTCTTTTGCCATAAGGGCGGTTCTTCTTTCAGGACTCTCTTTTGTGCTTGTATCCAGAAGGGTTATGACATTCCATGCAACGACCATAAGAGGTTGTATAGACTATTTTTGTTTTGATCTGTGTTTATGATTGTTTTCAACCACATAAGGATGATCTTACTGGGTGCGGTTGCCAAGTCCGGTTGGTTGGTTGGTTCTTTCGGTAGGCTATGTTTACGGCATCCTTTCTAGCCCCTTCCCCATGTGGGGTACCCCTGTGCGCACACACACACACACACACACACACACACACTACATCCTTGACCACCGTAGAGTCGAGACCTATTCAGGCGCTGCTCCTGCTGAGCAGCGGCCCCCCTTGGCCAATGTTCGGCCCATTCCCCAAGTCCCTCTCCCTGACCCATCCTCACCACCGGGATATCAACATAATCAAAAGTGACAATTTCGTTTTGGAAATAAGTGGGAGCAATGTTGAACAGTGATGAACAGTGTTTAAGCCAGTGAATTCAGTACTAGATAGTACCAGTGAGAGCCGTGACCCACCAGTGACATAAGCACCCCTTGGAACTGACCGCTGTCTTCTGACCAGGAGGTGCTAATCAGTTCACCATGGGAACAACAGTGGGCCGGCTTTACACCTGACTACGAGATACCACAACACCACCCAGCAGGGTGAGGTACTGTGACACCACCCCACACCACACGGTGTCCCCATGACCACATGAGTTCCATCATATGAACACCCGAGGACGAGTTACTACACCACTTGAACACCTCACCACCTGGTGTCTCCATGACCAACCCAGGCCCTGGGCATCAACTGTAAACTATAATAATTTGTATGTTCAATCATTGTTCCTTCTTCTTTCAGTAACGAAAGCTTTTGTTAATTGACCTACCCACTCCATGTCTTTTTATGTAGTAAGTTATTTTTGTCCAATGTATATTTTCAGCCTTTGGGCTGCCGAACTTTTTCAATAAACCGTTAATTATTATTATTATTATTATTATTATTATTATTATTATTACACTTGTACACTTATCTCTCATACAGACACACACAGGTACAGTCTGTCTGTCTGTCTGTCTGTCTGTCTGTCTGTCAACAGCCACACCACCTTACAACTTACCCGAAGCCTTACATTACTGTGTCCTCTCTGACATATTACTCTGATCACTGTCTTGTTTCCGCGCCAGGTAGTCTATTCTTCTCCCTCGCCCCAGACATTGAACACAAGATGACCGAAATGGTTTAAGTAAATGTCTTTCTCCTCAATCCCCGTGGTACATTAATACGGCCCTGTAGTTAAAGATCTTTGTGTGTGAAGCGCAGTAATACACCACAACATAACCATTCACTTTGAGTTTATTTCATTAAACCTTTACTATGGAACCTGGGTTAATGTTCTCCATTATATCCAGATCACGAAACTTAACATCACACACACACACACGGAGTACTGACCGTATTACACTGAGGCCTAACTAATGAGGTAGTTGGGTTGATTTACCTATTCTATGGAGTCAAAGAGCTCAGGTTCTCCATTGATACAATAAAAACTTTATATATATCTGGTACATAAAGTTGCGGCTAAAATAATTTCGCTACTTGGGTGAAAAAGAAAGAAGAGGAAGATAAATGTATAGTTATGTAGATTTATCTGAACTCTACACTTACTACCACTGGATGAGGGACTTTAAGTGACGTGTGTGTTAGGCCTGAGGGAAAACCGATACCTCCTCTCACTACACGACACCGTCCTTACCTGACCTCATATCACTCAAGATTCCTATTTAACCCTCCTTACCTGACCTCATATCACTCAAGATTCCTATTTAACCCTCCTTACCTGACCTCATATCACTCAAGATTCCTATTTCAACAGGTATCCAAGACTCGTCACTACAACACTCCCCAGTATATGTAAAATATATGACTATCATTATATCACACTCTTACCTGCGTCTTAGTTATGTCAGTGTGTTGGTTCAAGGACGGAATATTTTACTTGTTTGTTAAGAAATATATATCCTTCCTTTCTATATTTCATTACGTTTATGTGTACTGTAATCGTTTGTGGTGTTATCTTTATTGGTGTTGTTATCGTTTGTGGTGTTATCTTTATTATCACACACACATAAAGACATACACACGAGCAAACACTGACACCCGAACATACAAGCACAAATATAAGCACGAATAATGTACACACACACACACACACACACACACACACACACACACACACACACACACACACATATTTTAATAAGAGTGGTGAAGAAGAAGCAGGAATGCATGACACTCAGCAGCTGACACTCTCCTCATGTACGAGACGAGACAGCTGTGTGTGTGTGTGTGTGCGTGTGTGTGTGTGTGTGTGTGTGTATGTGTATCATCTATGCTAACACCCTGTTACTGACTCTAGGAAGACCATTACCACTCTAACTAACTGTGAAGAAGAAGAAGAAGAAGAAGAAGAACTTAAGTGGATGAATGGCAAGCTGACTGACGTGACCGTGAAGTAACAGTGAAAGGCTCTGACTGAAACAACATGGAAGATGAGGGAGGAATAAGATCATGAGACATAACAGTAGTGAGACACGTAGGTCGAATAATGAGAAACCAAGTGGTAATAGGTAATGGGAAATGAGTGAGATATAAAGTGGCGTTACTATGAGGTTGAAAATGACTGAAAAACAAATCCACATCCAGAAATAAGGAAATAATCTGATGTGGGTTAAAATATTATCGTTTTTGCAATTATAAACTGATTTTTTGTGTGTGTAACTGTGGGATTATTTTTGTTATTTATATTTTGTTTCAAGATAATTGACAATATGTAGAAATATGTGTGGACAGTCTACTACACACAATCCTTGACCACCGAAGGGTCAAGACGTACCTGGCGCTCCTTTCGGAGCAGCCAGGTCAACTGTTAAGTTGGCCCATACCAACCCCCTCCCCTGAACCCTCCTCCCCACCGGAATATCAACAAGTTCTCGCCAGAAGTTACAATTTCATTTAGGAAAGGAACGGAACCAGTGTTAAACCGAGGTGAACAGTGGTGAACAGTGCTTAAGTCAGTGAGAACAACTCAACAGTAACAGTCGCACCCAAGTTAACCTTCACACAGTGAGGTCCCAGGTACACAGTGATAACGGCCCGTGAGACCCAACAACCAGCGATGTGTTAATCCGTCTACGATAGGAAGGCCAGGGACCAAACCTCACTCATATAACACCATCTGTGAGGGAATTACTACACCACATGTCCCTCATAACACCATATGTGAGGGAATTACTACACCACGTCAAGTCCCTCATCACACCATCTGTGAGGGAATTACTACACCACGTGAGGTCCCTCATAACACCATCTGTGAGGGAATTACTACACCACGTCAGGCCCCTCATAACACCATCTGTGAGGGAATTACTACACCACGTGATGCCCCTCATAACACCATCTGTGAGGGAGTTACTACACCACGTGAGGCCCCTCATAACACCATCTGTGAGGTAATTACTACACCACGTGAGGTCCCTCATAACACCATCTGTGAGGTAATTACTACACCACGTGAGGGTGACTACACCACACTACACCACGTGAGGTCCCTCATAACACCATCTGTGAGGGAATTACTACACCACGTGAGGCCCCTCATAACACCATCTGCGAGGGAATTACTACACCACGCCAGGTCCCTCATAACAACATCTGAGGGAACTACTACACCACGTGAGTTCCTCCTAACACCATCTGGGAGGGAGTTACTACACTACGAGTTTGCTGTTCAACACCTACATTAATCTGTATGTTCACTGTATGTTCCTTTACCTTTCTCTAATGAAGGCTTTTGTTAAACCACCAATGTATGTAATAAGTCATTTATGTCCAATGTATATTTTCAGCCTTCGTGCTGCAGAACTTTTTCAATAAACCGTTAATTATTATTATTATTATTATTATTAATACACAGAGTATGTTGGGTAGCTCAATATAACTCACAGACAGTGGCCTTCAGGGAATGCTTAACTGTGGTCATATTTCACGGAATCAGCTAAGCATTATCAACACAACATAAATATGGGTTTCTTTGACACATTCATTTTCTGAGGTGATATAATTATTTTGTGAAATTGGTCGGATTGGATAAGTTTTCACTGTTGATATAAACGTAACAATATTTAGTTTAGTGAAGCACAGAACATTATTTTCAACTAAACTATAAGTCATCAATATGAATATAAGTAATACACAGCAGTAAAGGAAATCTGTACACGAGAGAGTAAAACCTTAGTAATATACCAGTAGTAAATGATCTTTTATAGTGAGGACTCCATGATGTGGCGCGGCTGATCATTCCGTTAAATTTATTCCCTGAAATTAATTAAAAGAAATTAATCAATATTAAAGTTGACGTAAGTAATAAGGTGATGCTGATAAGAAATGGATCTTGTTATGTGGATTACCGGTACTGTACGTCTATTATGAAGAATTGCAGCCGTTTGTCGCCAAGATCATACTGAACTTTCATCAATTGTGGTAAATAATCTTCTTTCTTCGAAGTTAAAATTAATTTCCACATAGAGTGAAAATACTGGTAGTGAAATTAGCGGTCGCCTTGTGGTGCTTGACCAAAGTATAAAGAACCTGTCAACTTTATAATAAGAAAAGAACATCAGTTTTAGATACATTGCTCAACAAAATTAATAAACATTTGTATCCTGTGACACAAATGGGCTAACTACTAGAGAGAGACCATTAACTACATGACTGATCAGTGAGTTGCATGACAGACAAAACAAAATATGATTGAGTGAAAATATGCGTGACCAAACGTTGCTGTGTGCCTGTGTCTCAACACCCACTAGAAGGTCAGTAATTTCGGGTCCTGGCAGAACCAGCTGTCCCGGTCTGAGGTCATCACGAAGTTCTCCGCCTACGTGTCTGATGTCTGGTGATGTTAACGATATCTAGACCACGCTGAAGGTATGAGAGTCGTGTAATGGCTGGTGGATGATGACAGAGAGCCGTGACATAAAGGTTTGATGTGTCATTGTCATCAATCAGTGGAGGAGGAGGTAGTACCTGGAGGACGTTATACACCAGGAGGCCAGGATGAGATGATAATACGTGATTACTCATCGACAAGGCCGCTCTGTCAGCCCTGTGGTCCGTCAGTATCATAAGAGTATCGCTCCTGGAAACTGACTTTCGGAGGAGCACCAAAATGTTTTTATCAGCTCAGATAGTGAGAAATCATCCACAAGGAGATGACGTGAGGGCCTGACGACCAGCCACGGGTCCTCTTGTGGCCACAGCTCACCGTACTGCCAAGTTGGAGTTCACTCATGAACGTCAGCATTGGCAGGTGCCTCACTGGAGACCAGTATTGTTCACAGATGAGAAGTCGATTTACAATATCGATTACCAATAGTCGCGGGAGGGTGCGGAGGCGTCAGGGAGAAAAGTGTGCACACGTCGATATGGTTGAAACTCATCACTACTGTCATGGTGTAGACAGGAGTCTGTTTTGGTCACACGTACAGAAGTACACTGACACTCTGACCTGTCGGGCCATCAAACTGCCACCTATTATAGGGGGCTTTATGTGGGTGGAGTCGGTGGCTGGTTCATCTTAAAAAATAAGTACTCTCCATCCACACACACAGCTCAGATGTCATTATACTGTACTTGCTGGAGGACGGGAGGGTAATAATGGACTGGCCAGAGAGGTCACAACACCTATCCAGGAGAGTGTCAGCCGTGTCACGCCCACCACAGTGAGATGTGCTGGTGCAGAGTCATACCACAGGATGACATCATAGGCACACCCTAATGTTGCTAGGAGTGTGTTAGGTTAGAGATCACACCAGCTATAGATGTTACTTTGTGAACATCTTAAATCCCAAGTTGTTCTGGTTCATCATATCTGACCTTGCTGGTCGAGGTGTGACTCAGTGTGTAAAGTTGTTATCCGTCTTTTATTGGTCATTTTATAACAAACTTTCCTCCTGCTAACGTCATGGTGTCTTCAGCTTGTGTTTAGTGTGTCCAACAATTGAATAACCTTAACAACTTTTCCTTTGTTTTGAGGAATGTATAGCAGCAGACATACACCCCACTAAGTGTAGTCCTGTCAGTCTTAACTGAAGCGACGACCGTCTGATGATGCACCAAGGACAGTACAGGAGTTAGGTGACATCAACCACTTAGAGGAGAGAGACAGTACACGAGAAGAATTTAGGATCTGTGTCCACTATCTTCCCCGGTGTCCTTAGGCTGACCTTGAGGACACTGTCACAAAGACTCTATAATAATAATAATAATAATAATAATAATAATAATTAACGGTTTATTGAAAAAGTTCAGCAGCCCGAAGGCTGAAAATATACATTAGACAAAAATGACTTATTACATACAAAGACATGGGGTGGGTGTGTCGTTTAACAAAAGCTTTCATTACTGAAAGGAGAAGGAACACGAATTGAACATACAAATTATTATAGTTTACAGTTGATGGCCCGGGCTGGTCTCTTGCCCTACTGTGTGAGGTCACGTGGTGTAGTTACTCGTCCATGGGTGTTGATATGAAGGACCTCACGTGGTCATTGAGACACCGGGTGGTGTGGTGTTCACGTGGTGTAGTAACTCGTCCTCTGGTGCTGATATGAAGAACCTCACGTGGTCATGGAGACACCGGGTGGTGTGGTGTTCACGTGGTGCAGTAAATCGTCCATAGGTGTTGATATGAAGGACCACACCGTGTGGTGTGGGGTGGTGTCACAGTACCTCACTCTCTGCTAGGTGGTGTTGTGTTATCTCGTAGTCAGATGTAAAGCCGACCGCTGTTGTTCCCAGGGTGTACTGATTAACATTGCCTGGTCAGAAGATGGTGGTCGGTTCCCAGGAGTGCTTATCTCACTGGTGGGTCACTGTTCTCACTGGTACTGTCTAGTGCTGAATTCACTGTCTTAAACACTGTTTATCACTGTTCAACACTGATCCCTCTTCTTTCCGGAACGAAATTGTCACTTTCGATTATATTGATATCCCGGTGGTGAGGATGGGTCGGGTAGAGGGACTTGGGGAATGGGTCGAACATGGCCAAGGGGGACAGCTGAACAGCAGGAGCAGCGCCTGATAGGTCTTGACCTTCCGGTGTTCAAATCCTTTGAGGAAGAGAGAGTTAAACCATCTTCCTGTAAAACTTATAAAATCTTCCCCCAGGAGTCAAATAATCATCTTAAAAGGTTCAACAGTCGTCCGTAAAGAGATTGGCTAATGTACTCGAAGGATTAAGTGATATTTCCTCAAGGGGTCTTACGCCATCGTCCTCAGAGGGTTCATCGATCGTCCTCAAATGGTTAAGATGTACATATAAATCTCCATGTAAAGTCTAAAGTCATTGGCCACACTCACACACACCAGTCAGTGACAGGCGAATAGTTAGTTTTCATACAACACCTCTTAAACACGTGGGGGCAGGACCATAATAACTACAATTGCACCACTTTCGGTTCTCAACAGGAAATGCTCTACCAGTGGTGTTTGGTGCAATGGTGAAGGAAGATTGGTGACGGAGTTAGAGTTTTATTTAACACACAGTACTCAAGGTGATAGCTAAATTAAGTGGGAATAATTCAAGAACTTTACAGAATAGTTGACACCAAATGGATAAGTACAGCGATATACAACAGTTAATACAAGATTATACTAGGGAATGGTATACGTGTGGCCCTAGAACACACACATACACACACACGCGCACAGAAAAACACACACGAGTGTAGGACAAAAGCCCCCTAGGACAAAAGCCCCCTAAGAAAAAAGCCCCCTAGGACAAAAGCCCCCAAGGACAAAAGCCCCCTCGGACAAAAGCCCCCTAGGACAAAAGCCCCCTAGGACAAAAGCCCCCTGGGACAATAACCCCCTGGGACAAAATCCCCCTTGGACAATATCCCCTTTCGACAATATGTGTAGAGTTTGCCTTATTTACTGGCAGGTCAATAACGAGCAATGTTTACGTTTGTAATTGTATTTTCACTAAACAATAAAATTTCCAACAGAACAATAACAAGAACATGTGTACCTGGTATGACTAAGAGTCCTTCACATTCAACTCATCAACTCTGTTCTCTTCACCGAATCCTTCCACACAGGTCACTACTCCCGATTTTCCCGCCCCTTCCGTTGCCGCTCCTCTAACCGTTACCTCCAATCACCACTGTTTTTTTTTCTGTCACCGCTCTGCCCACTGTCACTATCAATCACCACTGTCTCTTCTTCTCCCACTCTTCCAACCGTCACTTCCAATTGACACTGTCCCTTCCGTCACCACCCAGCTGCTAGTCATTTTTTATCACCCATCTCCTCCGTCGCTCTCAAACGCCAACTAGCCTGCCGTCGTTTCTCCGTCATTGGTCACTTTTGCTCGTGTTATGCTATACTGCTTCACGCTCAGCCGCCAGCGTCCACCGCTCTCTCATCCTGCTATCAGCCAAGGCATATGCTAAATTAAAAATCAAGGAAGGTGTTGGGCTTGAGCCACCGACCTGATCTGTATAACATTTTTTTTTTTACGGGAATTAGCCCACCCGGACACAGGTCAAACGACCCACAACGGGGCCTGGGGAACGAAAAAAAAAAAGAACACAAAGAAATTGAAAAAAGGGAAGAAAAAGGTTATACTATGTTAATCTACACCACGAAGATGCCGGAAAACCAGCTTTTTAAAGTGAGACAGATTGTATAAGTATGGAAACACAGAAGAAGGCAGAGCATTCCACAGTTTAGCTGTGTGACGAAAGAAGGAGGTACTATAACGGGCTATTCTAGTGTGACCAACATCCACAGAGAAACGGTGGTCACCGAGGGCAAGACGTGTGTTACGAGCGCACGGCCTTGCCGGCGGTACACAGGATGCCAAATCCACAGAACATTGCCCGTTAAAGTACCTGTAAAAGAGAAAGAGTGAAGCAACATTGTGGCGAAGAGAAAGGGAAGAGAGATTGTCGACTAAAGGTGGAGAGTTAATAAGACGAAATGCCTTTGATTCCACCCTATCTAATAGTTGGACAGAAGAAGAGCCACCCCAGATATGAGAGCAGTACTCCAAGTTAGGACGAATGAATCCCTTATATACTTGGAGCAACTGCTCAGGAGTGAAGTAGCTACGGCATCTGTACAGCATTCCCAACTTTCGGGAGGCAGCTTTAGCTATATTAAGGATGCGAGATTTCCAGGACATATTGGAGGAAATGGTGAGGCCTAACATATTTATTTCAGAATTTGGCAGGATGATAGCGTCCTGAAATGTATTTGGTGGGAGATCGTCTAATTGACTGCCGGCTCACCCTCCCCACCTGGCGCCAAACAAGCGGCAAACTGCTGTTCATCCTGAAAAGCCCCCTAAGACAAAAAAAATGTCCTAGGGGGCTATTGTCATAGGGAACACTAGCCCCCTAGAAATATAGCATCCTAGGACAATATCCCTTTGGACAATAGCCCCAGGACAAAATCCCCCGAGGACAAAAGCCCCCAGGAGAAGAGCCCTCTAGGACAATAGCCCCAGGACAACAGCCCCCTAGGACAAAATCCCCCGAGGACAAAAGCCCCCAGGAGAAAAGCCCTCTAGGACAATAGCCCCAGGATAAATTCCCCCGAGAACAAAAGCCCCCAGGAGAAGAGCCCTCTAGGACAATAGCCCCAGGACAACAGCCCCCTAGGACAAATCCCCCGAGGACAAAAGCCCCCAGGAGAAGAGCCCTCTAGGACAATAGCCCCAGGACAACAGCCCCCTAGGACAAAATCCCCCGAGGACAAAAGCCCCCAGGAGAAAAGCCCTCTAGGACAATAGCCCCAGGATAAATTCCCCCGAGAACAAAAGCCCCCAGGAGAAGAGCCCTCTAGGACAATAGCCCCAGGACAACAGCCCCCTAGGACAAATAATAATAAGAATTTTTAAATAATTATTTTTATTCATGATTATTGTATTTGCAGTTTATAAACATTTCTCTGACATGGAGAATATTCCATTTATTAAACCATAAGACTGCAATACCCAACCTTAACCTAACCTAACCTAACCTAACCTATTTTGCACTTCAACTGAAGGACTTTTCTCCTACTTTGCACTTTAACTGAGGGGGTTTTGTCCAGGGGTATTTTAATTGGAGGGTTTTTGTCCGGACCCCAGTAGTAACAGGGGTGGTGGCAGAATAAAGGGAGGGAGAGTAGAAGGAAGAGTGGGAGGGAAATGGGAGAGAGAGAGAGAGAGAGAGAGAGAGAGAGAGAGAGAGAGAGAGAGAGAGAGAGAGAGAGAGAGAGAGAGAGTTTTTAAGTTTAAAAAACAATTATTAGCAAAGCTTGGAGTATAATTTGCCTATTCTGGGTAGTTCGGTCAGGTCTTGACACAGAGGGTGCTATCACTGTTCACTGCCACACAGGACAGAGGTTCATATATAGTAGAAGTCATAATCTATCTGAGGACTAATGAGTGTGGACCAGCAGCAAATTTAGGATAGACAGCAAGAATGCCCTCAAGCACTCCTGATCCAATGTAATAATGTTCAAGTCTATGCTTTAAAGGTTTATCACAAAGTTTACCTGCTGAGTTTTCTGGTACATTATAAATAATGGTTGCCCTTCGTGTAACGAGGATGGCCAGCCATAGGGCCACCTAGGCGTGAATTTGTTTTAAAGAACATAAGAACATATGAATGGAGGAAACTGCAGCGGGCCTATTGGCCCATACTGGGCAGTCCCATTTACACCTAACCCGTATTGCTCATATATCCATCCAACCTATGTTTGAAGCTATCCATCGTAATATTTTTCAACAGTTTTCACCACCGAAAATTTAAACATGATACCCGAGGCACCGACTCTATTCAGAGATAGTGAAGAAAACAAATTAAGTGAGATAGTAGTGACTAGTAACGATGTTAGTAAGCAAATAGACAAACTAAAGCCTAATAAGTCACCTGGTCCCGATGAGATATTTGCCAGAGTATTAAAGGAATGTAAGGAAGAGCTTAGTATGCCCTTAACAAAGTTGTTTAACATGTCATTAAAAACAGGTGTAGTACCAGAATCCTGGAGGATAGCAAATGTAATACCGATTTTCAAGAAGGGGGATAGATCAATATCCTCTAACTACCGCCCAATCAGTCTAACATCAATAGTAGGCAAATTACTGGAAGCAATCATTTCAAACTCTATTCGAAATCACCTGGAGAAGCACCGATTGATCAATGATTCCCAGCATGGCTTCACAAGCGGACGTTCTTGCCTAACTAATCTATTAGCATTCCTTTCATCAGTTTTCGAATAGGTGGACGAGGGGCACAATTATGATGTGGTATATCTCGACTTTAGCAAAGCCTTCGACAGAGTCCCCCACGAAAGACTAATTAGAAAGGTAGAAGCTCATGGCATCAAAGGTGACATCCTTAAATGGACGTTTTTAGGGCGTGGTTACAGGACAGGAAACAGCGAGGAGCATTAACGGCACTAAGTCCCATTGGAGCAACGTCACAAGTGGAGTCTCTACAGGCCCAGTATCACTTGGACCACGTGCTGGTTTATTATACTGTATACATAAACGACATAGATATCGGCATAGACAGCAACATAAGTAAATTTGCTGGATGACACTAAACAGGAGGTGTTATCAAATCTGACGAGGACTCGGCAAAACTACAGGAAGATCTAAACAAATTTTTCGAATGGTCTGAAAAATGGCAGATGAAATTCAACGTGGACAAATGTAAAGTACTCAGTATAGGAGATATAAACAGGGAAACCAGATACCAGATGAACAACGATGCCATAGGAGAAATCCGACTGCGAGAGAGATTTAGGAGTAATGATAAGTAGGAACCTTTAAGCCAAGTAAACAAGTGTTTTTGCTCGTAACAAGGCTAATAAAGTACTTGGGTTCATACAAAGGAGTGTTAGTTACAAGACTAGCGAGGTCATCCTAAAACTGTATCTTGCTCTTGTGAGACCACACCTGGATTATGCAGTTCAGTTCTGGTCACAGTATTACAGAATGGATATAGAATCCTTGGAAAGAATTCAGAGGAGAATGACAAGACTAATCCCGGGCATTAGGAACCTTGAGTATAGAGACAGGTTAAAGCATCTTAATTTGCACTCCCTTGAGAGATGTAGAGCGAGGGGCGACCTGATAGAGGCGTATAAGTGGAAGGCAGGGCTAAACAAAGGGGACATGACAAAGGTACTCAAATTATCCAACCAGGAGCGAACTCGTAACAATGGTTTTAAATTAGACAAATTTAGATTTAGGCGTGAAATAGGTAAACACTGGTTTGGAAACAGAGTAGTGGATGAATGAAACAAGTTACCAAATATCATCATTAACTTGAATACGCTGAATTTCTTCAAACATAGGTTGGATGCTCATATGAGCAATAGGGGTTGGGTTTAAACGGGACTGCCCAGTATGGGTCAATAGGCCCGCTGCAGTTTCCTCCATTCTTATGTTCTTATGTTCTTATGTAATAATTATGTTTGGTAACTTGTTCCATTCATCCACTACTCTATTTCCAAACTAATGTTTACCTATTTCGCGCCTAAATCTAAATTTGCCTAATTTAAAACCATTTACAGACCTCTATCATATCGCCCCTCACTCTACGTCTCTAGAAGGAGTGCAAATTAAGATGCCTTAACCTGTCCTGTTTAAAGTGTAGAAGCTGTCGCCAACACAACAACCACAGCCCAAGTTAAGGAGTTGCATGACCCAGTGTCAAGGAATAGTCCGAGAAGACCGGACAATTCGCTTACTGCACTGACTAACCATTACCCCGGAACACGATCCGCAAATCGATTAACATCCAGGTCCCCAATTACTGCTGGGTAGAAAGAGGCAAATGGCTTAAAGAAACTTGTGTTCTGGCATGGGTACAGCGTTACTAACTTGCCAGATGTGTCTGTATCCTAGCCTAATTCTGGCCACGACTACATCAAATTGTCTGGTTCTGTCCTTGTGCTGGCCATACCGGCATCTCTTGTCACAAAATTTGTCATATTTACTAATGCTACAACTGCCAGGTCTCTCCGCATTTCTCAGTTCTTCTAGATCAGAGTTCATGATTTTGACTTGAATGTTTTTAAGTACAGTATTGGACAGGCCAAGGTCCCCGGTCCATATATTCTTTCTTACATGCCTCATTGGTCAGTCTATCAGCACAGTCATGATTCTTAACTCCAACATGGGACGGAATCCACACAATTTCAATACGAGAGTTGTTCTCCTTGGCAGTTATCACATTTCTTTTAATATAACAGACAGCTTTAGACATACTGTAGAGCCTGACGGAATGTTCATTGATTTCAGACTATCGGGCTCAATGCCTAAAGTTGTCTGTGGTATTAAAACAAATGTAATAACTGCTGAAGAGAACAAATAGAGAGGGAGGGACCGGATAGGGTGGTGTGGCAGTGGCAGGGTCAGGATGTAACTAATGTCACCGTGTCAGCGCCTGCCTGCACCACCACCACCCGCTAAAACACACACACACAAACACTCGCACGCACACACACACACACACACACACACCTCTTCTGCAATACCCCTTTCTTCACTTCTTTAATCTCCCACCAAATACCACTCAGAATGTCATCAGTCATCTCATGTCTCACAACCAAACGTTACAACCAGCTTCTACCAGACATTTCTTCTTGATATTTAAAAATTTCACATCCCTTCCTCTGTACTTTTGTAAAACTTGAGGATGTCCCTTTGGTAAGTCTTATTATTACGCCAGATGTTCAAAGTTCACACACAGACGGGCTCATGGATTCGTCATTTACTGGATGGATGGCTAGGTAGGTAGGTAGGTAGGTAGGTAGGTAGACACAGATAAAGAACAGTTCCTTTCAGCACCAGGGTAATTATTGCCCAGTATTATAATTAGCAGTATAATGTTGTACACACAATATGAGACTATTATTATAATCAATGGTGATGGTGACGGTAAACACGGGGAACGGAATGACGACACGAGCTGATACGGTGGTGGTAGTATTGGTGGTGGTAATAGTAGTAGCAGCAGTAGTAGTAGTAGTAGTAGTAGTAGTAGTAGTAGTAGTAGTAGTAGTAGTAGTAGTAGTAGTAGTAGTAGTAGCAGTAGTGGTGGTGGTGGTGGGAGTGGTGGTGATGCAGGTTGTGGTGGTTGACGAGGGTACAGGTTGTAGTGGTTGACAAGGGTACAGGTTGTAGTTGATGCAGAGGCCGACAGAGTGTGTACCATTGTTCCGGGTTTAGTAGTGGTACATCCCACCTCAATGGTCCACACGAAGGCCAACACAGACGAGTACACGGTCTGGCCCGTTGCTGCCCCACTGTAACTCTACTTGTTCGGGTTAACACATAATTTCTGAGATGATTCATTATTTTAAAGATGATACATTGTCTGGCGGGGTGATACATCATCTGGGTGGGATACGAGGGTGATACATGAACTGCCGGATACACGAGGTGATATACAGTCAGTGGGTGATACATAGTGTAGGAACAACGAGAAGAACTTAACTCACAACGTATATGACCTGATTATTAAGTCTAATATCATTCTTGTGTCGCTGGTACGTAATTGACTCGATATAATTACAAAGATCAATCTCCATTACATACAAATGACCTTACCATCCCATCGTCGTTCACTCATAATAACACATACACGAAAGACATTATTCCATCAAATATACTCGCCTTTATTTTTAACCTTCGCCATACAACAACAACAATAACAACAACAACAACAACAACAACAATAACAATAATAATAATAATAATAATAATAATAATAATAATAATAATAATAATAATAATAATAATAATCATCATCATCATTGCAGCAACACGTACAACCAGCGCTATGGTAATCTGTGACCTACACTACATCCGACAGTATTGGTTAGTCTGGGGTGGGAGGTGGTGGTGACAGTGTCAGTGGTGGTAATGGTGGTAGAGGTGGCAGCCGTGGTGGTGATGGTGGTTGGCCTGGTCGTGGAGGTGGTGATAGGGTTAGTGGTGATGGTTATAGTGTTAGTGGTGGTAGTGGCAGCAGTGGTGATGATGTTAGCAAAGTAGTAGTGGAGGTGGTATTACTACACTACACTACACTACACTACACTACACTACCTTTGTTGCCCTACAAGTACTCAGGGGACACTACTTCAGGTGTGTCATGGTGCAGGTGTGTCATGATGCAGGTGTGCCATGGTGCAGGTGTGTCATGGTGCAGGGGTGTCATGGTGCAGGTGTGCCATGGTGCAGGTGTGTCATGGTACAGGTGTGTCATGGAGCAGGTGTGTCATGGAGCAGGTGTGTCATGGGTAGGGGTGTCATGGTGCAGGTGTGCCATGGTGCAGGTGTGTCATGGTGCAGGTATGTCATGGAGCAGGTGTGTCATGGAGCAGGTGTGTCATGGTGCAGGGGTGTCATGGTGCAGGTGTGCCATGGTGCAGGTGTGTCATGGTGCAGGTGTGTCATGGTGCAGGTGTGCCATGGTGCAGGTGTGTCATGGTGCAGGTGTGTCATGGGTTTGGTGTGTGTCATGGAGCAGGTGTCATGGGCAGGTGTATCATGGGCAGGTGTGTCATGGAGCAGGTGTGTCATGGAACAGGTGTATCATGGAGCAGGTGTGTCATGTGGTGCAGGTGTGTCATGGTGCAGGTGTGTCATGGTGCAGGTGTGTCATGGTGCAGGTGTATCAAGATCAAGTGTGTCATAGAGTAGGTGTGTCATGGGTCTGGTGTGTCATGGAGCAGCTGTGTCATGAAGCAGGTGTGTCATTGTGCAGGTGTGTCATGGAGCAGGTGTATCATGATGCAGGTTTGTCGTGGAACTGGTGTATCATGGACCAGGTGTGTCATGCAGCAGGTGTGTGTGTTTTAAGTTCAAGTGTGTCATGGATAAGGTGTGTCATGCAGCAGGTGTGTCATGGGTCAAGAGTGTCATGAATCAAAAGTGTCATGGACCATGTGTGTCATATAGCAGGTTTGTCATGCAGCAGGTGTGTGTCAAATTCAAGTGTGTCATGCAGCAGGTGTGTCATGGACCAAGTGTGCCATGTAGTAGGTGTGTGTCAGGTTCAAGTGTGCCATGGATAAGGTGTGTACCATGGAGCAGGTTAGTCATGGATCACATGTGTCATTAGTCAGTTGTGTCATGCAGCAGGTGTGTCATGGATCAGTTGTGTCAAAGATCAAGTGTGTCAAGGATCAGGTGTGTCATGGGTCAAGAGGGTCATGGACCAAGTGTGTCATGCGATTCTGGTATGTTATGGAGCCCTCGTGTGTCATGTGGTCCTGGTGTATCATGTGGTCCTGGTATGTCATGTGGTCCTAGTGTGTCATGTGGTCCTGGTGTGTCATGTGGTCCCGGTGTGTCATGTGGTCCTAGAGTGTCATGTGGTCCCGGTGTGTCATGTGGTCCTGGTATGTCATGTGGTCCTAGAGTGTCATGTGGTCCTAGAGTGTCATGTGGTCCTGGAGTGTCATGTGGTCCTTTGTGTGTCATGTGGTCCTAGAGTGTCATGTGGTCTGGTGTCATGTGGTCCTAATGAGTGTGTCATTTGGTCCCTGTGGTGTGTCATGTGGTCTAGAGTGTATGGTCCCGGTGTGTCATGTGGTCCTGTAGTGTCATGTGGTCCTGGTGTATCATGTGGTCCTAGTGTATCATGTGGTCCTTTGTGTGTCATGTGGTCCTGGTGTGTCATGTGGTCTAGTGTGTCATTTGGTCCTGGTGTGTCATGTGGTCCTAGAGTGTCATGTGGTCCCGGTGTGTCATGGTCCTGTAGTGTCATGTGGTCCTGAGGGTGTATCATGTGGTCCTAATAGTGTATCATGTGGTCCTTTGCATTATTGATAAAGTAATGGTCCTGGGTGTCATGTGGTCTAGTGTGTCATTTGGTCCTGGTGTGTCATGTGGTCCTAGGTGTCATGTGGTCCCGGTGTGTCATGTGGTCCTGGTGTATCATGTGGTCCTAGTGTATCATGTGGTCGCTTGTGTGTCATGTGATCCTGGTGTGTCATGTGTGGTCCTGGTGTGTCATGTGGTCCTAGTGTGTCATTTGGTCCTGGTGTGTCATGTGGTCCTAGGTGTCATGTGGTCCCGGTGTGTCATGTGGTTCTGGTGTGTGTGGTCTAGAGTGGCATGTGGTCCTAGTGTATCATGTGGTCCTAGAGTGTCATGTGGTCCTGGTGTGTCATGTGGTCCTGGTGTGTCATGTGGTCCCGGTGTGTCATGTGGTCCTGGTGTGTCATGTGGTCCTGGAGTGTCATGTGGTCTTAGTGTGTCATGTGGTCCTGGCGTGTCATTTGGTCCTGGTATGTCATGTGGTCCTAGAGTGTCATGTGGTCCTGGAGTGTCATGTGGTCCTAGTGTGTCATGGTAGTGTCAAGGGGCTACACCACCATCACTACTTGACCTGCTTCCATAACATCACCACCTCCTGGATTTGCCTTCCTCCCTCCCTCACATTAACGCTAAAACAACATTAATTTTAACACGTCTACAATTTTAATTCAATGCTTTCAGGGTAAAACTGGGCAAGGCTTTATTAGTTTTACATAGAGGTGATTTTTATTACGTTTTAATTATATGAGTAATGAATGAGGAGGCGGTAGTTTATTAGTGAAGCGTTTATTATTACTGGTGCCTCCTCCCCCATACACCTGCACACACCTGCTGGCCTTCACCTAAACCTACACACACTTGCTGGCCTTCTTCTAAAACTACACACACCTGTTAGCCTTTTCCTAAACCTACACACACCTGCTGGCCTCCCTTACACCTACACATACCTGCCGGCTCCCAACACCTAGACACACCTGCTGGCTCCCAACACCTACACACACCTGCTGGCTTTCCCCTGTACCTACACACACACACACACACATCTGCAAGTCTTCTGATCCCTCTACACCTGCACACACACCTGGTAGCCCCCCACCCTGTTTCCACTCCTATCCACCTGACTTCACACCTGGGTCGAGAGAGACTAAAGGTGAATTACTGAATAATATGCAGGCAGCATCTCCCACCGCACTGTACACTTACACTGTACACCCCATTATGTTCACCCACTGTACACCCACACTGTACACCCCGCACTGTACACCTTGCACTGTACACCCACACTGTACACCTTACTGTACACCCACACACTGTACTGTACTGTACACCCTGCTGTACACTGTACTGTACACCCAGCACTGTACACTTACCCCACGCAATGCACCCAGCACTGTACACCCCACACTGTACACCCAGCACTGTACACCCAGCACTGTACACCCAGCACTGTACACCCAGCATGTACCCCCACACTGTACACCCAGCACTGTACACCCACACTGTACACCCAGCACTGTACACCCAGCACTGTACACCCCACACTGTACACCCAGCACTGTACACCCCACACTGTACACCCAGCACTGTACACCCAGCACTGTACACCCGCACTGTACACCCCGCACTGTATACCCCGCCTACTTGTACATCCCGTCTTTTGTACACCTCACCTACATGTACACCTCACCTGCATGTACACCTCACCTGCATGTACACCTCACCTACATGTACACCTCACCTACATGTACATCTCACCTACATGTACACCTCACCTGCATGTACACCTCACCTACATGTACACCCCGTCTTCTTGTACTCCTTGTATAAGTGTACATCACATCTATTTGTACATCACACATACTTGTAAAACTCAGAGGTGTACAGTACATCTAATTGTATCCCACACCCAGACTTACTGTAGCTGTACAAAACACCCATTAGTACACGTACAGTTTGTTGTACAGTACATATAACACAGTTCTACATATGATAGTTTTAAGAACTATGCATGTTTGTAGTTTTGATTAAATAATGAAGAAAATTATATAAATGAATTGGTAACTACAGCTGCCACAAGATTCTCACATAAAATTATCCTTATTATTATTATTATTATTATTATTATTATTATTATTATTATTATTATTGACCCCTCCAGCCCTCCTCTCCTTGTGTACCGCAGGCTTAGGTTAAGCTCTCTCCCTACCTCCTGACCCTCTCCTACCCCTTACTCTCTCCCTACTCCCTGACCCTCTCCTACCCCTGACCCTCTCCCTACCCCTTACTCTCCCTCCCCCCTTGCCTTCTCCCTACCCCTTACTCTCTCCCTACCCCTGACCCTCTCCTACCCCCTTACTCTCTCCTCCCCTTACTCTCTCCCTCCCCCCTTACCTTCTCCCTCCCTCATCTCTTCCTCACTGTCCATTATTCAGAGCCTTAGCAAACGGTGATATTTCTCAGGTCTCTTTCTCTTCCTCCTCATCCTCCTCCTCCTCTTCCTCGTCCTCCTCCCCAGCTTCCTCTTCCTCCTCCTCACTCTCCCTCTTCCTCTTCTTTCTCTTTCTCTTTCATCTCTTCCTCTTTCTCCTCCTCGTCTTCCTCTTTCTCCTCCTCGTCTTCCTCTTCCGCCTCCTCTTCCTCCTCCTCCTCCTCCTCTCCTCTTCCTCCCCTTTCTATTTTTTTTTTGTTACTATACTCGAGTTGATTTTTGTTTTTGGTGTTTTTTTTTATTATTGTTCTCAGGGATCACCTCAATATTTACCACCCTACCTAACCTAACCTAACCTAACCTAACCTAACCTAACCTAACCTAACTTAACCACACCATACCTCATCCTGTGTGTGTTTAGGAGGCAGCGTTAGTCACACTTCTGTATAAAAAACAAAACACATCTTTGTTACTTATTTTTTGTTGATGTTTATAGATATTTCCCCACAGAGGGACATTTTTGTGGTGTATATTATTAAAATAAACATTGGAACCTCAGCTTAAGTTTTACACGGTACAGGAATCATATAGGTGAGTTAATAAATAAATGAATGTATAAATAAGTTAATAATAAAACTGCATATACATCAGACATTATACAAAGATCTTTTAATTGAATATATATAACTTGTTTGTATGGAGTTCGATTGTTTGTAACGCGTATATATTTTTGTTTACAGGAGAGAGTTAACAGTAAGTACCTAAAATAATTATTAATTTCAATAAAAATACATGATATTGGTATAAAATAAAATATTTATGCACGAAAATACTATATAATATAAGGAACACTTATTTAAAAAAACGTTTGTTCAAGTGAGCAATAATTATACACGGAAACAACTATTTGTGGTAGCTAAAAATCATTATGCCAACAGCTATTAATTATTAGAACAGATAACAATCAATTATTTGCACACAATAGATTCAGTTATTTTACAGGCAGAACAGTGAAGGCTTTACAAATGACCTACTACGGTGAATAATGGCGAGGGTGAACCAGAGTGGTGGTCACTGATGTGTATTAATGACCATGAGCTGTGTCTGGCACCCCTCAGTCACCTGTGGCACCCCTCACTCACCTGTGGTACCCCTCACTCACCTGTGGCACCCCTCATTCACCTATTGCACCCCTCACTCACCTGTCACTCACCTGTGCACCCTCATTCACCCTATTGCACCCCTCACTCACCTGTGGCACCCCTCACTCACCTGTGGCACCCTCACTCACCTGTGGCACCCCTCACTCACCTCTGGCACCCCTCACTCACCTGTGGCACCCCTCACTCACCTCCTGGCACCCCTCACTCACCTGTGCACCCCTCACTCACCTCAGGCACCCCTCACTCCTTGTGACACCCCTCACTCACCTGTGGCACCCCTCACTCACCTATTGCACCACTCCTCACCTGTGGCACCCTCCTCACCTCTGGCACCCCTCTCTCACCTCTGGCACCCCTCACTCACCTATTGCACCCTCACTCACCTACCCCTCACTCACCTGTGGCACCCCCACTCACCTGTGGCACCCCTCACTCACCTGTGGCACCCCTCACTCACCTACTGCACCCCTCACTCTACCTATTGCACTCCTCCCACACCACCGCCACCCACCGCCAACACCACCACACCACCACCACCACCACCACCACCACCACCGCCGCCACCACCACCACCGCCGCCATTACACTAACAAGGAGAAGCAACAGAAAAAATCAATATGACCCTCAATCACAGGTCCGGCATCTCTATCTTCATTAACATCACCACGACGACGATGACGACTGCTGAGGAACAGGCGGTGGACGGGAGTGGTGGCGGTGGCGGTGTCGGTGCGGTAATCGGTGTAACGGTGTTATGTCGGTGGTGTGTTGGTGTCGGTGGCGGTGGCAGTATCGGTGTCGGTGTCGGTGGGGGTGTCGGTAGTTGATATCGATGGCGGATTTGTGGTTGGTCGCAGCTAGATCGACCAAAGATGAATACTGACTAACTCCTGCATAAGTTGGTCACGCGGCGGTTTGTGATGAATAAATTTGAGTAAATCTTCTTTCTCGAAACACCTGATTAACTATTCCTTTCCTCCTTCCCTCTCTCATTCCCTCTCCCTCTATTCCACCACCTCCTTCTTCTCCTCATCCTCTTCCTCCTCCTCCTCTTCCTCGTTAAGGCGACTTGGGTGGCACTTGTGTTTGAAGTAAATGCTCTTGGTTATTATGGAGTTAAGGACCAGCAGGCTGATGAAGAGGTGTTCCGCCTCACTGACGCTGTGAAGAGAGAGAGAGAGAGAGAGAGAGAGAGAGAGAGAGAGAGAGAGAGAGAGAGAAGAAGGAAGAGGAAGAAGAAGAAGAAGAAAGAAGGAAGAAGGAAGAGAAAGGAAGAAACAAGGAAGAACAAGAAGAAGAAGGAAGGCAGAAGGCAGAAGAAATAATAATATCCACTGAGGTCTTAATTTGATCCGAAACACCGAAATAACCTGTTTTTCGCTCAGTGGATCACCGATATGTACCCGGCCACAGTAAGGGACAGGACCCGGCCTTACCCCGCCTGCCACACGGACCATCCCAACCTGGATTTAGCCTCTACTTTCAGCCTTTCC
Source organism: Homarus americanus (assembly GCF_018991925.1). Classification (NCBI taxonomy): domain Eukaryota; kingdom Metazoa; phylum Arthropoda; class Malacostraca; order Decapoda; family Nephropidae; genus Homarus; species Homarus americanus. The sequence continues at coordinate 8,012,933 of NW_024732867.1, read as the reverse complement.
AACCTGTTGAAGAGTGGTGGCCCGGCCCTCCTGCGGCACCCACCTCCTGAATCTGGTGCCGCTCGTTGGTGAAGGTATGACGAGGAGCATAAATATTTTCAGAAGTGGGGGAGAGGGGCCCCGTGTTCCAGGTGTGGGGCCCCGTGTTCCAGGCGTGGGGCCCTATGTTCCAGGCGAGGGGCCCCATGTTCCAGGTTAGGGGCCCTGTGTTCCAGGTTAGAGGCCCCGTGTTCCAGGTGAGGGGCCCCGTGTTCCAGGCGTGGGGCCCCGTGTTCCAGGTGTGGGGCCCCGTGTTCCAGGCGTGGGGCCCTATGTTCCAGGCGAGGGGCCCCATGTTCCAGGTTAGGGGCCCTGTGTTCCAGGTTAGAGGCCCCGTGTTCCAGGTGAGGGGCCCCGTGTTCCAGGCGAGGAGACCCGTGTTCCAGGCGAGGGGCCCCGTGTTCTAGATGAGGGGTCCCGTGTTCCAGGTGAGGGGCACCAAGTTCCAGGCGAGGGGCTCCGTGTTCCAGGCGAGGGGCCCCGTGTTCCAGGCGAGGGGCCCCGTGTTCCAGGTGAGGGGCCCCGTATTCCAGCCATGTACTTCATCAAGTAACTGGCCACCACCCTCCACCTCCACCACACTACCCTCCACCACACCACCCTCCACCACACCACCCTCCACCCTCCACCACACCACCCTCCACCTCCACCACCCTCCACCTCCACCACCTGAAGCCTCCTGTGAGTGGTGATAAGGACACTGAATGAGGATCTCTCACAGATGTCCTCAGCGCCCCTCCACGGTCTCCAGGACGCCTCGTCAAGGGCGGAATAATGCATAGGAATGACCAGAGCGGCAGGATACTGTGTGTGTGTGTGTGTGTGTGTGTGTTTGT
>NW_024732867.1:7902058-8009558 GCF_018991925.1 Homarus americanus | reverse complement strand
GTACAAGGGTAGAAGGATGGCGTCACAGCTCCATAGTCACCGGGTGGGTGGTTCTGAACAAGTGACGTGTGAGCTTAACAACATGTCGCTGCTTCTGCCTACCTCGCCTTCCTCCCAAGAGTCGCTCGATATAACAGAGGAGCGCTACAGGTCACACCACTCACTGGGGGCCGCTACAGGTCACACCACTCACTGGGGGCCGCTACAGGTCACACCACTCACTGGGGGCCGCTACAGGTCACACCACTCACTGAGAGCCGCTACAGGTCACACCACTCACTGAGGGGCTACAGGTCACACCACTCACGGAGGGCCGCTACAGGTCACACCACTCACGGAGGGCCGCTACAGGTCACACCACTCACTGAGGGTCGCTACAGGTCACACCACTCACCGAGAGCCGCTACAGGTCACACCACTCACTGGGGGCCGTTACAGGTCACACCACTCACTGAGGGCCGCTACAGGTCACACCACTCACTGAGAGCCGCTGCAGGTCACCACACACCAAGGGTTACTACAGATCACCACACATCAAGGGTTACTACAGGTCACCACGCACACACCCACACGCACACACCAAGTGTAGATAGGTTTAGAAAAAAACATATACATACATACATACATACATACATACATACATACCATTGGTAGACTATACTAAATAATCACACCATTATTTACTACACTATTAATTAACTACTACAAAAACATTGACAATTTCATATTCCTGTGTAAAGTTACAAAGAAATTATGACAAATAGTAAAATAATTAGTATCATTTTTTACCATTCCTTAAACTAAACGCTCTGTGTACGTGGTCAGTTTAAGTCCATCCTCAAAACCCTTACAAATTATGATAAAAAATATCCTTAATAATAATCGTATCACAACTATTAACCCGAGCTGGAAGGGGAAGGGGAAGGGGAAGGGGAAGGGGAAGGGGAAGGGGAGGGGTATCCATGTGTTAAGTCTCACTCAATTCACCCCGGTTTTATGGTCTTCACGTTCACAGGCGAGTGTTATGTGACGGCGTGCGCTTCCTGCCATGATATCTTCGGAAAACCTTCAGGGCTATTATCACTTTAGTAGTTATATCAGCCCACGAGGAGACTGTCTCTAGATCATGAACACTGGCGGAGTAAACTTGATGAATTATGTAACTGTCAGTGGATGGATGGATGGATGGATGGATGGATGGATGGCTGGCTGGCTGGCTGACTGGCTGGCTGGCTGGCTGGATGGATGGATGGATGGATGGATGGATGGATGGATATTCAGTAAAACCACCAGAAAAGTTATCACTGAAGTGTTAACAAAATACTAAAATGATCAAGAAAGTCGCCACACTCCGGCCTAAACACACAGAGATTATCATTAACTTACACCATAAAGAACTGGTCAGAATATTTGGGATATTGTTAGACACACCTGGGGGAGTGGGTGCGGGGGAGGAGGATGCAGAGGGAGAGGAGGGATGGAGGGGGAACAGGGAGGGAGGGAGGGGTAGAGGAGGGAAGGGGTGTGGGTGGTGGGGGAAGGGGGTCTCGGTATAATGGCCACACCGAGGCAGCTGGTCTTCTGCTGAGCTTACCCTCAGGTGATAATCTGGGTTAAATTTACGTAACTAAAATCACTGTTTTGACGAGGGTTCTCTAATTAAGTCCTATGCTTTAGCGGAGTTCCCTGTTACGTGTACTTGTTCCGGTCAACTACTGAGGTCATTATGGCTTGGAATGAGTAATATGGAGTGAAGATGTGGCCTCAAAACACAACTTCAGGACCATATATCACCCGGCCTTGTACAGTACACAGGAACGAAGGGACAAAGGAATGTGGAGTAGCATTATTCAGTCAGTTGGTAAAATTGAAAAGGAGAGTACAGCTGGAATATTGTATAGCCTACGTACAATTATTTTCCACATGTGCAGCTGGAATATTGTATGGCCTACGTACAATTATTTACCACATAGAAGTCCAGGAAAGAAAAAAGAGATAACACATTTTTTCCATCTTTTGTAAAGTTTGAGGCAGTAACTGAACTGTGTGAACCTCGGTCAAATACTTCCTCCCACACCCCTATGCTCTATAAACCTGAACTTACAACAGTGGAAGGTGTAGCCGATACTGCTCATAAGCACATACACATTTTTCCACTGGTAAATCAAGCATATAGACTTGCTCTAATTGCACCAGTTTGTGTGGCAAAAAATGGGAAAACATCCAAGAGACTGAAAATTATCAAAAACCTTCTGCGATCACGTACAAGTAGCGTATGTTTACACTCACCGATCCTTTCGTACTGGTACTGTACCTATAGACTCGTACTGTACCTTCTGGTACTGTACCTATAGACTGATACTGTACCTATAGACTGGTACTGTACCTATAGACTGGTACTGTACCCTGTACTGTACCACTACTGTACCTATAGATACCTATAGACTCGTACTGGTACTGTACCTATAGACTCGTACTGTACCTATAGACTGGTACTGTACCTATAGACTGATACTGTACCTATAGACTGGTACTGTACCTATAGACTGGTACTGTACCTATAGACTCGTACTGTACCTATAGACTGGTACTGTACCTATAGACTGGTACTGTACCTATAGACTGGTACTGTACCTATAGACTGGTACTGTACCTATAGACTCGTACTGTACCTATAGACTCGTACTGTACCTATAGACTCGTACTGTACCTATAGACTGGTACTGTACCTATAGACTGATACTGTACCTATAGACTGGTACTGTACCTATAGACTGGTACTGTACCTATAGACTGGTACTGTACCTATAGACTGGTACTGTACCTATAGACTGGTACTGTACCTATAGACTGGTACTGTACCTATAGACTGGTACTGTACCTATAGACTGGTGCTGTACCTATAGACTGGTGTACTGTACCTATAGACTCTATAGTGGTACTGTACCTATAGACTCGTACTGTACCTATAGACTCGTACTGTATCTATAGTACTGGTACTGTACCTATAGACTCGTACTGTACCTATATACTGTACCTATAGACTGGTACTGTACCTATAGACTGGTACTGTACCTATAGACTGGTACTGTACCTATAGACTCGTACTGTACCTATAGACTGGTGCTGTACCTATAGACTGGTACTGTACCTATAGACTGGTACTGTACCTATAGACTGGTACTGTACCTATAGACTGGTACTGTACCTATAGACTCGTACTGTACCTATAGACTCGTACTGTACCTATAGACTGGTGCTGTACCTATAGACTGGTACTGTACCTATAGACTGGTACTGTACCTATAGACTGGAACTGTACCTATAGACTCGTACTGTACCTATAGACTCGTACTGTACCTATAGACTCGTACTGTACCTATAGACTCGTACTGTACCTATAGACTGGTACTGTACCTATAGAATGGTACTGTACCCATGCAGTGAATAGATAATGTTCTTATTCTGTATTTCAGTAATTTTAAAATGCATTTGTAGCAATAAATAAAATTATGCCGTTGACTAGTTGGATTTTTTTACATGTAACCCTAAGTAAATACCCCTGGTAGTACCTATATTTATTAAGCAAGGGACACTTAAATGGCAGGATGCATGAGTTATATAAGTATATCTAACCCCTTAAGTGGTATTTTAACTTTTATTATGCTTAAAGGAACGGTTCATAAGTCTCGTAAGTCATTCTTAAACAAACCATAGAACAGTTTACATGATACAACATACAGCACATAAGGTCACTCAATAGATTAATGTGGTATGGAATGTTGCTATACAATATGATGACTGAAACATGCTTAATGTCCTGGATAAAGGGTGCAGTGGGCGAGTGGTCACAGCACTCATCTTCTGTCATATGGGACGTTGGTTCACGTTCAGGGCACTTCCAAGCTGTACCTAACTTTACAGCTGGGAAATGTAAGTAATCGAGTGCAGTGTCGGTTATGCTGCACCTGTGTACTGAAGGTTTACTGTAGTGTGTACTGTACCCACACAGCCCCTAATGAACTGTCAGGCCCTTTGAAATCAATTATACATATATATTTTACCTATATAAATAATGCATAAAATAAAGTTATATTTGTAGTTACCAAAATATTTCCAATATATATAATTTGTTGGTGTCAGTAACTTTTTTTTTTTAATTGATAACATGAATCAACATCTAATACCATGTCACGGGTGAATTAACAGAATCCATAATTGAGTATTGACGTACTATACCTGTAGGCTGAACTACCTTGAATAATTAAACTAATATCAATATATGGAAGATAATCTGACTCACAGGTAACCTTACCCTCTTTGGACTGGAGTTAAAGGTGTCTATGAACCAGTGCCTCTGACCCCTCCATCTGCCTCTAGTCTACTACCTTCCATCCCGTTGAATCCTATACCTATCCTCACAATCAAGTCTAAAATAACAACCCCATAATCAGGACAAATTTTTATTATGACCATCAATAAATTTCATATTCATAGAAAATAAGTCAATGTTCTATTTACCTCCCATTAAGCCTCGAGTTAATTATTTTCTAAGAGAGATTTACAATGACTCGTGATGGCGGCAGCTGTGTGAGGAAGCCAAGTGATTGTGTTTAAGTCATATGTTCTTATGTTCTTATATGTCGTCTCTGTAACACGTGTATGATGTTACCTGGAAGAAACGAGGTAACTCAAGGTGACATATTTAATGTGATTTTCTCTACGTATTTGAAATGATTTTACTGAGATTTTTTAACGTGATAGTTAGTTTTTAGAGTGATATAAAAGACAGTGATTTACTTAAATACTTGAGAATACGTCTGTGTGATTGACTTGTTTAACGCCAGAGTAGTCATGGCTATTGACACACACACACACACACACACACACACAGTCAGACACGCGCGATAAGAAAGTTGGGGCAATTTTACGCTAAGTTTCACATGATAACAAGAAAGTTTACATTGTGATGTTACGATACTGGCGACATTTGGCAGCCTACGAGAGCTGCGGCGGTATATGGAGATGAATTATGTAACAAGTGACGATATTTGGCGAGAAATTACATAATAGTGACGATATTTGTTGGTTATATGATTATACTGGTAGCGATACTTACTAGGATAATTATACCGGTAGCGATATTTATCTATATTATAGGTAGCAATATCTTACGAGCAGCGATATTTCTCAAGAATATAATAATGATACTGACAGCGAAATCTTGGCAGTAGCGATAGTTGTCGATATGATAATGATACTGGTAGCGATAGTTGTCGATAAAGCAAACTGGCACCACCACTTAGTTTTTTTTTACATTACCTTAAGTGACAAGGGTAGTGGAAACTGCCAACACTATCTCAAGTCTTACAACAGCGTTTGATACGGTCGAGAAACACAGCCAATCAGGAGCCTCTGTCTCTCTTTCCCTCCACCCTGTAATTAACTCACCAATAGCCATCCTCCCTCCGTGCAGTGAGTGATTGGCAGGAGTCCCCAGGTGTGTGTGTGAGACGCCCCCCTTATCACTCTCACACCTTACTCCACACCTATCGTTGCTCCACATTCACCTTTGCTCCACATCCATTGGCGCCTCACAACTAATGCGACAACTAGCGGAGACGGTAAATTCATAGTTATTAGCGGTAGGTTAGGTTGGGTTAGGTTAGGTTAGGTTGGGTTAGGTTAGGTTAGGTTGGGTTAGGTTAGGTTGGGTTAGGTTAGGTGTTAGTGGCATTGGTGGCAGAGAAGGCAGTAGAAACGCCTACCTACAGCCCACGCGATATACTTGAAGACGACCTCCTGTTCTCCGTACCTCACCCTCGACCATTACAACCTCACCCTCGATCCACACTTCACCCTCGACCTACACCTCACCCTCCCCTCACCCTCGACCATTACAACCTCACCCTCGACCTACACTTCACCCTCGACCTACACCTCACCCTCCCCTCACCCTCGACCATTACAACCTCACCCTCGATCCACACTTCACCCTCGAACTATACCTCACCCTTGACCCACACCTCACCCTCGACCTATACCTGCGTCGCTAATTAATGTCAGTGTCTAATAACAGATTTATCACAGGTTTTACAATCTTACCTCCCTATACAGTGATACAGTGACACAATTTGGTTAATACAGTGATACAGTGACACAGTTGGTTAATAGCGATACACTGACATACTCTTGGTAATACACCACCACTGCCGCCGCCCCTGCCGCCGCTGGTGCCAACTGAGGCAAGGTGTTCCAGTTTGGCCACCATACCCTCCTCGTTTGTTATGATGAGGTCCAGTGGCTTGGGTGCGTGCTCCCCTCTACAATGCGTCGGGTCTTTAATATGTTGGAACAGAAAATTATCTATCAGAGTTTCTACAAAAAGAGTAGCGGGGTTATTTAAGTCATTTGGCGTGGACTCATTTCTCCAGTCGATATCTCCATAGTTAAAGTCCCCCATGATAAGGAGGTGGCTAGGGTAGAACATCGCTTCATTGTCTATTAAGGCTCTTAAGTTCCTTTGGTTTAGTGGGCCACAGTTTGGAGATCTGTAGATAAACCAGACAATAAGTAAGTCTCCTCCCTTTATTTAATTTTACACCACTTGGATTCTTCAAAAACATCCTCTTCCTGTACCCTCACCTGGCTGGCTCTAAGGTCTTGCTTAGCATAGATAACCACACCCCTCTTGCAACTTTCTTGATATAGGTTCATAAATGAGTCATATCCGTCAATACTGAGCTCAAATTCCTCTGGATCGATTCTCCTGTTCTTGTGCAACACTTCTACAACTCCTACTGTATCGGGTTGATGCACCTTCAGTAGTGTTTCAAACTCTTCTCTCTTATCAAGGAACGTGTCAGTATTAGTGTACACGACATTCAAGCCAGAATTTGTTCTCGGTGAAGTGTCTGCTCTTGGTAGTGACTCCTGCCCCCCTCCATTCTCAGCAGCTGCAGCATTTGCTAAATACATTGTATTTTGCAGGGTGTGGGTAGAAATGTCATTGTTTACATGGCGCTCATTTTATCCTGGGTGGGATTTAGAGCCCCCTGGCTCCGTGCCGGTGATCTTGCTTCCACTACCCTCTCCCTGGATATAACCCATGTACACCCGTCCCCGTTCCTCCTCGACTCCTCCCTCTTCTGCTTCAAGCCCTGCAGGAGCTTCTTGTGCTGTTCCCTCTGCATTACCGTGCGATTTGGGTGAATGAATATATTCCGAAATGCCTCGCTCTTTGCTGAGTTTTTTGCCTGCCGAATAACTTCCCGTTTCTTCTCCTCGCTCACTAGTGTGATCCTGATGTAACAAAGTTTATATGTCCCTATATTGAATGTAACATATTTTATGGAACACATTACTATTCTATTGTCCTTTTTAATTCTTTGTTTATTTACTTATTTATTTATATACTTATTCTTCTTTCTCTTACTCTTTCTTTTACTTATTCCTGTTATTCTTTCTTGTTATACTTTTGAGAGGTGGGGGAGGTAGTGAGAGGTAATTGTTTACGTTTGAGGGGAGGGGGGTTGAGGGGAGGGGGGGTACAGGACTAGCCAGTTTGGGGGAGGGTACAGGACTAACAGTTTGGGAGGAGGGGTACAAGACTAACGGTTTGGGGAGGGGTACAGGACTAACAGTTTGAGGGAGGGGGTACAGGACTAACGGTTTGGGGGAGGGGTACAGGACTAACGGTTTTGAGGGAGGGGTACAGGACTAACGGTTTGGGGGAGGGTACAGGACTAACACGGTTTGGGGAGGGGTACAGGACTGCTCAGTTTTGGGGGAAGGGGGTACAGGACTAACGGTTTGAGGGAGGGTACAGGACTAACGGTTTGGGAGGAGGGGTACAGGACTAACGGTTTGAGGGAGGGTACAGGACTAACGGTTTGGGGGAGGGGGTACAGGACTAACGGTTTTGGGGGAGGGGGTACAGGACCCCAACAGTTTGGGGAGGGGTACAGGACTTCCCAACGGTTTTGGGGGAGGGTACAAGACTAACGGTTTGGGAGGAGGGGTACAGGACTAACGGTTTTGGGGAGGGGGGTACAGGACTAACGGTTTGAAGGTGAGGGGGTACAGGACTAACGGTTTTGGGGGAGGGGTACAGGACTAACGGTTTGGGGGAGGGTACAGGACTAACGGTTTGAGGGAGGGGGTACAGGACTAACGGTTTTGGGGAGGGGTACAGGACTAACGGTTTTGGGGGAGGGGTGCAGGACTAACGGTTTGAGGGAGGTACAGGACTAACGGTTTGAGGGAGGGTACAGGACTAACGGTTTTGAGGGAGGGTACAGGACTAACGGTTTGGGAGGAGGGGTACAGGACTAACGGTTTGAGGGAGGGGTACAGGACTAACGGTTTGGGGGAGGGTACAGGACTAACGGGTTGGGGAGGGGCACAGGACTAACGGTTTGAGGGAGGGGTACAGGACTAACGGTTTGAGGGAGGGTACAGGACTAACGGTTTGGGGAGGGTACAGGACTAACGTTTGAGGGAGGGGTACAGGACTAACGGTTTGAGGGAGGGTACAGGACTAACGGTTTTGAGGGAGGGGTACAGGACTAACGGTTTGGGGAGGTACAGGACTAACAGTTTGGGGGAGGGAATTTTAGGACTAACGGTTTGAGGGAGGGGTACAGGACTAACGGTTTGAGGAGGGGTACAGGACTAACGGTTTGAGGGAGGGGGTACATGACTAACGGTTTGGGGGAGGGGGTACAGGACTAACGGTTTTGAGAGGGGTACAGGACTAACGGTTTGGGGAGGGGTACAGGACTAACGGTTTGGGGGAGGGGTACAGGACTAACGGTTTGGGGGAGGGGTACAGGACTAACGGTTTGAAGGGGTACAGGACTAACGGTTTGGGGAGGGTACAGGACTAACGGTTTGAGGGAGAGTACAGGACTAACGGTTTGGGGGAGGGGGTACAGGACTAACGGTTTTGGGAGGAGAGGGGTACAGGACTAACAGTTTGGGGAGGGTACAGGACTAACGGTTTGGGAGGGGGTAGGACTAACAGTTTGGGGAGGGGTACAGGACTAACGGTTTGGGGAGGGTACAGGACTAACGGTTTGGGGGAGGGGTACAGGACTAACGGTTTGGGGGAGGGGTACAGGACTAACGGTTTTGGGGGAGGGGTACAGGACTAACAGTTTGGGGGAGGTAGGACTAACGGTTTGGGGGAAGGGTACAGGACTAACGGTTTGAGGGAGGGGTACAGGACTAACAGTTTGGGGAGAGGGGGTACAGGACTAACGGTTTGTGGTTAGGCTAGAAAGGCCTAGTGCCTGTACCGACAGACAATAACTAACCCATGACACAACCCTAACACACTATTAATTTAGCTAGGAGGTCAGCCCGCCCTCTCTTACCTCCTCCTAAACTTCTTCAATTTCCGAACTATAACTTCCTTCCCCCACCTCTAATCTTCTTTCGCCCTCCTTTCTCTAAAAAAAAAAAAAAAACCCTACACCAAGGGGAGAGGCTAGGGGTGGATAGCTGGGGACTAAGGTACAATACTTCACAGGGGAAAGTTATTATATATAGGACTCACTGTATTGCTGCATAATACCAAAGACATGCATGACAATGTTTTAGTCAACACAAGGGAATTGAGAACTAATCGTAATGGTTCTTCATTTATTAATGACGTTACTCAAATTGAACAGTTACACTTTAAAACAATAACCTATGCTCCTAGTGAGTGATTCAGTGGGACTCTAAGCATCATGAGGCACTCATTGATCCCAAAGGGCATTTCAGTTAGCCTAGGAAGGATGCTTTGTCGGATGGCAAAGCCAACTCCATAAATGCAGTTTCTCTCCTCAGCAGGCTTACCCTTCCAGAAGGTATATCCAGACCCCCATTCTGTAAGTCGACCCTCGTCTGGGAGTCGGGACTCACTAATGGTTGCTATGTTGATGTTACACCTAGCCAGCTCTTTTGCCACGAGGGAGGTTCTTCCTTCAGAACACTCATTTGTGCCAGTATCCAGAAGGGACCTGAAATTCCATGCAGCGACCATAAGAGATTGTCCAGTCAGGTTGGTTTTTTAGGCAGACTATGTTTAGGGCACCTTTTCTAGCCCCCTCCCCATGTGGGGTGAGCAGAATGGCTCCTCGAAAGGGCTGCTCAGTCGCACAGATAGGACTGGATTGCACTGCTGCCTAGATCCCCCTGCATAAACGACCATCTTATCTATGCCACCCATGTGCAGAGGCGTGACTAGAGACTCCCGGCAGTCATCTCTGCCTGTCCCCGTCGTCACTCGTCCGTCGCTATAAGACTTTTGGAGGTTTAGGGGCCCTAATGATGATGGAAAGTATGCTGAGCTGGATGATGGCTGCGCGTGAGTTGATTTATGTGGTGAGGCAGGATCGCAGGCTGCAATCACACATCTTGGCTCTCCTTTTTCCTGATCCAGTGGTGCAAATATTGCAACGACTGGGGAGACGGAGAGTTGCAATGGACTGCCGACAGCCGCTGAAGTCGCCGCCGCCGCTATCACTATCACCACCACCATTATACCACTGAACACACCAGTTCATTTGCATACAGAAAATTCACTCTCATATCACCTGTGTTGGCGCGGAGCGAAATTGGTCATTATGATTCATCAAGAGGCAAGCGCCGTGTAGCGTTGGACAGCCACTGGTGTTCCTCTGTCAATTAGTCGACAGGAAAAACAGGAAAAAAAAGGACGCGAGACAGAAATAAAACAAGAGTATCCTCCGTCAACTGCCTGTGTTTATGGGACGCCTTGTCTTACCGTGGTGTTGAGAGAGAGAGAGAGAGAGAGAGAGAGAGAGAGAGAGAGAGAGAGCAGGAATAAGTAGTATATCTGACAAAGAAATACAATTATTTTTCATCATAGGGGAATTTTAATGTAATATTAGTTCTAATTAGTCTGTGCCTCGTGTGTGTGTGTGTGTGTGTGTGTGTGTGTGTGTGTGTGTGTGTGGAAAGGAGATAAAAGTTTAGATTAGCACAGAAATTATTCACAGACACACGCACACACAATTCCCTTATTAATATGAGTATAAGGGAGCGTTTTCACAGCACTAAATTTGATGGGAACAACTGTTAGTGTCACTGGCTACTCCTAAAAACATTTCCCATAACACAGACGCGAACACAAGAGGTAAACGAAGCCGACATATCATAGAATTGAGCTTCACCAAAACCTTAACAATGCTCAAGAGGTTCATATTTTCCCCCAGCCACAAGAGGTGAACAACACAACATTAGAAGAAGCCGTAGAGTTGATATATTAAGGGCAACTTACATTATAACATAAAAATCAGCCAGATTAAATTAACACTCAACATAGGGCTAGAGTGCCTTTGGTAATCTAACCCATTTGATTCTACAGTAAGTAACTAGGTCCTTTAACTGACAATGGAAGATCTTTAACCAGCGTGTGCTACCAAGGTTAACTCACTTACGTCAGAACTTGTATTTGAATATAAAAATTAGACAAATTTATCAAAATATCCAAAGAAACACGAAATTAAATGTATTAAAGGAATTATAAATCGTTGATATACTGACAAAACGAATGAGATTCCAAACTACAGTAAGACATGATATAACAAGGGCGAATAAACAGGAGTGAGAGGAAACGATGAAGAGTGGACCAAAAAAAACTCCTCAAGTGGATCCCACGGTACAGAAATAAATCAATGAAAGGGAAATATCAGATGGAGGGGTGGACGATGAGAACTGGAGGAGCGCGTCAAGGAGTGAGAGCTGGTGACAGAAGATGGCGGGTACACTGTATAACCAGGAATTAACTTAGCATTTGTAAATTTCTTTAAATAAGTCACCAAAAACCATTAATTCTACAATGTTACTTACAAAAGTTACTACTACTACTACTACTTTTACTACAACTACTACTAATACTAGATATACGAAAAGATATAAGAACTACAAAAATGTGCCCAGCCACCCAGACGACCAACTTAACACAACAATGTTAAAAGCAACAAAGCGAAGGACCTCACCACGACCAAAACAGCAGCTGCCGGAGTAAACACACACTTCTGACTTCTCTAACGTAATTTACGAATTCACCAGTTGAGATAGATGTTGTAAACTTTTTAACAACACCAAATATACGTAGGAGCCGCCATTGTCACGATACACACACACACACACACACACACATACACAAAACAATTCCCCCCCTTCCCCCTAAGCGACACACATGACGGAGCAGAAATGTGGGAGTCGAACCTTCCTGGCGGAGTCAACAAGTGGGAACTTCCAGGAAAAATATCTTTACACATACACAAGTTCCAGACGACAAACACATCCTGTTTATAGATTAAGATTTTTGTTTTCAATTTATTTCTTTTACTCGGTACAGCCAGACAGAGTTACTGACAAGGTTGTAAATTATGAGAATTTAATGAGGGGTTTCTAGTGTTAGGCTCGACACAGGTCTAATGCATCTATTAGTTCAAAGCAATTGGTCTTTATGGACATAAACATAAGGGCTATTTTGCAGTAGATGGGGGCTATTTTGCAGTAGTTGAGGGGTATTTTGCAGTAGATGAGGGTTATTTTGCAGTAGACGGGGGCTATTTTGCAGTAGACGAGGGCTATTTTGCTGTAGATGAGGGCTATTTTGCAGTATATGAGGGCTATTTTGCAGTAGAGAGGGCTATTTTGTTAATAGTCGAGGGACTATTTTGCAGTCGACGAAGGCTATTTTTCAGTAGAGTTTGGGCATTATCAAAGCTTAAGTTTCAGTTTGCTCAATATATTTTATGGTTAATGTTAAATATAAGTACAGTACAATAGCCATTTTACCCGAGAAGAAGCCAAGTCTACTAATATCTGCTAATCGTCCATTATGTACAGTGTATTACCATCCCCTAAGCCACCCGCACCTCCCTACCAAATTTCAGCTATCTAGCTTCAAAATTCTGGAAATACACACTCACGCACACACACACAATGGATTTCACATTATACTATATTATACGTGATTATATTAATTAATAATAACAAAAAACAAACGCAATGATGAAAAACGAGTGTAAAATGAACCAGAGCTTTAACATGGACTCCCGGTGGAGGTGTCGTCTCGCGTGAACACCATTTTCTACACCATAATCAACCAAAGCCTGGTACAGTTCTCCAAGAGGTCTGAGATCCCAGTCACAAAGGTTCGTACGATTGAAACATAGTATTAGGTTAGGTGAGGTGAGGTGAGGTGAGGTGAGGTGAGGTGAGGTGAGGTGAGGTGAGGTAAGGTGAGGTAAGGTAAGGTGAGGTAAGGTAAGGTTAGGTGACGTGAGGTACAATGATAACTATTGAAAAGTAAATACAAAATTTTACTAAGATTCTGCCTTAACTACACACGTTCAATTAACTTTATCTCGTTTCAGGTGAATGTATTTAATTGAGGAACAGATCAGGTGCCCTTTTTTTTATAGAGAAAGATAAACTATATGTACTATAAACCAAATATATACTTTCTTAACATCTATACTTACGAACTTGTGCATTTACATAATGTTTTATAAGAGATTAAATTTGTACGGTAAATTAAATAAACCAGTTAGTTGAATTGTTAAGATTTTCAGTAATGAGGAAGTAATCGTAGGAAATATAGAAATATGGAACAATAATAAAATTCCTAATTAAAAAAAATATATGCTCGTTATAACTTACCGTGACTCACCGTGACTTGTCGTGACTTATCGTGACTCTCCGTGACTCTCCGTGACTTGTCGTGACTTGTCGTGACTTGTCGTGACTCTCCGTGACTCTCCGTGACTTGTCGTGACTCCGTGACTTGTCGTGACTCTCCGTGACTAAAGTGTCGAAGGACGAGGAGTTACCTGTAAAAGTCAGAGGAATAAAGGTGTCAACAACAATAATTCATATACTCTCTGTCTCTCTCTCTCTCTTGTTAGGATGCTGATGAAACACACACACACACACACACACACACACACACAATACGTTATTAAAAATTACTCGCTCTAAACCCATCTTTGTGATAAATTTCCTGTTGTGTTGATATTTCCCACACGTAAATAAACAAGTAAATGTAATGAAGAAATATTATCCTACACTTTTTCGGTGTTGTTTGTTTTGTTTTATGTAAAGAAGTGTGTCAGTGAGGCGACGGTAACTGATAGACACAGCCCTCTTACCTCCTATTTCCTCCCACCCCCATAGCCTTCCAGCCCTCCTTTTTGGGGGAGGTAGAAAAAAGAAGGGGGAAAGAAGAGTAGAGGTGGAGGAAGGAAGTTATAGTTCGGAAATTGATGAGATTTAGGAGATAGGAGGAGGTGGGCTGATCGCCTTGCTACGGGTTAACTAAGCTAATAGTGTGTTAGGGTTATGTCATGGTTTAGTTATTGTCTGTTGGTACAGGAACTAGACAGCTTACCCTAGCCCATATATGGGTGTTTTGAGGGCCTTAGTTCATATTCCGCCAACCCTACTGGCGGATGCTGGTCTAGGGAGGTTGTCTATTGCCTGGCCGTGTAGATCGGGTGTGGTAATGGACCTTTTGAGATTTGGTAACTTTTTGGGAACCATGTATGGTTGTTGTCGTTATCTGGTGGGAGTCTTTGAAGGAGTTCTTGCTCTGATAATTTATTAGTTCTCCACGTTATGTTTCATTATTTTCACTGCATTACGTAGCGAGTCCATTGTATCTTGCTTTTTGGTTTGGGGGATCTCTCAGATTCGTGGTTTGTTCACTGTGCGTCCATTCCTCAATTTTTTATCATCCCAACGGATTTCTTTTGGATGCAGTTTGTTAAATCGACCTGTTTTTGTTTAATGGCCTTGTGGATGTCCGCCTCGGAAATGGGGTAGTCGTACTTCCATTTCATCTTGTACTCAATTACTCCTCTAGCGAATTCATCACGTGTACAATCCTCGTTGATGTGGTCTGGTACGTAGATGCTTAGTTTCACGTCTTTACCTGATAGATCGCTTGGAGTCCGAGAGAGAAGTTATCATCTCCGGTGTGGGTACTCGTGCATCCACACCAGAGACCACTGATGTCTCTCACCTGTGACCTCCCACCCAGACAACCCTCCACCCCTCCTCCTCAACCCCCACCGCCCTCCACCCACAGCCCTCCACCTCTCCTCCCCGACCCCGACAACCCACCACCTCCCCACCCCGACAAACCCACCACCTCCCCCACCCCGACAACCCACCACCTCCCGCCCGGAACCCTACACCCTCCACCCTCCTCGCCACGAACATACAGTAATGTTATCATAATAACCTGTTTAGTCACAAGAAAACTCCCTACCACTGTGGTTAATTTGTTTACAAACTCTGTGTCGTCATATCTGAAACGTTCTCTGGGTGATGCTCCGGAAAGGCTGACAGGCTGATGACAATAGTACTGTATATGCCTGTAACATCAATGAACCAGGAGTTAGGAAAACAACATTAAATCCTAAAATGTTTCGTCGTATGAATAGTTTCCTTACACATTGTCCACTAAGTTATACATTGTACTTGATAATAACTGCGATAAGAAAAAAATAATCTTGGTGATCACATTTTAATGATGAAAATATAATTACAAATTAATAAGAGACGCGTCATGACCTTGATCACATAAGAGTTAATATATGTGAGTAATATTGTCTCATAATGTTATGTGTGGACAGTTAACACAACATGATATATACAACACAGTTAACACAACATGTTATATACTGTACAGTTAACACAACATGTTATATACTACACAGTTAACACAACATGTTATATACTGTACAGTTAACACAACATGTTATATACAACACAGTTAACACAACATGTTATATACTGTACAGTTAACACAACATGTTATATACTGTACAGTTAACACAACATGTTATATACTGTACAGTTAACACAACATGTTATATACTGTACAGTTAACACAACATGTTATATACAATACAGTTAACACAACATGTTATATACAGCACAGTTAACACAACATGATATATACTGTACAGTTAACACAACATGTTATATACTGTACAGTTAACACAACATGTTATATACTGTACAGGTAGCACAACATGTTATATACTGTACAGTTAACACAACATGTTATATACAACACAGTTAACACAACATGTTATATACTGTACAGTTAACACAACATGTTATATACAACACAGTTAACACAACATGTTATATACAACACAGTTAACACAACATGTTATATACTGTACAGGTAACACAACATGTTATATACTGTACAGGTAGCACAACATGTTATATACTGTACAGTTAACACAACATGTTATATACAACACAGTTAACACAACATGTTATATACTGTACAGTTAACACAACATGTTATATACAACACAGTTAACACAACATGTTATATACAACACAGTTAACACAACATGTTATATACTGTACAGTTAACACAACATGTTATATACTGTACAGTTAACACAACATGTTATATACTGTACAGTTAACACAACATGTTATATACTGTACAGTTAACACAACATGTTATATACTGTACAGTTAACACAACATGTTATATACAACACAGTTAACACAACATGTTATATACAACACAGTTAACACAACATGTTATATACAGTGTAGTTAACACAACATGTTCTGACACTTGTAAATAATTTCCCCCATACTCAAGCTCTGCGTCCAACACCCAGAGGCAGTAAGCGAGACAGTGATGACAAAGACTCAAGCACTACTGATGATGTGTACTTATTAATGAGGAACCTTTTACGTCAGCACCTTACTGGGCAGGTTGTAAATGCTACCACATCAACACAAGTCTCGCCTGCAATCACTTAGTCACCCCCCTGCTGCTCGCTGCACACACACACACACACACACACACACACACACACTCTCGACGGTGCCAGAAATAAACATCTTGACTATCCTGGATTGAATTGCCTGTTTACCATTGTTTACATACCCGCACTATACAATATCTTCACAACTACAACCTGTATCGTCTATATACATACTGAATCAATGTAAACTTATATGACGATTTTATTGAAATAAATTGAACTGAAGTAAACAACTAAGCACCACACGTTTGAGGTTAAACTTGTTTATTATGAATTTCTTAAAACATCAGCTCTGTTTTTTTAAGTTGTAGAAGATGTTCAAAGAGACTCAGAATATTTCATTAGGTGTGTCGTGATGAACACAGGCAAGGTTCACACTACTGGGATAGAGCCTGGCCCTACCATAACGGTGAGAGGAACATTGTCGTTTATAAGTGTGTGTGTGTGTGTGTGTAAGGCTAATAGTCTGATACGTATTTGATTTACAGAAAACAATGTATCCCAGCTGTTATCTATCTCATTTGAACCTTTTTTTACTGCCTTGAGGAACTAAGGGAACAAGAAAATGGTCCTGTAGTGTCATGAAGAACAAAGAGAACGAGAAGACGTGGTTGTAGTGTCATGAGGAACAAAGACAACAAGAACACGTGGTTGTAGTGTTATGTGGAAAGAAGAGAACAAACGATCAAAAAAACATAACAATACTCCTCCTGATGGTGGTGCTGGCGCGCATCAGCGACATGCAGAAGGATGATTTCTGTGTCAGCTTCTCCACGCGATGATATCATGAGACTGACAATGCAACCTCTTGATAATATCTGTGAAGTCTCAGCACAACCCAGAAGAAAAAAAAAAGAAACTTCCCACTCGTATCTTAAGAACTGTTTTGTTTTTTAGTTCATGTGGATGGTGTTCTTCTGTTCTTCTTGGTGGTATAAATATTCATGAAGGTGTGTTATGCTAGTGATAATTGAACAATCATCTTTCACTCTTATTCTCACTAAGCTCTTTTAAGCTGGTCATAAATTAACAAACTCCATTAATAATCCCACTAAGCTCCCTTTCCCCTTCACCTTCCTCTTCCCCTTCCCCTTCCCCTTCCTCTTCCCCTTCCCCTTCCCCTCCACACGGACAAGAGCCAATCACTCCACAATACTGCAGGTAGGAGGAGGTTCTGTAGCAGGGAGGGTTATCTGCTGGGGTAAGTTCAGGTCAACACTAAGTAAATGATGCCTTGTGGCGGGTGGCGTTTGGGGGACGGAAGCAGAGTTTAGGTCATCGTACTCAAGGGATTAAGTTATCGTACTCAAGGGATTAAGTTATCGTACTCAAGGGATTAAGCTATCGTACTCAAGGGATTAAGTTATCGTACTCAAGGGATTAAGTTATCGTACTCAGGGGACTAAGTTATCGTACTCAGAGGACTAAGTTATCGTAATCAGGGGACTAAGTTATCGTACTCAGGGGACTAAGTTATCGTACTCAGGGGATTAAGTTATCGTAAACAGGGGATTAAGTTATCGTAAACAGGGGATTAAGTCATTGTACTCATGGGATTAAGTCATTGTACTCAAGGGATAAACAGAGAGATAGATAGATAGATAGATAGATAGATAGATAGATAAAGCGTATGTGTGTGTGTGTGTGTGTTCTAGGGGTGCAGGTGTGAGTGAGGTGAAACATTTATTGGCAGTGGTAGCTGTGTGAGAACAAGAATTGTATCACCTGTGGGGCTACACCTGCCGGGACACACATGGTGTGTGTGTGTGTGTGTGTGTGTGTGTGTGTGTGCAGGTTTGTGTGTGTGTGTGCAGGTTTGTGTGTGAGTGTGTGCAGGTTTGTTTGTGTGTTTGTGTGCGTGTGTGTGTGTGTATGTGTGTGTGCAGGGTTGTGTGTGTGTGTGTGTGTGTGTGTGTGTGTGTGTGTGTGTGTGTGTGTGTGTGTGTGTGCTTGTTGTGTGTGTGTGTGTGTGTGTGTGTGTGTGTGTGTGTGTGTGTGTGTGTGTGTGTGTGCGTGTGTATGTGTGTGTGTGTGTGTGTACATGTGTGTGTGTGTGTGTGCGTGTGTGTGTGTGTGCAGGTTTTGTGTGCGTGTGTGCACACGGTGGTGAAATCGTCTAGTGTGCAGCACTGCTTGCTCCTTCTCGCTTTCAGCTGCAGTTGCTGGCTAGCCCTCGTGGCGAACAGGGAAGCAACTTACACAAGTCTTCCCCTGCCAGTACACAGCCTCTTCACCATCAAGACTCCTGCTGTGCCTCCTCGTGGCAACACACGGTATGTGGGTGCCTTGTGGGCCCAGACTAGTCCGGCAGGGGACCTCGAAGTAGCAGTGGGCCCCAGAGGGACGGCGCATAGGCCTACTGGCATGTGGACACGTCCTGGCGCCTACCACCCACTGTCCCGCTGCCTTGCAGATTAACCTTGGGAGGTATAAGGCTACGGGAGTAAGCCCCGAACGAAAAATCTGCGGTGACGCCTCACATCAGGCAGACATGATTACAGAGCTCCAACAAGACCCCAACGGCGGTAGAGGCGGAAGAGGTGACCACCATGGAAACCCATTGACTACACCGGCGGACGAAGGCAATGCCTGATGGACAGGCTACTAAGGAGAAACCCAAGAAACTGGGCTATCGGCAGTCCATTGCAACTCTCCCTCTCCCCAGTTGTTCAAATACTTCACAACTGGATCAGGAAAAGGTAGAGCCAAGATGTGTGGTTGTAAACTGTGCAGCTGCCTCGCCACATAAATCAACTCAGGCACAGCCATCATCCAGTTCATCATACCTCTCATCATCATCAAAACCCCGATACCCCCAAAAGTTCTATGGCGACAGACGAGTGGCGACGGGGACAGATAGGATGACTGCCGGAAGTCTCTAGTCACAACTCTGCACATGGGCAGCACAGATGAGATGGTCGTTTATGCACTGGGATCTCGGCAGCAGTGCAATCCGGTCCTGTGCCTGGGACTGAGCAGCCCTTTCGAGGAGCTACTCTGCTCACCCCACATGGGAAGGGGGCTACTAAACGTGCCCTAAACATAGCCTGCCTAAAAACCCAACCTCACTGGGCAACTGCACCCAGTAAGGTTCATCCTTATGCGATCGAAAACACAATCACTACCCTCTCTAATGTTACCCACTTTCGGTATCTCGGCTCCCACCTCTCCACCAACGCAGACATCGATGAAGAGACTCAGCATCGGATCAGATGTGCATCTCAAGCCTTTGGCGGACTCCGAAACCGTGTCTTCAGCTGAAATTATCTACATAACTGCGTGTATATCGAGCAGTGGTCCTCCCCACCCTGCTATATGGCAATGGGACATGGGTTGCATATAGGAGGCACCTCAAGGCACTTGAAAACTTTCACCAACGTGGTCTATGTTCCATCCTCCGAGTTTGCTGGGAAGACAAGAGAACAAATGCCAGTATTCTTGCTGACACCAACTGTAAGAGCATCGAGGCTACCATTATCGATGAACAGCTACGCTGGACTGGCCATGTTACCCGTATGGACGACAGTAGACTGCCAAAGCAGCTAATTTGCAGCCACCTTACGAATAGTAAATGGGCAATTGAAACGGTATAAGGATAGTCTTAAGACAAACCTGAAAAGTGTCAAATCGACCCCCACACCAGGGAGTCGATTACTCCACATCGTTACGCTTGGAGGAGCACCACACGAGAAGGTGTCAATACTGTCGAGTTAGCCAGACTGCAAATAGAGGCAGACAAGCGCCAACGCCGGAAAGACGCTGCCACACAGCCCTCTTGCACTAGATGCAGCCCTCCACATGTGCAACGAATGTGGACGGCACTGCGGGTCCCGTATCGGCCTCTTTAGTCACCTCAAAACTCACCAACCTAGGTGACATCCCTAAAACTCATAACATTGTATCATAGCTGGATGATCGTCATACTCGATTCCAAGTTACAGCAAAGTAGTAGTAGCAGCAGCAAATATGTTGAAGGAAATCTGCCGGGATGTCATGGTAGAACCGACCCTCCTTCCTTTGGATGGTGAGATCTTCCAACATAGGACTTCAAACACATCTAACGAAGCCCATGCTGACGTAAATGCTCAAGGATTCTGGACGCGGGGACAGCGAGCTTTCTTCGACATCAGGATTTTTTATCCCATGGCCGCATGTCACCGTAACCTAGCTCTCGATGCTGCACATAGGAGGAACGAGAACGACAAGAGAAGGGCATATAGGGAGAGAATTCAAAACGTTGATCAAGGCAGCTTCACTCCTCTAGTGTTCACAACCTCTGGTGGGATGGGACCAAGTGCAAGATGTTTCTATGCCAGACTCTCGCGGAGGTGATCTCCGAACAGAAGCAGCAGCCCAGAAGTTATGTTACAGCCTGGATGAGATGTCGACTGTCCTTCTCTCTCCTTCGGTCGGCTTTGCTCTGCCTCAGGGGAACGAGAGCTTCTGCCCTAATTCCGACAACAGCTGCAGATATTGACTATGAGGCAACAGTCACTGAATGCCGCATAGAACTGCGGCTCAACTAACTCAACACAGATAGGATAGCTACTTATGTATTAGGATATTTAATATTAAGGTAATAAAATGGTGGCGAAGGTGTGGCTATTGGGGGAGGCTGGAGGCCACGTTAAAAAAAAATAAAAATAAAATAAAAAAAGTAGCAGCAGTAGTAGTAGTAGTAGTAGTGTGTGTGTGTGTGTGTGTGTGTGTGTGTGTGTGTGTGTGTGTGTGTGTGTGTGTGTGTGTGTGTTTATCTGTGGGAAGGAGCTTGTGGGTGTGTTCAAGGGTGCGAGGTGTGGGAGTTCAAATTCAGGAGCGCGCAGGGTTGTGTGTGTGTGTGTGTGTGTGTGTGTGTGTGTGTGCGGGTGGGTGGAGGGGTTAGATAAGAGTGGTACAGCTGTGTAGAGATGCAGCTGCGGTAGGGTGGGATGCATAAATGATGGAGTGCACAACTGCAAAAGGGAACGAGAGAGGGAGGAAGGAGGGGAGAGGGGGAGGGGGAGAAAGAGAGACAGGGAGGGAGGGGGAGAGAGGAGGAGAAGGGAAGGGAAACACGCACATCCTCATCGATATAACTGGTAGAATCTATACTCCCAATATTTCACTCCTATAACAACAAAGGCAACGAAATAAAACTTAAAACAAACAACCATACAAATAACCAATAAGAATAAATAAATGAATGGATGGATAAATGAATAAATCCGTAAATAATAAAGTAGATAAATGAGTAAAAAAGACAGAGAGGTTATTATTAACGTGTCCTACCCTTCGTCTTCTGGGTCAATCTATCTTGGCTATGTTGGAATAATTTCAGAGTTTTAACATGACGAAGAACCCACACTAATATGACTACAGTATATTACTCTGTTTAGTCTTGACATATTATATTCCTCAGGAGATAGAGAGACAGATACAGAGATAGATTAGAGATAGAGACATAGAGAGGCGTATATAGAGATACAGAGATGGATTAGAGATAGAGAGATAGAGAGAATGGTAGATCTATATAGATATACATAAAGTAAGAGGTAGAGAAAAAGCTGGAGATATATGTACGTGTGTAGATAAATAATACAGGTAGTGAGCCACCAGCAGGTACAGGTAGTGAGCCACCAGCAGGTACAGGTAGTGAGCCACCAGCAGGTACAGGTAGTGAGCCACCAGCAGGTACAGGTAGTGAGCCACCAGCAGGTACAGGTAGTGAGCCACCAGCAGGTACAGGTAGTGAGCCACCAGCAGGCAGGTAGTGAGCCACAGCAGGTACAGGTAGTGAGCCACCAGCAGGTACAGGTAGTGAGCCACCAGCAGGTACAGGTAGTGAGCCACAGCAGGTACAGGTAGAGTACAGGTAGTGAGCCACCAGCAGGTACAGGTAGTGAGCCACCAGCAGGCAGGTAGTGAGTCACAGGTAGTGAGCCACCAGCAGGTACAGGTAGTGAGCCACCAGCAGGTACAGGTAGTGAGCCACCAGCAGGTACAGGTAGTGAGCCACCAGCAGGTACAGGTGAGCCACCAGCAGGTACAGTAGTGAGCCACCAGCAGGTACAGGTAGTGAGCCACCAGCAGCCAGCCCAGCAGGTACAGGTGGTGAGCCACCAGCAGGTACACAGCAGGTACAGGTAGTGAGCCACCAGCAGGTACAGGTAGTGAGCCACCAGCAGGCAGGTAGTGAGCCACCAGCAGGTACAGGGTGAGTGCAGGCCACCAGCAGGTACAGGTAGTGAGCCACCAGCAGGTACAGTTAGTGAGCCACCAGCAGGTACAGGTAGTGAGCCACCAGCAGGTACAGGTAGTGAGCCACCAGCAGGTACAGGTAGTGAGCCACAGCAGGTGACCACCAGCAGGCACAGGTTGAGCCACCCAGCAGGTACAGGTACAGGTAGTGAGCCACCAGCAGGTACAGGTAGTGAGCCACCAGCAGGTACAGGTAGTGAGCCACCAGCAGGTACAGGTAGTGAGCCACCAGCAGGTACAGGTAGTGAGCCACCAGCAGGTACAGGTAGTGAGCCACCAGCCAGGTAGTGAGCAGGTACAGGTGAGCCACCAGCAGGTGGTGAGCCACCAGCAGGTACAGGTAGTGAGCCACAGCAGGTACAGGTGCAGGTAGTGAGCCACCAGCAGGTACAGGTAGTGAGCCACCAGCAGGTACAGGTAGTGAGCCACCAGCAGGTACAGGTAGTGAGGCAGGTAGTGAACCACCAGCAGGTACAGGTAGAGCCACCAGCAGGTACAGGTAGTGAGCCACAGCAGGTACAGGTAGTGAGCCAGCCCAGCAGGTACAGGTAGTGAGCCACCAGCAGGTACAGAGTAGCAGGCAGGTAGTGAGCCACCAGCAGGCAGTGAGCCACAGGTACAGGTAGTGAGCCACCAGCAGGTACAGGTAGTGAGCCACCAGCAGGTACAGGTAGTGAGCCACCAGCAGGTACAGGTAGTGGCCAGCAGGTACAGGTAGTGAGCCACCAACAGGTACAGGTAGTGGCCAGCAGGTACAGGTAATAGCGGTGGTCGAGTTGTACCCGTCACATCGTTCACAACTGCCTCCTGGATTACAGGGGAAGCCGTTTCTATAGGCAGGTACTTTACAGCACGTAAAATGAGACTGGAAAGACTGGATCAACTTTTATGGAATACATCCTCCGATTTTCTAAACATCAGCGCACCAGCCTACTTATCCCTACCCCGGGAGTGACTGTATTCTAATGTAAGTTTAACAAATCACATTGTAAGGATATTATCATGTTCAGACTCCACACGTCTCCTGTTGGAGCAGCTGAGGTTTGCCATGAGGTGGATGTGAATATAATCATTTTCCTGAAGGACAACACCGACTCTGCTAACTTAGATCAACTGTGATCTGAAACAACAACTAGTCTGGGGGGGCTTTGATGAACCTCCTCAGCCACATCTCTGGCTCTCCCTTAGACACACTTGCTACTGACGCCTGAGGCCGTATAGTCGTCGGTAAACTTCTCGGGTACGTCGCTTATCATACAGTAAAGCCGCCTCCGAACAGCTGAGCATTCCGACGGATCGATGGAAGAGTCTACCGGCACAACCTGGCTATGAGGGGAGCCTTGGCATCACTGCTCAGAGCTCACCGCCACTGAGATACACCAGGTTGCTGAAGCCCATAAAGTAAACAAATCAACAAGACAACAAAACTTTTCACGAGTAAACCTGTCAGCGAGTGAAGTACAGTCCTAGGACACCAGGAGAAAACAAAGCTGGGAACGAGTTGACTTTAAACTGTGGTGGTCTCTGGGTAAAGACCGTCAAATTACCCCCAGAGAACATACTTCCACCACTATACCAGCAGGAAGGAATGTCGCGGCCCCACACAAAGAAGGCTCGATTTACTGGGTGTTCACTGAGCAGCCAAGATGGTGGTCCCAGACCCAGTGGCTGCCGCTAACACCAGCTGCGCTAATCACATCGAGGCTGTCCAAGATAATAGTAAAATAGCAAGATGTAGATCACCTCCTTAAGACACTTACACGAGTAAAGCTTCGAGGCTTGACAAGGACAACCCTAAAGGGTGAGAGGACCAGCTGGTGTAGCACTTTACTCGACCAAACCTTGCACAACATAAGTGATCTACTCTGTGGGTAAAGACAGAAACGGTTCACAACCACAACAGAAACAGCCAAGCACAACTACAGCACAAACTGTATCGCTGCTGAAGATAATTGGTAATATTCTGGAGACAGTAAACACTCCAGCTTATAAGAAGGTTCCTTGACATAACTGGAAGTTGAATGGCGGACAGTTTGGTTTATGATTTCTTCTTCACCACTGATCAGCTTACTACCCGTTCGGCCGGTTGATCTATCCAGTATTAGTACAGGAGTAAACCGGAGTCCGGGAAACTTGTGGAGTTTGGTGTAGAGTCATACTGGATAGCACCCTTCTCACATGTGTCAGGGACAAGCAGGACTCGAACCCTCGCCGGTGACTAGCCTCAGCGTTACCATAAGCAGTGGTAAGTCTGGAGGTCACCTGCCTTGGGTTTGTGTGTGTGTGTGTGGAGAGAGGGGGTGGGGGGGTTACTATACTGCTATGAAAAGTCTCCCTCAATAACCTGAGAGCTACGTAAATGACACTGTTACTGTAGGAGAGAAGAAAGTCCTTTGCTTTGTTGTCCATTAATATCCTGCAGGTACTGTACATTAATTTGGGCGGGTTGTGGAAGGTTACATTTGCTGCTGAGAAAACACAGATGATGATAACCGCCAGACAGCATGAAGCAGCGTCTGGCTGGGGGGATGAATGATAGTGATATTAACAACAAATAATTAAATGTCATTGGAATCAAATCTAACTCAACGATGACAATTAAGAGCTCCGTGTTAAACCTTGCAAGTAAGACAGTGAAGCAGCTTGTGGGGTGACACATATTTCACACATGTTAGACACTCCAACTGGACACAACAGGAACTGGTATGGTGAAGCGACTCTTCTCAAACCAAGAAACGAACTGCCAGGAACTGACATCCCCAGAGTCTACAACACCAGGAAGATGTTGGTGGTGACCTGTCATACTCAAGGTTAGAATACTTCAAGCCCTCCCACTTGGCCTCACAAGAAAGAGTTATGACACAAGGAGTTCGATCAGCAGCAGACTCAACTTTGCTTCATCGTCCTCAAGAACATCTCCTCAGAAACGATCTTTCATTCCGCGCCATTATACTTGACTCTTGAGCAAATTTACACAATGCACAGATAGTGAGTTAGTGACCAGCTACAGGTTATGACTCACAGATGGCTGCAACAAAGTGCTTTAATAAACTGGGTTAAGCTTAACAGGATTGAGGAAGGACAACAACAAGGAACAACAAAGAATTCCTACCCCAGAAATAAACAAAGGAGACAAAGAGACAGACAGATATAGAGGGGAAAAAGAGTAAGAGAGAAAGACAAAGAATAAATGAATCTAATGAACAATCAGACGGTGACGTTCACACAATAACATCAATAGTAACCATGACGTCATCAGGTGAGTGGCGGGAATTCCCCAGTGAGACGACCAGCCCAGGTGTACTGTGACCCACGCACCTGACACGACACAACACAACACAACACAAGATTTTCTTAGTCCCCCCCCCACCACACACACATTATATGAACAAATATGAACAAACGAAAATAAAACTAATCTATGTTAATACTGCTTCTCTCTTCATGTACACAAGAGATGACGGCACCTGCCCAAGTGTCATGCACGAGTATAATCAAAGACAAGAGAGAAGTGATGTTTCAGCTGTCAGTCAAGTTATTGAGCGAGAGAGAGACAAGTTATTGAGAGAGAGAGAGAGAGAGAGAGAGAGAGAGAGAGAGAGAGAGAGAGAGAGAGAGAGAGAGAGAGAGAGAGAGAGAGAGAGAGAGAGAGAGCACCACCTACTTGACCATGAATTTCCGCCGACGTTGGTGCCTAGGTAATGTGTTCAACTGGCCAAAGCAACCAAGCCGAGAGTATCTTTGAGAGACTAACGTGCTGAAGACATCCTGTTGGTGAATTCTGAAGGAGAGATTACTTCCATCCTTATTGTACTCATAACACGAGGACTACATGACATGATTGTTTTTGGTGAGGTGTTTGAAGGCTGTCATTTACCGTGATTATCCCCGGTAGTTAAAGGACTTGATGACTCCCTAAACGGTTGAATGTTTCTAAATGATACTTTGTTGTGACGAGGCGCGAGAGACTGTCCCACACTCGCCAGGATAACTTATAAGTGCTTTGTAGTTGTCGGGTCTCGGTCTGTACATAAATAAACCAAAGGAATGTGAGTGACTTATTATTTACCTAACTCACTCACGCACGCACTCACTCACGCACGCACTCACTCACTCACTCACGCACTCACTCACTCACTCACTCACTGCCGTAAATGGACATAACTATGATAATACTCTTCTCATCCAGCCATCCTCTCACTAACTGCTGTAACAGACATATTACACATTACTGGAGACGATACTGTGTGTGTGTGTGTGTGTGTGTGTGTGTGTGTGTGTGTGTGTGTGTGTGTAATAATAATAATAATAATAATAATAATAATAATAATAATAATAATAATAATAATAATAATAATTAACGGTTTACTGAAAAAGTTCTGCAGCCCTAAGGCTGAAAATATACATTGGACAAAAATGACTTATTGCATACAAAGACATGGGGTGGGTGGGTCGTTTAACAAAAGCTTTCATTATTGAAAGAAGAAGGAACAATGATTGAACATACAAATTATTATAGTTTACAGTTGATGGCCTGGGCCTGGGCTGGTCATGGAGACACCAGGTGGTGTGGTGTTCACGTGGTGCAGTAACTCGTCCTCGGATGTTGATATGAAGGACCTCACGTGGTCATGGCGACACCAGCTGATGTGGTGTTCACGTGGTGCAGTAACTCGCCCTCGGGTGTTGATATGAAGGACCTCACGTGGTCATGGAGACACCGGGTGGTGTGGTGTGGTGTCACAGTACCTCACTCTGCTAGGTGGTGTTGTGTTATCTCGTAGTCAGGTGTGAAGCCGGCCCACTGTTGTTCTCATGGTGGACTGATTAACACCTCCTGGTCAGAAGATGGAGGTCAGTTCCCAGGGGTGCTTATCTCACTGGTGGGTCACGGCTCTCACTGGTGGAGTCAGCTCTCACTGGGTACTATCTAGTACTGAATTCACTGGCTTAAACACTTTATTTCATCACTGTTCAACACTGGTCCCACTTCTTTCCAGAAACGAAATTGTCACATGTGGCTACATAAGAACATAAGAATGGAGGAAACTGCAGCGGGCCTATTGGCCCATACTGGGCAGTCCCGCTTACACCCAACCCCTATTGCTCATATAAGCATCCAACCTATGTTTGAAGCTATTCAGTGTATTCGAGTTAATGATGATATTTGGTAACTTGTTCCATTTATCCACTACTCTTTTTCCAAACCAGTGTTTACCTATTTCGCGCCAAAATCTAAATTTGTTTAATTTAAAACCATTGTTACGAGTTCGCTCCTGGTTGGATAGTTTGAGTACCTTTGTAATGTCCCTTTGTTTAGCCCTGCCTTCCACTTATACACCTCTATCCGAGGTGCTTTTCCATCTGCATCCTGGGGATTTGCAGGTGCAGATGAGCTTTGAAACTGCTCTCTATACTCAAGGTTCGAATGCCCGGGATTAGTCTTGTCATTCTCCTCTGAATTCTTTCAAGGATTCTATATCCATTCTGTAATACGGTGACCAGAACTGAACTGCATAATCCAGGTGTGGTCTCACAAGCGCAAGATACAGTTTTAGGATGACCTCGCTAGTCTTGTAACTAACACTCCTTTGTATGAACCCAAGTACTTTATTAGCCTTGTTACGAGCAAAAACACATTGTTTACTTGGCTTAAGGTTCCTACTTATCATTACTCCTAAATCCCTCTCGCAGTCGGATTTCTCTATGGCATCGTTGTTCATCTGGTATCTGGTTTCCCTGTTTACATCTCCTATACTGAGTACTTTACATTTGTCAACGTTGAATTTCATCTGCCATTTTTCAGACCATTCGAAAAATTTGTTTAGATCTTCCTGTAGTTTTGCCGAGTCCTCGTCAGATTTGATAACACGTCCTATTTTAGTGTCATCAGGAAATTTACTTATGTTGCTGTCTATGCCGATATCTGTAATAGATTTTATGGCTTATATAATAAACAATAATGGTCCAAGTACTGGGCAGGAACTCCACTTGTGACGTTGCTCCAATGGGACTTAGGTGCCGTTAATGCTCACTTTCGCTGTTTTCCTGTCCTGTAACCACGCCTAATCCATTTAAGGATGTCACCTTTGATGCCATGAGCTTCTACCTTTCTAATTAGTCTTTCGTGGGGACTCTGTCGAAGTCTTTGCTAAAGTCGGATATACCACATCATAATTGTGCCCCTCGTCCACCGATTCGAAAACTGATGAAAAGAATGTTAATAGATTA
The DNA here is from genome assembly GCF_018991925.1 of Homarus americanus. Lineage (NCBI taxonomy): Eukaryota > Metazoa > Arthropoda > Malacostraca > Decapoda > Nephropidae > Homarus > Homarus americanus. Next base: position 7,980,255 of record NW_024732867.1, on the reverse strand, counting down.
GTTAGGCAAGAACGTCCGCTTGTGAAGCCATGCTGGGAATCATTGATCAATCGATGCTTCTCCAGGTGATTTCGAATAAAGTTTGAAATGATTGCTTCCAGTAATTTGCCTACTATTGATGTTAGACTGATTGGGCGGTAGTTAGAGGATAGTGATCTATCCCCCTTCTTGAAAATCGGTATTACATTCGCTATCCTCCAGGATTCTGGTACTACACCTGTTTTTAAGGACATGTTAAACAACTTTGCTAAGGGCATACTGAGCTCTTCCTTACATTCCTTTAATACTCTGGCAAATATCTCATCGGGACCAGGTGACTTATTAGGCTTTAGTGTGTCTATTTGCTTACTAACATCGTTACTAGTCACTACTATCTCACTTAATTTGTTTTCTTCACTATCTCTGAATAGAGTCGGTGCCTCGGGTATCATGTTTAAATTTTCGGTGGTGAAAACTGTTGAAAAATATTTATTCAAATAATTGCTCATCTCCCCGTCGTTATCAGTGAGCTCGCCGGTATCTGACAGTATTGGTCCAATCTTTTCTCGTGTTTTAGTTTGATACATTTGGTAGAATCCTTTGGGGTTTGTCTTCGCCTCCCTTGCTATCCTTACCTCATTATCCCTCTTTGCTTTCCTTATCTCGGTTTTAACCCTACTCGCCAATACCCTATAATAGTCCCGGAGGTGAATTTCGCCACGATTTATCCTTCTACCTATAGCCTTCCTTTGGCCAATGATGTTCTTTAAGTAATTATTTATCCATTTAGGGTCATTGTTGTTTGATCTGAGTTTTTTGTATGGTATGTTCTGCCTTTGTGCATTAAGTAACTCACTATTTAAATTGTCGTGGAACTCGGCAATCTCAGATCTCGTTATCAGGTCGGTGTCATCTGTCAGGTTCACGGCCAAGCACGACACCCCTCTCTCAGCTGCCTCTTTAAACTGTCAAAGTTTGCCCTTCTGAAATCTGGTACTTCAGTGGAGTTTTCCTTACGTCTGCCCTGAAAATCTAACTGGAATCGAATTTCTTTGTGATAGCTGTTTGCAAGTTCGTTCCCTACCTCGACATTGCTAATGAGGTTTTCTCTGTTTGACAGAACTAGATCCAGTATATTATTACCCCGTGTGGGTTCGGTTATATGTTGACTTAGGAAACAGTCCTGGATCGTCTCGAGAAAATCCTCCGATTCTGAGTTACCCGTAAGGTCAGTCCAATCTATTTGGCCAAGGTTAAAGTCGCCTACTATACAGACTTTGTTGTGTGTGGAAGCCCTGCGCATTTCATCCCAGATAAGTCGCTCACTGACGCTATCAAGATTGGGGGGTCTATATATTACTCCTGTGATTAATTTTTCCCGACCGTCGCTTAATTCTATCCAAATTGTTTCTGTATTCCTCTCAGTTTTTATTTCCTTATTTATTTCACACTTCAGATTATCCCTAACATAGATTGCTACTCCGCCTCCTTTCCTGGTCTGCCTATCGGTATGGAACAGTTTGTAACCCGCAATTTGGTATTCGACTGGTAATTCACGTGTGTCTAGGTTGATCCATGTTTCAGTGAATGCAATTATATCGATTTCTTCGGTACATACCAAGGCCCTAATATCATCCATTTTGTTTCTCATACTTCTACTGTTCGCGTAGTATACATTTAAGTTAGTCGTGTTCTGAGTCCTCCCCTTACCGCGTTTAGTTTTAGACTCCCTGTCTAATTTAGTTTTGTCATCATTCCTAACACTATTTCCCTGTAATCTTTCGCCTTGTTTACCCGCTCCCACTGCAGTCTCCTCCACCCCCGTGCCCATATGTTCTCTTAGCAGTTTAAAGACTTCGATATCTTTTGAACTGCCCCCTCTAGAGCCCCAGCCAGGGTTGCTACTCCATCCCTAGACAGGTGCACCCCATCCCTAGCATAAAGGTCCCTTCTGCCATAGAAGTTGTCCCAGTTGTCAATGAATGGGACTGATATTGACTTGCAATATCTGTCAAGACGGTCGTTAACACCAACTGCCCTTGACAACCATTCACTGCCAACTCTCCTTCTAGGCAGGACACCGCATATGATAGGGATCCCTCCCTTAGTCCTAATACGATCTATGGCTGCCTTGAACTTATCAAGAAGTTCCTCGCTCCTACACCGGCCAATATCATTGCCTCCTGCACTGAGGCAGATAATGGGTTTGTTCCCATTACCAGACAAGATATTGTCCATCCTGTCAATTATATCCCCCACCCCAGCTCCTGGCAAACACACCCTCATCCTATTTTTGGTTTTACCACAAAAGGCCCTGTCCATGTACCTTACCTGTGAGTCACCAACAATTAAAGTTTTTATACCTTCCTTGTCATCCCTGCCCCTGACTGTACTAACATCCAATTCGTCTATCAAGGGACTGAACGTGTTGATACACTTAGCTGTTGTTGTCGTCGTTGTTGTCGTATCCTTCGTGTGCTTCTTTACCACCAGCTTGGTCTTCCCACTAGTCACAATTTTCCACTCGCTTGATTTTTCGTCAGACACTGGCTTTACTCGTCCAGCCTCTCCTTTTAACTTCGCCAGCTCTTTCCTTCATTTCAGGTTCTCCAACGTGGCCCTCTCAATTTCTAACTTGGCCCTCGCCAATTCTTCAATGGACCACCCCAGTTTGGTCAACAAACTCTCATACCCAAGACCCCACATAGCACTGGCCATATCTGGTAATTATCCCTCCGGAGCTAACCCTGCCGTGACCTTTCCCCGAGTGAGGTCAGAACACGAATGTCTGCATGCATATATGTGTATGTACAGTAAACAGTTTGTGTATAGATTATTTATTCAGACTCTTCGCATACAACAGTACTCATTATTAACCTCCTAAATTGTATTTCGTTACATGACTGTTAACTTTAACACTCACAGTTCCTCGTTACACATATTTTGACTGTAAACCTCCAGTGATCAGTCACACCACGCGGAGGGGGAGGGGCAGTTTCTTTAACACTCCTCGAAGACAAAGGTTGATTGGGTGAGTGACGTGAAGGAGCAGCAAGACGTGAGGAAGAAGAAGGATGTTAGGAAGAACTTGAGGCGGAGAGTTTGTGAACCTCTTACAGCGGCAGCAGCGGAAGAGAAGGAGGCGGCACCAAGTTCCCAAAAGGTCCGTACCTTAATATTTTCCCAGAGAGATACACTCACGCTGCCACCACAAATATGGCGACTAAAATGAAGATAAACTTGGACAGTGACTTTATTGTAAAAGACGACTCGTTATATAGCAGATGTAAGAAGGCAAATTTCTGGGGAAATTGTAACGAAACGTATGTAAATAAGTCTCTCTCTCTCTCTCTCTCTCTCTCTCTCTCTCTGTGTGAGAGTGCACCAGTACTGTGAGAGTGTACCAGTACTGTGATTACCAGTACTGTGAATGTACCAGTACTGTGAGTGTACCAGTACTGTCATTGTACCAGTACTGTGAGAGTGTGCCAGTACGGTGATTGTACCAGTACTGTGAGAGTGTACCAGTACTGTGAGAGTGTACCAGTACTGTGAGTGAGTACCAGTACTGTGAGAGTGAACCAGTACTGTGAGAGTGTACCAGTACTGTGAGTGTGTACCAGTACTGTGATTGTACCAATATTGTGAGAGTGTACTAGTACTGTGAGAGTGTACCAGTACTGTGAGAGTGTACCAGTACTGTGAAAGTGTATCAGTACTGTGAGTGTGTACCAGTACTGTGATTGTACCAGTACTGTGAGAGTGTACCAGTACTGTGATTGTACCAGTACTGTGAGAGTGAACCAGTACTGTGAGAGTGTACCAGTGCTGTGAGAGTGTACCAGTACTGTGATTGTACCAGTACTGTGATTGTACCAGTACTGTGAGAGTGTACCAGTGCTGTGAGAGTGTACCAGTACTGTGAGAGTGTACCAGTACTGTAGAGAGTGTACCAGTGCTGTGAGAGTGTACCAGTACTGTGAGAGTGTACCAGTACTGTGAGAGTGTACCAGTACTGTGATTGTACCAGTGCTGTGAGGTGTACCAGTACTGTGATTGTACCAGTACTGTGAGAGTGTACCAGTACTGTAGGGGGTGCAATTAACTACCAGTACTGTGAGAGTGTACCAGTACTGTGATTGTACCAGTACTGTGAGAGTGTACCAGTACTGTGAGAGTGTACCAGAACTGTGAGAGTGTACCAGTACTGTGATTGTACCAGTACTGTGAGAGTGTACCAGTACTGTGAGAGTGTACCAGAACTGTGAGAGTGTACCAGTACTGTGATTGTACCAGTACTGTGAGAGTGTACCAGTACCGTGAGTGTGTACCAGTACCGTGAAAGTGAACCAGTACCGTGAGAGTGAACCAGTACCGTGAGAGTGAACCAGTACTGTGAGAGTGAACCAGTACCGTGAGAGTGAACCAGTACTGTGTTGAATTCGGCTTTAAGAACTGATCCCGGCCAGGCATAACACACACCTGCTGCTTCCCACTCTCACTCTCTTTCTCTACCACTTGCCCTCTCTCTCTCTCACTATCTCCCTTACCTTTCCCTCTCTCTTCCCCTCTCTAATACTCTCACCATCTTTCTATCCCTCTCAATCTCTCAATTCCTTACACTCTTCCCTCTCACTTTACCTCCACTTCCCTATTTCACATTCTTCCACTCTTCCTCTGATCCCTTTTCCAATTCTGTTCCTTCTGCATACTTACTCTCTCTCTCTCTCTCTCTCTGTTCCGATTATTAGCCTTCCTTCTCCCTCTTCCTTCCTGTTCCTCTATTTCAATCTCAATCACTCTTCATCTGTCCCGTTTCTCCGCCTCTTCCATTTTTTGTTTCTTTCCCCTTCTCATCCACTCTCCTTCCCTCTCTCCCTCTCCTCTTTCAATGATCACTAAAGAGAGAGAGAGAGAGAGAGAGAGAGAGAGAGATTAGACTTGTTGACGTCGGGAGAAGGGGGGAGGAAGGGGGAAGAGGAGGAGGAGGAGGAGGAAGAGGAGGAGGAGAAAGAGGAGGAGGAGGAGGGAGGAAGCAAGAGGAGAGGAGAGATGGTACGAAATGGAGGTCCGACTGATAGAGAGATGTACACTAAGCTTATTTATATACGACGATTAAGCTTATTTCACCTGATGATGACATAACTAACCCAAGCTTATGTTACCTGATTATAAAATACGTACACTAAGCTTATTTAAATACAAAGATCAAGCTTATTTCACCTGATTATTAAACACCCTAACGCTATTTCAGGGGTTAGATTAGGTTAGGTCAGGTCAGGTTAAGCTAGGTTAGATTAGGTTAGGTTAGGTTAGGTTAGGTTAGGTTAGGTTAGGTTAGGTTAGGTTAGATTAGGTTAGGTTAGGTTAGGTTAGGTTAGGTTAGGTTAGGTTAGGTTATCCTTAGGTTTCAGGCGTTCCCGTGTATCTATTGTATACTGTATATTTATTGTATAACTACTGTATGTCTGTCTATCACTCAGGAGGTCTTGTCGTAACTACTTGTGATGCTGTTCAAGTGAGAGTCAAGGGATGCACGATAAACTAGCTCCACCCTAGAAGAAATTATATCAACACAAGTGAACGAAAATATAAATAAGCGCACACACACACACGCACACACGCACACACACACACACACACACACGCAGATAAACGACACAAGGAATCAATAAATGGCGGAAGAGAGAGAGAGAGAGAGAGAGAGGGAGGGGGAGGAAGCACGGGTGAAACAAAATGGACGATGCAGCCGAAGATGGGAGACAGAGAGTGAGTAATAATGGCAGTAAACAGAGAAGGAGAGTGATAATTATCTCTCTCTATCTCTCTCTCTCTCTCTCTCTCTCTCCCTGTCTATCAATCTCTCTCTCTCTCTCTCTCTCTCTCTCTCTCTCTCTCTCTCTCTCTCTCTCTCTCTCTCTCTCTCTCATATATCACGATAGGTTCCCAGGCGTCCATGAAGAGTAATTTTCTCTACGTGTTCAAACATAACCCACCATTGACCTACTGTGTGTCTGTGTGTGTGTCTGTGTGTGTGTGTAAGGTGTCAGCATACGTTTAATGTTTCACACTCGTCTCTGAGCACCTGGTAAGGACAGTTATCATAATCAGGCTATTATTTAACATGGACCAAAAAGTTTCGCTAATTTACGAGCATCGCCAACTTATTTTTTTCACCATCTTACCCTCGCCAACTTGTACTCATAAGCCCATCTCGATAAACAGTCATCGTATAATATAATGCATATGATATTAACCCTTATGATTGGTGGAGACGGATTAGCAACAACCAACCAGAATTTAGTTTTGTTACTCTCAGCCTCAGCGCTCAATAATGGTACAGTCGCCTACAATTATACCTGATACAGTGGCTGGCGCATTTTGTGAGGTATGGCAACTCTGTGTTTGTTTACCTCGTATTAAAACTCCCGAAATGGATCTAAGTAACCTTGTATAGTAGCCAGACTAAGAACGCGAAATGAACTTCCCACAGAGTTGCCACATCTAACAAAACGCACCAGCCACTGTACCAGGTATAAGTGCAGGCGACTGTACCATTACTGAGCACTGAGTATGCTTAATGGTACAGTTACCTCACTTACTGTAGTACTTGTTATATTATGTCCTAATACAGGGTAGTGATCTGAACTCCAGGCCAGACGTGTGTGTGTGTGTGTGTGTGTGTGTGTGTGTGTGTGTGTGTGTGTGTGCATGACCTATCTTCAGTGTACTGTATACCTAGAATTTTTAGCCTCGCTTTTTTCTCCCCTCGTCAGATTAAACTTTTCCTATTGTGTTGCTGAAAGAGAAAGAAAGAAAGAAAGAAAGAGAGGGAGAGAGAGAGGGAGAGAGAGCACAACAATTTCACCTGCCCATCCTCCTTTTTTCGTTGTTTTTCTTTCTATTCATCAATCTAGCTGTTCCATCTTTCAGTATTTTTTGGGTCATCTGTCTCTTACTATCGTTTATCAGTCTGTCTCTAACTCCTACTTTTATACTTTCATACTCACTCTAATAATAATAATAATAATAACATTTAAGAATAAAGAAAATATTACCAACTACAACAACAAATAAGAATAAAAAAAAGACCAAGAAAATGAATAAAGACGAAAGAAATAACATCGGAAGCAATAGAAGGAAGGAAAGAAAGAACCTCGGGTGAATCTTATAAATAAGATTCCATCAACCATCCAAAGAGGAATTAGGTGTCAGAGTATTTTTCTGGTAGAGCGGTGGAGGCGGGAGATAGGCCTAAGCCACGCCACATACCGGACCTACCTACAGCATAGTATTTTCTTCAAGTGGGATAAGGGAAAATAATTGTTTAGGCCTAAAGGAAAAAATGCAAGGTGATAGGATCTCACTTATTAACGTCACCCGTAATAATAATAATAATAATAATAATAATAATAATTATATTTTTTACTAGTAACTGCGTCATAACTTTTTTGAAGATACAGCTAATAACATTCATACAAAAACACAACCACAGCTAAAACTAACCACAACCACAGCTAAATCTAACCACAACCACAGCCAAAACTAACCACAACCAAAGCTAAAATTATTCACAACTACAGTTAAAACTAACCACAACCACAGCTACAACTAACCACAACCACAATCTAAAATTATTCTAAGCTACAGCTAAAACTATCCATAAACACAGCTATAACTAACCACAACCACAAAAACTACCAAAACACAGCAACTAAAACTAACCACAACCACAGCTACAACTAACCACAACCACAATCTAAAATTATTCTAAGCTACAGCTAAAACTATCCATAAACACAGCTATAACTAACCACAACCACAGCTAAAACTAACCACAACCACAGCTAAAATGATTCTAAACTACATCTAAAACTATCCATAACCACAGATACAACTAACCACAACCACAGCTACAACTAACCACAACCACAGCTAAAATCATTCACAACCACAACTAAAATTATTCTAAACTACAGCTAAAACTAACCACAACCACAGATACAACTAACCACAACCACAGCTAAAATTATTCACAACCACAGCTAAGACTGACCACAACCACAGCTAAAACTTCCCTAAAAAAATTCGGATACGTTCAATTTTATTCGTGAATAGAGTAATGATGCTATAACACTGTTTTATGACCAGAGTGGTGATGAGTAAAGATTACCACACTCATTATCTCAGACACTCATCATAATAGACGCCTCTGTCATAATGTAATCTGCACTAATATATGCTTTTACTTGTGTAGTTCATTTAGCTTTTGTTTATATAATTAACTTGTAGCTCATAAAGTGTAGACAACAAGTAGGGTAAATAAAATAAGTGGTCTTTTGACGGCTTGATATGGTGGTCAGACATTGTGTGGGAAACGAACTCAGAAATATCTATTGATAATAAGTTTATAGATGTTTATACTAAATGTCAATTACATCCTAGCATTATGAAATGCTAATGAAGAATAAATTCATACTTTAGAGAAGGTGTTTGTAGTCTGTGAAACGAAAATAGTGACTGGACGCCCCTACAGCTCTGATCAACAATGGGTTTTGTGACTTATTTTTAAATTGGGATGATGACAGCTACTCATTAACTCGTTATTGATTCGTGTATGTGTTCTGTAGATTCGTGTAGGGTTTCTATTAATTCATGTACGTTTTATTGATTCGTGTAAGCGTTCTATTGATTTGTGTATGTGTGATATTGATGTGTTTTGTGTTTGTGTACACCTGCATCTGTGTGAACGTGTGCGTATACATGTAAACTTGCACGAGTACTATCTATATATATATATATATATATATGTATAAATACTTACGTGAAAAATCGTAAAGAGAGAGAGAGAGAGAGAGAGAGAGAGAGAGAGAGAGAGAGACTATCGTTAAAGCTGGTTGGTTGACAGAATGGAAGGTAGCCGAAGTCTTCCCCTGTATTATTCAACACACTAAATATGTTGACTGAAGTATGAACCAATGTGAACCGGACAGCATGAGCAACTGTCAACCCGGCAGTATGAACCACTGTGAACCCGGCAATGTGAATAGGTGTCGGCCAGGTAGTAGAACGAGTGTCAAATAGGCAGTGTGAACCAGACAGAGTGAACCAGACAGTGTGAACCAGACAGAATGAACCAGACAGAGTGAACCAAAAAAGTGAACCAGGCAGTGTGAACCAGACAGAGTGAACCAGACAGAGTGAACCAGACAACATGATCCAGCCAGAATGAACCAGACAGTGAACCAGACAACATGAACCAGACAGAGTGAACCAAAAAAGTGAACCAGGCAGTGTGAACCAGACAGAGTGAACCAGACAGAGTGAACCAGGCAGTAGAGTCAACACAACATGAAGACCTTTACCCTGTGAACTGCACACATCCCACTTCCCTCCACACCTATGTTCACCCTTCCAAATTCCCTCCACACTCCATCCTTCCACACCTCTACACTCCATCCTTCCACACCTCCACACTCCATCCTTCCACACCTCTACACTCCATCCTTCCACACCTCCACACTCCATCCTTCCACACCTCTACACTCCATCCTTCCACACCTACATTTACCCCTACACTAGCCTTAGACACCTACCTCCACCCTACACCCTCTCCAAACCTGCCTCCACCCGTACACACCTGCCTCCACCCCTACACACCCCTTACACCCTACACACCCCCTCCCTTACTCCTTCCCTCCCTTACTCCCTCCCTCCAACACTCCCTCCCTCCAACACTCCCTCCCTCCCTCCCCCATCCAGTGCCTCATCGCAGAGCTGCCACAACCAACGCCATTAAAACGACACCATTAAATATGAATATTGTGTGTGTGTGTGTGTGTGTGTGTGTGTGTGTGTGTGTGTGTGTGGAGGTCCTCATAGATCACCACACACACACACACACACACACATCACGACTTAGCTGCACACGGACGAGATGCTCACCCCTGGCCTCAGACCCCTACTACTCTCACCCCTACCACTCTCACCCCTACCACTCTCACCCCTACCACTCTCACCCCTACCACCTACCACTCTCACCCCTACCCCTACCACTCTCCCACCCCTACCACCCTCACCCCTACCAGCCTCACCTACCAATCTCACCCCTACCACTCCTCCACCCCTACCACCTCACCCCTACCACCCCTCTTCCCTGCACCACTCTTACCCCTACCAATCTCACCCTACCACCTCACCCCTACCTCTTACCCCTACACTCTCACCCTACCTCTCACCCCTACCACTATTACCCCTACCACCTCTGTCCCCACTGTCCCCTACCACTCTCACCCCCTACCTCCCACCCCTACCACCCTCCAACCCCACCACCCCTCACCCCTACCACCATTACGCCTACCACTCTCCCCCTACCACTCTCACCCCAACCACTCCTCACCCCTACCACTCTCCAACCCCTACTGCCTCCACCCCTACCACCATTACCCCTACCACTCTCCCCCTGCCCTCAGCCCCTACCACTCTCCACCCCTGCCTCACCCCTACTCCTCACCCCTACCACTCTCACCCCTACTCTCACCTCTATCTGCCCTCCCCACCCCTACCACTCTTACCCCTACCACTCTTCACCCCTCTCACCCTACCACTCCTCACCCCTACCACTCTCACCTACCACCCTCACCCCTACCACTCTCACCCCACCACCCCCTCACCCCTACCACTCTCTTCCACCCTCACCCCTACCACTCTCACCCCTACCCTCTCACCCCTACCACTCTCACCACCCCTCACCCCTACCACCCCTCCACCCCTACCACCCCTCCCCACCCCTACCTCTCTCCATACCACCCTCACCCCTACCACCCTCACCCCTACCACTCTCACCCGTACCACTCTCACCCCTACCACCCTCACCCCTACCACTCTCACCCCTACCACTCTCACCCCTACCACTCATTAACCTCGTGACCTCTGACCTTCCCTTCTTCACCACCTCGCGTACTTGACCTCCGACTTTCCACTTCATCATGAAATTTGAGCATTTTGGTTTTTCCTGCCTAGTGAATGTTGACCTTTGACACAGCACAGTGAACTTTGACTCTCGACTGGTTAATACTCTGTGAATTTTGACCCTCGATTAGTTAATACTCTGTGACCCTTGACCTCTGAAATACTTACACTGTGATATTTAACCTCTGACATACACTGTGACCTCTGACATACTTACACAGTGACCTCTGAAATAATTACACTGTGATCTTTGACCTCTGACATACACTGTGACCTCTGACATACTTACACAGTGACCTCTGACATACTTACACTGTGATCTCTGACCTCTGACATTCTTACACTGTGATCTCTAACCTCTGACATTCTTACACTATGACCTCTGACCTCTGACATATGACTGCCATGTGAAGTCGGATGTGTGACCTTTCAGTGTAAGAGCGGCGTGTAAGCCTTCCTGTACAGCTTCACATTGTACTGACAGAAAATCCAAAAGATTTGTTGTTTGAGAGAGAGAGAGAGAGAGAATGACTGCTATACTTAGTTCTGGGGAAGGGGGTGTCGTGTTAAGCTAGGAGGAACACTGGACAGTAATCCTCTTGTGGCCACAGGTTAAGTTAGTAAACAGTGCTGACAACATTCTCGGTGGGTTTTTTGAAACGTGAGCACAAATGGAAAATTACGAAGAGGAAAAAAAAAACGAAATAGCAGCCCACGGCCTCACTAGGGAGGAGGGAGGGAGGGAAGGGGACGGGGGGGTGAATCCAGAATTTTCGAGAGGGAGGGGAAGGGGTTGAATCAAGGATTATAACGTGGGTTGTGAGGGGAGGGGTAGAACCAGGGAGTTTTGCCTGGGAGAGAAGGGAGGTGGTGTGATGCCTACCCCTCATCCTCTACCCTTGTAGCCATGTATAATTCCAGGAATTTAATTATGAATGACACAACCTGGTGACTCAGTGGGTTATATTCTTGCGTGTATTTGTGGTCTTTTAAATATATGTAAAAAACAGTGCGTTAAGGTTCGAAATAAGGCAAACAGAGTATTGGGTTTTATATCTAGAAGTGTAAGTAACAAGAGTGCAGAGGTCTTATTGCAACTATATCTTGCGCTAGTCAGGCCGCACCTCGATTATGCGGTTCAGTTCTGGTGCCCCTATTATAGAATGGATATAAATTCACTAGAGTCGGTGCAGCGAAGAATGACAAAAATGATTCCGGGACTTAGAAACCTTCCATATCAGGATAGGTTAAAGAAACTTAACTTGCATTCCCGAGAAAGACGAAGAGTGCGGGGAGATATGAAAGAAGTATTTAAGTGGGTGAAAGGAATCAATAAAGGGGATATAGATAAAGTTCTTATAACATCCGAGCAGGATAGGACTCGGAGCAACGGATTCAAGTTGGATAAGTTTAGGTTTAGGAGGGAGATAGGAAGAAACTGGTTCACAAATAGGGTGGTGGACGAGTGGAACAAGCTTAGCAACTTTGTAGTAAGTGCGGGAACTCTGGAAAGTTTCAAAATGAGGCTAGATAGATTCATGGATGATAGAGAGTGGTAGTAACTCTCGACAGGAGCTGCCATGCACAGGCCAACCGGCCTATTGCAGACTCCTTATTTTCTTATGTTCTTATGTTCTGGTCGCATACTTTGTTATTCACATTTGCATGAGAGGTATTCAAGCACATTGTGTGTTTGGTTCTATACATGAGAAATTATATAGCTACTAAGTGCAAAAAAGTGGATACAATCTTAATATGTCGGCTATCTTGCCATTAGAGATAAAATGTTATGCCATTTCACACACAGTGGACTTAGACCTGTCCCTAAAAGGTTCTATCTTCACACAGTCGAGGACGTAGTGTTCGAATGTGGGGTGGTGTCGGTTGTGTGGGTTAAGTCATGGCTGTCAACATTTTAAAGAGAGAGAGAGAGAGAGAGAGAGAGAGAGTGTGTGTGTGTGATGGAAGGGGTGGGTGGGTGGGTTTTGGGTGGTTTGGTGCCTACCACTGTCTTGTGGTCACACTTTTCAGTGAAAGGCTATGGGAGAAACCCCAGAGAGAAAAATGGCTAGGGCTCTGTGAGGCAAACAATGGGCAGACACAACATCTAGCAGCTCCTCAATCAACTGCTCTGAGCAACACATGCTTACAGAGCTCCAGTAAGACCCCAACGACTGAATAGGTGGAAGAGGTATACAACATGGGAAGCCAACGACTACACCGGCGGATGACGGCAATGCAAGATGGACAGGCTACTAAGGCGAAACCCAACAAACTGGCCTATCAGCAGTCCATTGCAACTTTCCCTCTCCCTAACTGTTGCAGCAACCTGCACCACTGAATCAGGAAAATGGAGAGCCAAGATGTGTGGCTGCAGTCTGTGCTCCTGCCTCACCACATATGTCAACTCACGCACAGCCATCATCCAGCTCATCATACATTCGATCAACATCAGAATCCCTATACCCCGAAAACTCCTATGGCGACAAATGAGTGGCGACGGAGACAGGCAGAGATGACTGTCGGGAGTCTCTCGTCACATCTCTGCACATGGGCGGCGCAGATAATATGGACGTTTGTACTGGGATCGAGGCAGCAGTAAAATCTGGTCCTGTGTGTGTGACTGAGCAGCCCTTTCCGGGAGCCACTCTGCTCACCCCACATGAGAGGGGAGCTAGAAAAGGTGCCTTAAACACAGCCTGCCTAAAGAACCAACCTGACTGGGTAGCTGCGCCCAGAAAGATCATCCTTATGCGGTCGAAAACAAATCATAATCACAGATCAAAGCAAAAACAAAATATACCTCTTATGGTCCGACAATACTTTTTGGGGAAGGGAAGGGTGAGCCTGCTGAGGAGAGAAACCGCAATTATTGAGTTGGCTTTACCAGTCACCAAGCCATCGTACATAGGCTAACTGAAATACCTGTTGGGATCGACGAGCGCCTCATGACGCTCAGAGTCCCACTGAATCACTCACGTCATGCTTCCTCCATCAGTGTATACGCCGCAACACTGGATGACATCAAGGAGGCCTATTTCGCCGACTTTGACAGAGTGCTAACCTCTGTCTCTAGAGAAGATAAGGTTGTGCTCTTAGGTGACTTCAATGCCAGAGTTGGCAGAGATGCTGAAGGCATGGAACCATGGGGAGAAACGAAGTGCGCTGAACACAGTCTCACTATCACCAACACCTTGTTTAGGCAGGCCGAAAAGTTCAAGGGTTCGTGGCAGCACCCACGATCCAAACACTGGCATCTCATTGACCATCACTGTCAGTGAAAGAGATCGCCTTGACGCCCTCATCACCCGAGCCATGTGTGGCTCAGACTACTGTGACACAGATCACCGGCTCATCGGTGCCAACCTCTCCCTTCATGTCGCCTCAAAACGGCGAAAGCAGCAAGCCTCCAAAAGATGTTTTAACACCAAGCGACTGGAAGATCTATGATAATGAGCTAATAAACAACCCAACAACAAGTAACCTAAATCCGAGTGCCGAATGGGGTATCCTCGACGCTGCCATCACTAAAACCTGCAACGAGACCCTCGGCCAGATCAAAAGAAAACACCAGGATTGGTTTGATGAAAATAACCAGGAAATCGGCGTACTTATTCCTGGTAGGAGTACTGCCCTCACTGACTGGATGAACAACCCTCAACCTCGCGCCAAAGTCAGAATAAAGCAATAGTTAAGTGCAAACTTCTTGATCTAAGAGACGAATGGTGGAAGAAAAAATCTTGTGAAATGAAAAAAAACCTAATGTCAATTCCACTAAAGCAGACTACACATCGCGCGGCCCCCCTCTGATCTGCTCAACCAATGGTAACTCCCTAGTTAAACACGAAGAGGGCATCCGTTTGCACTGGAAGGAGCACTACCATTCCTTGCTCAACCGAAATAACGATTTGGATGTCCAATCTACCTGGCAGGTCCCTCAGCTCACGGAGCTGACCCACATCGAATATCTTCCAGCCAGTGATGAGGTAGCTACTGCAGCCAAGCAGATGAAAAATAACAAAGCCACAGGTCCAGATGGAATCCCAGCCGTAGTGTATAAAGCAGGAGGACATCTGCTTACCAGCCGTCTCCACTCTCTCCTGGAGAATATATTGGGAAAGAAGGAAATCCCCCAAGCTCTTAAAGACGCCTCCATCGTCAATATTTATAAGAATAAAGGAGACCGGTCAGACTGTGGCAACTACCACTGGGTCTCGCTGCTCTCCTTAGCTGGCTAGATTATCGCCCGAGTCCTCCTAAACAGACTTCTTCCTGAAGCGAAAAACTTCCTCTGAGAATCTCAATGTGGCAAGACCATCACGCGGCACCACTGACATGGTCTTTGTTGTCCACCAGAAAGGTGCAGAGAATAGCGTCGTGATCTGTACATGGCTTTCATCGACCTTACCAAGGCCTTCGACTCGGTGAACAGGGTAAGCACTTTGGCCACTCCACGATGACATGAACGGCAGTTTCCTGCGCAACAGAACCCGGCCTGAGCTTTTACCCGTCCAAACGGGGGTAAAACAAGAATATGTACTAATACCAAATCTCTTTTCCATTTTCTTGGCCGCCTTCCTTACTCGTGCCACTGCCAATTTAGCCAGAGGGGTGGACATCCAATACCGGATGAAGGGACTTTTCAACACATTCGAATCCAGGCAAGAACAAAGGTGTCAGCCAATTCCATCACTGAACTTACAGTATGCAGACGATCTCACCCTCGTCACTCACGCTGAACTCGACCTACAGATCTCAAACACCTCTGCAGATGCGTATGCACACTTCGGTTTTGAAGTGAATGGACACACTAAAAAATTATATTGCACCCTTGGCGCTGAAACCATCTGGAACGATCACTGTGACAGAAGTCGCGATGAGTGTTATCAGATTTCATGGTCCGATGTGTCATATTGTATAAACCTGCAAAGGTGCAGAATAATCATTTACTGAGTGTATGTAAGACTCAGATTCTCTTTCAGCCTGCCCTTGGTTCAGCCACACTTCCACCATCAAACCAGCTTAACGGTACTACCCTCTTTAATGTTACCAAATTTCAGTATTTGGGCTCCTACCTGTCTACCACCGCGGACATCGATGAAGAGATTCAACATTGGCTCAAGTGTGCGTCTCAAGCCTTTGGCAGACTCTGTACCCGTGTCTTCAGCTGTAGGGAGCTGAAATTATCTACAAAATTGCACGTATATCAATCAGTAGTCCTCCCCACCCTGCTGTATGGCAGCAACACATGGGTCACATACAGGAGGCACCTCAAGGCACTTGAAAACTTTCACCAACGTAGTCTACGTTCCATCCTCCGAGTTCGCTGGGAAGGCAAGAAAACAAATTCCAGTATTCTCGCTGACACCAACGGTAGGAGCATCGAAGCTACCATTATCCCTGAACAACTACGCTGAACTGGCCATGTTACCCACATGGACGACAGTAGACTGCCAAAGCAGCTACTTTACAGTCACCTAACGAACAGTAAATGTAACACCGGCGGACGACAGAAAAGGTCTAAGGATAGTCTTAAGACAAACCTGAAAAAGTGCCAAATCGACCCCCTCACCTGGGAGCACCACACGAAAAGGTGTCAATACATTCGAGTTAGCCCAACTGCAAACCGAGGCAGACAAGTGCCAGCGCTGGAAAGACGCTTCCGCCTCCCCTCCCGCACTAGATGTAGCCCTCCACACGTGCAACATCTGTGGACGACCCTGCCGGCCCTGTATCGGCCTCTCGAGTCACCTCAGAGCTCACGAATGAAGGTGATAGCTTTAATAACTCATATCATTGTATCATAGCTGGATGGTCGTCATACTCGATTCCGATTGACAGCAAGGAATTAGTAGTAGAAGTAATTATTATTTTTTTCTTATTTCGCTACTTACAGTGGCTAGTTTATCGTGCACTCCCATACTCATCCTGTGAGCGGCAGTGCAAAAGGATTACAGAGTTGAGTTCACAAAGGTTCTGTACAACTAACCCCCGTGGTCAGGATATTATGGTATTGAATTATTACAAAGTATTTCAAATAAATTCTTTGTTCAGTTCTGTCCACAGAGGATAACTTATTCACAACTGCGTGAGTAGAGGAGTGTGAGGCAGTATGTCTAGTCGCACACTTTGTTATTCACATTTGCGTGAAGGGTATTCAAGCACATTGTGTGTATGATTCTACAGTAGTAGTAGTAGTAGTAGTAAAAAAAACAGCAGCAGCGTGTGTGTGTACGTGTGTGTATGTGTGTGTGTGTGTGTGTGTGTACAAAAGTAGTATCACACCAACTATGAACTACTGTACTAATTTAAACCTCCTTAAATAAGACGTTACTAATGTGTGTAAAGCTCCATAAATCTCTGGATAGTTTAAATTAATACCTACCAGAATCTGATATTATCCGCCGCACCACACTACCAATTTTCACCATTAGATAATTGAGAATAATGAAGACATACAGTGAGGGACGGCCCAGGTACACGACGCTTATTACCGACACACACCTCGGCCCCCTTATCCTCCCTCTACACACCTCGGCCCCCTCATCCTCCCTCTACACACCTCGGCCCCCTCATCCTCCCTCTACACACCTCGGCCCCCTTATCCTCCCTCTACACACCTCGGCCCCCATCCTCCCTCACACACCTCGGGCCCCCTTATCCTCCCTCTACACACCCCGGGCCCCTTATCCTCCCTCTACACACCTCGGCCCCCTTATCCTCCCTCTACACACCTCGGGCCCTTATTCTCCCTCTACACACCTCGGCCCCCTTATCCTCCCTCTACACACCTCGGCCCCCTCATCCTCCTCTACACACCTCGGCCTCCTCCTCCCTCTACACACCTCGGCCCCCCATCCTCCCTCTACACACCTCGGCCCCCCTTATCCTCCCTCTACACACCTCGGCCCTCATCCTCCCTCTACACACACCTCGGCCCCCTTATCCTCCCTCTACACACCTCGGCCCCCCTCATCCTCCCCACACACACCTCGGCCCCTTATCCTCCCTCTACACACCTCAGGCCTCTCCCTCTACACACCTCGGCCCCTCATCCTCCTCTACACACCTCGGCCTCCTTATCCTCCTCTCACACACCTGGCCCCCTCATCCTCCCTCTACACACCTCGGCCCCTTATCCTCCCTCTACACACCTCGGCCCCTCATCCTCCTCTACACACCTCGGCCCCTTATCCTCCCTCTACACACCTCGGGCCCCCTATCCTCCCTCTCACACCTCGGCCCCCTTATCCTCCCTCTACACACCTCGGCCCCCCTTATCCTCCCCCACACACCTCGGCCCCTCATCCTCCCTCTACACACCTCGGCCCCCTTATCCTCCCTCTACACACCTCAGCCCCTCATCCTCCCTCTACACACCTCGGCCCCTTATCCTCCCTCTACACACCTCAGGCCCCCTATCCTCCCCTACACACCTCGGCCCCCTCATCCTCCCTCTACACACCTCGGCCTCCCCTTATCCTCCCCCACACACCTCGGCCCCCTCATCCTCCTCCCTCTACACACCTCGGCCCCCTTATCCCTCCCTCTACACACCTCGGCCCCTCATCCTCCCTCTCACACACCTCGGCCCCTTATCCTCCCTCTACACACCTCGGGCCCCTTATCCTCCCTCTACACACCTCGCCCCTTATCCCTCTACACCTCGGCCCCCTTATCCTCCCTCTACACACACTCCCGGCCCCTCATCCCTCCCTCTACACACCTCCGGCCCCTTTATCCTCTCTACACACCTCGGCCCTCATCCTCCCTCTACACACCTCGGCCCCTTATCCTCCCTCTACACACCTCGGCCCCTCATCCTCCCTCTACCACAATAAAACAATCATGGAGGTTTTCTCTTACACGTCAGCGAGCTCTATGAACGTAGATTATGACTGACCGACTGAGGAAAGTTTTTGATCAGCCTGAGTTCACGCAACTATTGGCTTATTCTTTTCCAACTTCCTCAGCAGCAGATAACACAATGATAGAATGTATTTTTGTCGTTTTAGTCCAAGGAATTATTATTCTTTAATTATTAAAGTACATTTTTTTATTTGTTGACTTGAATTTATTTTTTCATATTTTTTTAGACAACGTTTAGGCAGGACCCACCAATCAACGTACCTTATTAAATATAATCACATAGGAGATGGGTCGCTCTAGCCAATAACACTCCTCTCTGATAGCTGGGAGTTATGACATCATACTACGTCATACTGGAGGGAAACTGTGATTGGCTGCCTCTCTGTAGCCTCCTGGGATACACCAGCCAATGGGTGGGATTGCAACCTGCGGTAACCTGGGCCCTGGTGGAGTCTAGGTCACCTGAGGTCATATGGCCGCAGCGTGACCTTTGATGCGGGTCAGTAGGAACACAACCTTTGATCTTTAGGGTAATTAATGAATAGGTTATGGTGATAGTGGTGATGGTGCTATGGCGGTGGTAGTGGTGGTGTTATGATAGTGGTAGTGGAAGTGTAATGGTGGTGCTATGGCGATGGTGGTAGTGGTGGTGGTGTTAGTGGTGGTGGTGGTGTAATGGTGGTGTTATGATAGTGGTAGTGGAAGTGTAATGGTGGTGCTATGGCGGTGGTAGTGGTGGTGTTATGATAGTGGTAGTGGAAGTGTAATGGTGGTGTTAGTAGTGGTGGTGGTGGTGTAATGGTGGTGTTAATTGGTGGTGGTGGTGTAAGTGGTGTAGCGGTGTAGTTTGGTCAGGTTAAGTAAGATGGTGTTGGTTGAAACTCATTGAAGCCTCTGTCTTAAAGCACCAACCACTGTACCTACTGGGTGTACCGTGAACCCCACCCCCCACACACACACACACTCAAACACACACACACACACACACACACACATACACGGTCGTTAACAGTTTCCTGAATTAGTGGACCAAGATAACTTACTCCATTACTAATACATTATGTCTGGACTAACTCTCCCTTCTCCCCAGTACTCACTCTCCCTTTCTCCCTAGTACCTCACTCTCCCCTCCCTAGTACTCTCCCTTCTCCCTAGTACTCACTTTCCCTTCCCTAGTACTCACCTCCTCCCTAGTACTCTCCCTTCTCCCTATTCTGCATGTCATTTCTCGTCTCTGCTCCCGACAGGTGAGTCACAGTGGTGAGCCATGAGGGGTGGTTTAACGTGGCGGTCCTTGATTCACCTGATAATTAACCACCTAGATTATTTCACCTGATGATTAACCAGCCTAGATTATTTCACCTGATTATTAACCAGCCTAGATTATTTCACCCGATAATTAACCAGCCTAGATTATTTCACCTGATAATTAACCAGCCTAGATTATTTCACCTGATAATTAACCAGCCTAGATTATTTCACCTGATAATTAACCACTACATCGACCTCACCCCACCCATGGCTCTGACGGTTGAGACTGACCTGATAACGAGATCTATCCGAGTTCCACGACAATTTAAATAATGAGTTACTTAATGCACAAAGGCAGAACATACCATATAAAAACTCAGATCAAACAACAATGACCCTAAATGGATAAATAATTATTTAAAGAACATTATTGGTCAAAGGAAGGCTATAGGTAGGATAAATCGTGTTGAAGTTTACCTCGGAGATTATTATAAGGTATTGGCCAGTAGGGTTAAGACCAAGATAAGAAAAGCAAAGAGGAATAATGAACTGAGGATAGCAAGAGAGGCGAAGTCAAACCCAAGGAATCTATTAAATGTATCAAACTAAAACACGAGAAAAGATTGGACCAATACGGTCAGATACCGGCGAGCTAACTGATAACGACGGAGAAATGAGCAATAATCTGAATAAATATTTTTCAACAGTTTTCACCACCGAAAATTTAAACATGATACGGGAGGCACCGACTCTATTCAGAGACAGTGAAGAAAACAAATTAAGCGAGATAGTAGTGACTAGTAACGATGTTAGTAAGCAAATAGACAAACTAAAGCCTAATAAGTCACCTGGTTCCGATGAGATATTTGCCAGAGTATTAAAGGAATGTAAGGAAGAGCTTAGTATGCCCTTAGCAAACTTGTTTAACATGTCCTTAAAAACAGGTGTAGTACCAGAATCCTGAGGATAGCGAATGTAATACCGATTTTCAAGAAGGGGAATAGATCACTATCCTCTAACTACCGTCCAATCAGTCTAGGTGTGGGTATTTTAGGTGATTCCTATATTCTTTACACTCACATAACCTAACGTCAAAGAAGATACCTGATTGTTTTGTCATCTTTAAAACAAAAAACAATTCATAAACCTTGCGTGGGGTCGAACTCGAGACTGGTAGAAGGAAAATCTCTGGTGATAACAGCTCGGCCACCCTCTAGGGCCATCCGGTGAGCATTTTACGAGGGAGACATGTGAGTTTTGCTTACTGGGTGGTTGAGTGGCTCTCCTAGGGGACGGTCTGTGTAAGGTTCGATGTTTTAGAATCTAGTGTGGTTGTCTAGTTCCTATTACCGAGGCCCGCCAGTTCGTTGCACCTAGCTTCACTTAATCTAACCTAACCCAACCTAACCTAACCTAACCTACACGCAAGGCAGTGTTAGGTTGATTAATCTTCAGGTAATTGACAGCGTTGAGGCGAGCGAGAGGAAGAAGAAGAAGAAGAACCCTAGTATGAAAAAATCCTAGAGTCTAACTTTAAATCAGAAATTCCTCAAATTTTCTATTTAATTTGATATTAAAGTTCACATGAAGATTTGACCCCCAGCTTATTTAACGTGAAGATTAACCCACCATGACCAAACTTAAACCCCCCTCCCTCCCTCCCCAGGTAGCGTTAGGGTAATCAATCTCGAAGTGTAATGCGCTAAAGGCGAATCTTTAGCTTATCCAAAGTTAACAATATCACACAATGTATCAATAAAGACTAAATCAACCCATATATTCACCTCCATTAAAAGAAAAAGTCAGCATGAATCATTAAACTTCACAGCAGTGCACCTGACTCACCCTGACTGTTAGTGGTGCAGCGGATGGGGAATGTTTTCAATTAGGTTACAATGGGACTGACCTTCACCCCCACCCATGAATGATCATTAGCCTACGTTGACCTCACTCTCTCACCTCCTCTTCCGATCTCCACCCCCCACCCCTTCCTTTCCATCACCCTCACTCCCCCCCCCCCCACACCTTCTCCCCCACCCACCATTCCTTCCCTTCACCCCCCACCCTTCCTTTCCCTCACCCTCATTCCCCACCCCCACACCTTCTCCCACCCACCATTCTTCTTTCCTTCACCCCCACACCTTCTCCCCCACCCACCATTCCTTCCCTTCACCCCCACCTTCTCCCCCACCCACCATTCCTTCCCTTCACCCCCCACACCTTCTCCCCACCCCCGTGACTCAACAAACAGGCACGGTGGTGGTTTGTGATGTTAGATAAGCGGTTTAGCTGTGATTATGACACTTGTTGTGCTTCCCTGACACCACCGTAGAGAATGTGTGAGTTTGTCTCTGTGTTTATGATGGGAGTGTTACCTGAGCGTCTGTACTGCCGACTTTAAAAACGTCTCTCAGTAGAATTTCCAGACGTGCCTTCCTACTGCTCCCTCTTCCCTCCCTCCCTCCCTGGCTTAGAGAGTTTATAGAATCATCTGAAGATTAAGCAACGCAGTTTATTTCACTTGATGAATAAACAACCTAATATAACTTGATCTAACCTAACCTAACCTAACCTAACCTAACCTAACTCCCAGTAAGCGTTAAGGTGCTTAATCATCAGGTGAAATAAGCTGGGGTGAGTTAATCTCCAGGTGATTCAGTTCATATTATCTGAAAATCGTAGGTGACACAGCGGGGACCCCAATTTCTCCATCTTGTTGTGTGTTGTCAAGCTCCATATATAATAATTTCATTCAATATATTTCTTATTAAACTGTAGTTAACCCGTTTATTGATGCCAACACACATATACTCAATAACACCGTTGAATATATTTATTAATTGAAATCCCGTAAATCTGAGTAATATGCGAGGGATATATTTGCATATTCAACATAATACAGTTTTAATAATAATGTTGATCTTGTGTTTTACGTAATCAAGTGAATTATTGTAACTACATAATTCAATAATTCTTCCTTAATATATACTGAACGCACAATGGTTTACTACACATATGAGGTTTCTTTATAAAACTAACTTAAACATGGTGTAAAAACCTCTTGGAATATTATGTTCAGTTATCACTAAACACAAGTTCAACCATCAACGTAAACCATCACAATGTGTTCACTTCTGATAATATTACCAACACGAAAACAAGAACTGAATGAAACAAATTTAATTTAACCCAAACCTGATCTCTAATAAATTCACTAAAACCAAACACATACAGATTAACATTTTATCAATAACACATAATCTAGAATAATTATTACCACCAGATGAAGAAAATATTTAAGAAAATCAAGAATCAAAACGAGTTAGACTTCCCCCTTAATAACACAATTGCATATTCAAAACAACATATTTCCCTGTCCGACCAACGTGTCCTGCTGGTGCTGACATGAATATGGAACGTGGTGATAAAATGCAAAACCGATGCAAAGTTCAAACTATTTAGAGAAACATAAAAAAATACTCGTTAGGCAGAACATGTAGTAACAGTCTAAGACACTAATGTATTATAACCTCGCACAGTTTAAATGTATTTGTATGTACCATTTACTGTATCGAACTGAAGTCTCTTAAGAACGTACTCTAAGTTGGCTCCTTTTGCTAGGTCAGTGTTGATAATTACAAAATAGGATTTCTTATATTATTACTGTACGTATTACGAGATACTGTTTTAAGAGCTGAGGCGACCTGAAGTGTTAGCCTGTAGCCCCCCCCCTCTCTCTCTCTCTCTCTGTAAGACATCAAGAGGAGACATACTTAACATCATAAACACTGATCGCAATGCAGGCAAAACTGTTGACCCTTGTAGCACATACAATTTATACGTGGATACTGAGATGCTCATGTTGGATCCTCCTGAAGGCATATGGCTTAGTATTGATCATTCTCGAGGTAATGCTTAAAGAGTAGGAAGTGTTCCAAGTGAGCTGAAGTGGCCAGATATGAGACCTGTGTTTCATGTGCTGGGGAACGTGACCAAGACAACACGTCCAGATGCTTGGAGGATGAAATATCGGAATAATATACAGTACAAGAGAAAAACCTAGTGGTTTTGATACGCTTCTTGGCGTATCGAAAGGTGCATTTCTTCCCAGACAGGTTGTAAGTTATTAATAGTCGCCGATAATAGTGTGGGAAAGTTGTGTTTGAAGTGATGCTGAAGAAAAGCGTCGGTTGGAAATCCTCTTGGTGACTGAGGGGTAGTGTGGCGTTGACTGAAAATCTTGGTGACGCGAGGAAGTGTTTGCAATGTCCTATAGAAGCCTTAAATGTGACCAAATTAACATTTAATTAAATTCCAATGCTAATCAGATGAATGAGAAGTGCTAATGAAGCCCAGGAGGACTACAGAAGGTGGGGGGAGGGTGGAGTGATCAGCAAGTTGAGAGAGATGATATTGAAAATGGGTGACATCTACACAAGTATATTGTGTGTGTGTGTGTGTGTGTGTGTGTGTGTGTGTGTGTGTGTGTGAGTAAAAGAAAGAGGAGAGTCGTCAGGGTGGAGTTGTGGAGCACTCTAGCTTATTGGCACAGCATCAGGGTAATCCCCCTACGACGATATGGATGATGGATTGTGGAGGAGAGAGAGAAAGAGACGCTGGAGATGAAAGAAAACAGGAAGACCGAGTCACTGTTGCCAGGCTTTGTCACAAGACTCTGGGAACGTCTACGGTTTCAGTAAACGACATGACGAAGTTACTAATAACCTGTTTGTTTATTAAATAGTCTTCGGAACTTATATGGCTGAGTTAGAGGCCTGGACTATGATGTTCCATGAGGGACGGGAAGAAGGACCTCACTCTTACGACACCTGTTGTATATTGGCAAGTTTCCCTAAGCAGTGCAGAGGTGTTAAGACTGATAAAACCTAAGAACAGAAATAATGACGTCTGTACCGAGAGCTTTGTTGGATCTGAAGGTCGGAGAAAAATATTTTGTTGGGACAAGAGAGCGGGGGGGGACTGATAAAAGGCCGGATGCTGAAAGAGATGGGTGGATGGTGAAAACTCGGTGAAATTAATTAAAACCTTGGAAATTTACTCCTCCTTGAGATGAAGTTGTAGAGGAGGGAGATTAGACTAAGAGGTTGAGAGGTAAGTGAGCAAAAATCGTGGTAAAAAAAATTGCTTAAGTCAAAAGTGAGTTGTTGCTGCTGTGTGTGTGTGTGTGTGTGTCGCACACAGGGTGGTGAAATGAGTCTAGTGTGGCAGCACTATGTTAGTGTTAAGGTACAAGCACTGCTTGCTCCCACTCACTTTCAGCTACCGCCGCTGGCTAGCCCTCGTGGCGAACAGGAAGCAACTTGTATAAGTCTTCCCCTGCCAGTACACAGCCTCTTCACCATCAAGACTTCTGCTGTGCCTCCTCGTGACAACACACGGTAACTGGGTTCTGTGCCCAGGCTAGACCGGCAGGGGATCTCGGAGTAGTAGTGGGCCCCAAAGGGACTGTGCATAGGCCCAGGGGGCAGCTGCCTTGCGGATTAACCTTGGTAGATATAAGGCTACGGGAGTAAACCCCGAACGAAAAATCTGCTGTGGAGCCCAGCATCAGGCAGACATGCTTACAGAGCACCAACAAGACCCCAACGGCGGCATAGGTGGAATAGGTGACCACCATGGAAACCCAAAGACTACACAGGTGGACAAAGGCAATGCCTGATGGACAGGCTACAAAGGCGAAACCCAACAAACTGGGCTATCAGCAGTCCACTGAGACTCTCCTCTCCCAGTCATTGCAACACTTACACCACTGGATCAGGAAAAGGGAGAGACAAGATGTGTGGTTGCAGCCTGCGCTCCTGACTCACCACATAAATCAACTCATGCGCAGCCATCATCCAGTTCATCATACCTCTCATCATCATCAAAACCTATATACCCCAAAAACCTATGGCGACGGATGAGTGGCGACGGGGACAGGTAGAGATGACTGCCAGGAGTCTCTAGTCACAACTCTGCATATGGGTGGCATAGATAAGCTGGTCGTTTATGCACTGGGATCTAAGCAGCTGTGCAATCCGGTCCTGTCTATGCGACTGATATGCCCTTACCAGGAGCCACTCTGCTCATCCTACATGGGGAGGGGGCTAGAAAAGGTGCCTAAAGAACCAACCTCACTGGGCAGCCACAGCCAGTAAGGTCATCTTAATGCGGTCGAAATAATAATCACAACCATAGCTCAAAGCAAAAACAAACCATACAACCTCTTATG
The DNA here is from genome assembly GCF_018991925.1 of Homarus americanus. NCBI lineage: Eukaryota > Metazoa > Arthropoda > Malacostraca > Decapoda > Nephropidae > Homarus > Homarus americanus. The sequence goes on along the minus strand of NW_024732867.1, from coordinate 7,953,953 downwards.
GCCGTTGCATGGAATGCCAGGACCCTTCTGGATACTGGCACAAATGAGCGTCCCGCCTTGTGGCAAAATAGCTGTCTAGGTATAATATCGACATTGTAGCTATTAGTGAGTTCCGGCTCCAAGACGAGGGTCTACTCACAGAATGGGGGTCTGGCTATACATTTTTTTGGTTGGGTAAGCCTGCTGTGGAGAGAAACCGCATTTATGGAGTTGGCTTTGCCATTCATCAATCAATCCTACACAGGCTAACTGAAATGCCTGTTTGGATTAACGAGCGCCTCATGATGCCCTGAGTCCCACTGAATCACTCACGTCAAGTCTTCTTCATCAGTGCATACGCCCCAACTCTGGATGCAGAGGATGACATCAAGGAGGCCTTTTACGCCGACCTTGACAGAGTGCTAACCTCTATCTCCAGAATTGGCAGAGATGCTGACATATGGCAGGGAACAATAGGCAAAAACGGAGTAGGCAAGTGTAATCCCAACAGCCTACTCCTCCTCAGCAAGTGTGCTACACACAATCTCACTTTCACTAATACCTTGTTTAGGCAGGCCGACAAGTTCAAGGATCCGTGGCAACACCCACGATCCAAACATTGGCATCTCATTGACTACATCATTGTCAGATAAAAAGATCGCCGATATGTCCTCATCACCCGAGCCATGTGTGACTCAAGACCACTGTGACATGGATCATCGGCTCGTCAGAGTCAAACTCTCCCTCTTTGTCACCCCAAAACAGCGAAAGCAACAAGCCTCCAGAAGATGTTTTAACACTAAGCGACTGGAGGAGCCAGGGGTAGCACATACTTTCGGAGAACAGCTTAACGAGGGGCTGATAAACAACTCAACAACAAACAACCAAAATCAGTGCCGAATGGGATCCCATTAAAGTTGTCACCACAAAGAACTGCAATGAGACCCTTGACCACATCCAAAGAAAACACCAGGATTAGTTTGATAAAACGATCCTAAAATCAAAGTACTCGACAATAGTAAACGTGCTGCTCTCACTGCCTGGCAAAACAACCCCAAAACCTCGGACCAAAGCTGATATTTCCCACGAGAAGAAAGTGGCAGCCAAGCGTGAACTTCGTAAACTAATGAACGAATGATGGAAAAATATAGTGTGTGAAATGCAAAATTTGCGAATCAGCACAAGATGTGTGAATTTTTAAATTCCGCTCAAACAGCATATGTCCCAACCACTCAGGGCTGGCCCCCTCCGCTCATCGACGGTAGCTCCCTAATTAAAAACGAAGAAGGCATTCGTCAGTGCTGGAAAGAGCACAACCATTCGCTGTTCAACCGAAACACCGATTTGGATTTCTTGATGGCCCAGTAGGTCCCTCAGCACCCAGAGCTGACCCACCTCAGCTATCCACCATCCCTGGATGAGGTAGCTACAGCCATCAAGCAGATTAAAATTAACAAAGCCACAGTGCCTGATGGAATCCCAGATGAGGTGTATAAAGCAGGAGGACCTCTGCTTGCCATCCATATCCACTCTCTCCTGGAGAATATATGGGAGAAGGAGGAAATCCACTAAGATCTTAAAGACGCCTCCATCGTCAATATTCATAAGAACAAGGAGGACCGGTCAGACAGTGGCAACTACCGCGGGATGTCACTGCTGTCCGTAGCTGGCAAGATCATCACCCGAGTCCTCGTAAACAGACTTGTTCCTGAAGCGGAAAACTTCTTCTCAGAATCTCAATGTGGCTTTAGACCATCATGTGGCACCACTGACATGATCTTTGCTGCCCGCCAATTACAGGAAAAATGCAAAGAACAGTGTCGAGACCTCTACATGGCCTTCTACGACCTTACTAAGGCCTTCGAATCAGTTAATAGGGAAGCCCTCTGGCAGACCCTCAGTCATTTTGGATGCCAATCTAAATTCATTGCCAATGTGAGGCAACTTCACAATAGCATGAACGGCAGTGTCAAACACAATGGCATCCAGTCTGAGTTCTTTCCCATCCAAACGGGGGTAAAACAAGAATGTGTAGTGGCACGAATTCTCTTTTCCATTTTCTTGGCTGCCTTCCCACTCGTGCCAGTGCCAATTTAGCCGGCGGGGTGGACATCCAATACCGGATAAAGGGACTTTTCAACATAAGACGACTCCAGGCAGGAACAAGGTGTCGGCCGCTTCCATCACTGAACCTCAGTATACAGATGACTATACACTCGTTGCTCACATAGAATTGACCAAGAGGAGATGCTGAACATCTATGCAGATGTGTATGCACACATCCATCCAGCTTAATGGTACTACCCTCTCTAATGTTACTCACTTTCAGTATCTTCTCCCTCCTGTCCACCACTGCGAACTTCGATGAAAAGATTCAACATCAGATAAGATACGCATCTCAAGCCTTTGGCAGACTCTGTACCTGTGTCTTCAGCTGTAGGGAGCTGAAATTATCTATAAGTTACACATGTCTCGAGCAGTGGTCCTCCCCACCCTGCTATATGGCAGCGAGACATGGGTCACATACAGGAGGCATCTCAAATGTCAGTATTCTCGCTGACACCAAATGTAGAAGCATCGAGGCTACCATTATCCGTGAATAACTACGTTGGACCGGCCATGTTACCCGCAAGGACGACAGTAGACTGCCAAAGCAGCTACTTTAGAGTCACCTAATGAATGGTAAACGTAACGCTGGCGGACAACGGAAAAGGCATAAGAACAGTCTTTAAGACAAACCCGAAAAGGTGCCAAATGGACCCCTCACCTGGGAGACGATTACTCCACACATTAGGCTTGGAGGAGCACCACAGGAGAAGCCGTTAATACTTTCGAGCTAGCCCGACTGTAAACCCAGGCAGACATGCGCCAGCGCCAGAAATACGCTGATACAGCCCCTTCTGCACTAGATAGCCTCCACATGTGTAACAACAGTGGAAGACCCTGCCGATCCCATGTGTGTGTGTGTGTGTGTGTGTGTGTGTGGGTGTGTGTGTGTGGTTGGTTGGTTGGTTTGTAGTTTACAGTCCTCCTCTTGGTTATATGTGTCGAGTGGATGGAAGTGTGCATCACCCCGTGTGGTGTTGAGAGGGTGTGTTTGTGTCGTGGCTGCGGGGTTAAGTTTCGCGTGTTTGTGGAAGAGGTGGTGGTGGTGGTAGCGTTGGTCTTTTTAGGTACAGGCATCTCGTCATGGTAGAGAGAGGGGAGGGTGTAGGAGAGTGTAGGAGGAATACACTTTCACACACCCACCGTCTCCTCTCATTCCTACACCCAAACACACTCACCGTCTCCTTGCACTTCGGTATTACCATATCCACCTACTCTCCAAACTTTTACACCCAGACACACCCCCACACACACCCAGACACCCCACCCTACCCAGACAACACACCCACCCCTACACCCAGACACACAACACTCCAGACACACCCCACACCCAGACACACACCCCACACTACACCCAGACACACCCCCACACCCAGACACATCCTACACCCAGACACACACCCCACACCCTACACCCAGACACACCCCACACCCAGACACACCCCACATCTTAAAGGCTACACAAAGTTCACGAGGAATGTTTTTACAAAGTTGGTTTACAAGAACGAGACGCCTGATAACCAGATGACAGAGACTAAGAAAAAAAGAAAAAAAAAGACATATTTTGTGAGCGTCTTTTGTTCGTGTCGCCTCACAGCTTCAAGATGTAAACACAATACAGTCGAGAGAGTGTCATTTGCTCCTCTCCCAGACCATATCGAAAATTACAACGGAGAGGTTTTAAAATATATACTAAATCTGTGTGAGTGTAATGGCACCTGTTGTTAAGAGAGAGAGAGAGAGAGAGAGAGAGAGAGAGAGAGAGAGAGAGAGAGTTCTGTTTACCGAGTTTTTATCTTCCTGACATCGTGTTTTAATGAATCAAAGTATTTACTGATAGACATACACACAGCCGTACGGAAAGACGAGAGAGGAGGAAGGGGTGCAGATGGGGAGGTGGAGGTGTGGAGGGTGGGTGGGTGAGAGAGGGGTGAAGGTATTAGGGTAAGCAGGTGGAGGACGAGAGGAGGTAGGTTGTGGTAGGCAGGAGTGGGAGTGGGGGGGGTTGTGGAGGTATTGGGGTAGGCAGAGAGGGAGGAGGGGTTGGTGGAGGTATTGGGCAGGTAGAGAGGGAGTGAGGGGTTGGTGGAGGTATTAGAGTAGGCAGGAGGGAGTGGGGGTTGTTGGAGGTATTGGGGTGGGCAGAGAGGAGTGAGGGGGTTGTTGGAGGTATTCTATAGGCAGAGGGAGGAGGGGTTGGTGGAGGTATTGGAGTAGGCAGAGAGGGAGTGAGGGGGTTGGTGGAGGTATTGGGTAGGGAGGAGTGGACTGAGGGGTTGGTGGAGGTATTGGGGTAGGCAGAGAGTGGTGGATGTTATGTGGGGAGAGGACACAATTGGCTGCTTGTGAGGATGACCCTGAGTGAAGGGGACCGAGGCCCGGGAGGCTGACCTTGGGTGTCTGTTCGTGGCCAGTGTGTCTGTCTGTTCGTGGCGAGTGTCTGTCTGTTCGTGGCCAGTGTGTCTGTCTGTTCGTGGCCAGTGTGTCTGTCTGTTCTGTGGCCAGTGTGTCTGTCTGTTCGTGGCTAGTGTGTCTGTCTGTTCGTGGCCAGTGTGTCTGTCTGTTCGTGGCCAGTGTGTCTGTCTGTTCGTGGCCAGTGTGTCTGTCGTTCGTGGCTAGTGTGTCTGTCTGTTCGTGGCTAGTGTGGTCTGTCTTGTTCTTGCCGTGTGTCTGTCTGTTCGTGGCCAGTGTGTCTGTCTGTTCGTGGCACACTGTAAACACCTGCCAACACTGCTTTGGTGCCCGTTGTAAAGGCCTCCAAGAGTGCCTGACGGTACAACAAAACGCCAACTGGTGGAGTAAAAGAAGTAAAGAACACAGAAGAGTCTAGTGGGGTGAGGGAACAAACGCATACGGAGAAAGCAGAGTGAGTTCAGTCATAATTACGAGGAGACAACAGTGCGGGCGGTTCATGCCTCGCTCGGCCAGTTATGCGGAAGTCTGTGCGCGTCTACTGTATGTGACTCATATCTCTCCCTCCACTCTTTAAATGCAATGGAATGTGAGGCCCACTTATGATATGGCAACACCGATGGGTCAAACACACATCCACCCACCCCCCCCCCACACACACACACACACCAACACATACACACACACACACATGTGCAAGTGAGCATGTGTGAGCCAGACAACCAGCCATGGAACGAGTGGAGCACCGTGTGGAGTAAATTGTGTGGTAGGTGGTGGAGCGTGTGTGTGTGTGTGTGGAGAGGTCAGGACACCTCAGGCATGGGGCGCTAGTAGGAGCGTCTCACCCTGGAGCCGCAGTAACGCTTGGTAGTAAAAGCTTCTACGACGCCTCGGTGGATAGGGAGGTGGGGAGGTGCTGGAGAACTGTGGTGGGAGGTGCTGGAGAACTGTGGTGGGGAGGTGCTGGAGAACGGTGGTGGGAGGTGCTGGAGAACGGTGGTGGGAGGTGCTGGAGAACGGTGGTGGGGGAGGTGCTGAGAACGGTGGTGGGAGGAGCTGAGAACAGTGGTGGGAGGTGCTGAGAACAGTGGTGGGGAGGTGTTGAGAACAGTGGTGGGGAGGTGCTGAGAACGGTGGTGGGGAGGTGGGAGAACTGTGGTGGGGTGGTGGAGAACAGTGGTGGGGAGGTGCTGAGAACGGTGGTGGGGAGGTGCTGAGAACAGTGGTGGTGGGGAGGTGCTGGAGAACGGTGGTGGGGAGGTGCTGGAGAACAGTGGTGTGGAGGTGCTGAGAACGGTGGTGGGAGGTGCTGGAGAACAGTGGTGTGGTGAAGACAGAGATAGGAAGAATTGGAACAATGATGGAAGGGTTTGGGAGACGGTGATGGAAGGGCACTTGGGGGACAATGATGGAAGGGTACTGGGGATGGTGATGGAAGGGTACTTGGGGACGGTGATGGAAGGGTACTGGGGGACGGTGATGGAAGGGTACTTGGGGGACAATGATGGAAGGGGTGGGGGACGGTGATGAAAGGGTACTGGGGACGGTGATGGAAGGGCAATTGGGGACAATGATGGAAGGGCATGGGGGACGGTGATGGAAGGGTACTTGGGGACAGTGATGGAAGGGCAATTGGGGACGGTGATGGAAGGCAATTTGGGGACAATGATGGAAGGTACTGGGGGACGGTGATGGAAGGGTACTTGGGGACAATGATGGAAGGGTACTGGGGACGGTGATGGAAGGGGTACTGTTTTGTGTGTAGAGAAAGAAGTGGTGCAAGAAGATAAGAAGTGGGTGGAAGGGGTTAATAGTTAGGGAATTGAAGAAATTTAGCTACGGGTTAACTAAGCTAATAGTGTGTTAGGGGTGTGTCCTGGGTTAGTAATTGAGGGTGGTTTCCTTCGAGCTGGTTGGCTGGTCGCTCTGTCGGTACAGGCACTAGACAACCTACCCTGTCCCATATATGGGTGTTTTGAGGGTCGTATTTCATATTCCCCCGACCCTACTGGCAGATGCTGGTCTGGGGAGGTTGTCTATTGCCTGGCAGTGGTAATGAACTTCTCGGGGTTTGGTAACTCTTTGGGAACCATGTATGGTTGTTTTCGTTGTAAGAGTTCTTGTTCTGATCGTTCTATCTTTGCCAGACTCTGCTGGCTAGAGGACGGTGATGGGAGAGGCGAGGGGAGGCTGTGTGTGTGTGTGTGTGTGTGTGTGTGTAGCCCTCAATCGTCGAATTCTATAGCGAGTTGAATGAAAAGAGAGAATGAGGCCACTTGTCCCTTGAGCAGACTAGGCCTAATGTCTTGCCTAATCATCCTCTCAGCGCCCTCACAAACCCGTAAAAGGATTCTAACTGGTAGATTCAGTTCCCGAGAAGGAGGTTCTTGTCTTGAATGCTAATTAATCTCTGGTTGACTTGTAATTAGTGTAACGTTTATTTATTTATTTTTTAAGGATTTCCTCTCGTGTTTTTGGTGACGACTAAAATTACCTCCCCAAAAATATGGTTTAGTTTTATTTGAAGGGTCAGTATAGCCTATGGCCGTGACTATTGTATACTATCAACTTCACTGTCATCTACACTACACCCACTACACTATCATCTAAACTACGTGTCACTTTTAGGTAGGGGGTTCATCCTACGCCACTATGGGGTGTTGACAGTGATGGAAATGTTATCGTACAGTATGGCTCCCGGCAGACTCCCCAGACATTGTATTTTCTTTGAGCCAAACCTAAATAAAAACAGTGAGGTGTACACTCCTAGGGTCTCTCAGTAGTATGTATGCAAAATTTCAACGTCACAAGGAGCTTCGGCGTTGACTGACACACACACACACACACACACACATACTTTAATTATTATAGGAGTTTTTTTCTTATTCTTCGTCATTTTTACTCATTGTTGTCATTAGTGAACGATGTGTTATGTGTCCTAATTAACATTATGTGTCTTAAGCGACATGTGTCTGCCATTAGACGACTCTTGCATTAACGGCACTCCACAAACACTTCCTATAACCACATGTACTAACACAGCCCCCCCCCCCTTCACACCTCTCTATCTCTTTCCCTCTCTCCTCCTCCTCCCTCCTTCTCTCTCCCTTCCTCTCTCCTTCTCTCTCCTTCCCTCCTTCTCCCCTCCTCCCCATGCATAGGCCAACCGGCATATTGCAGACTCCTTATTTTCTGATGTTCTTATGTCTCTCCCTCCCATTTTCTCTCTCCCTCCTCTCCCCCTCCCTCCCTCCTTCTCAACTGAGAAATGCAGAGAGACCTGGCAGTTGTAGCATTAGTAAATATGAAAATTTTTGTGACAAGACGTACCGGTATTGCCAGTATAAGGACTGAACCAGACAATGTGATGTAGTCATGGCCAGAATTAGGCTAGGATACAGACACATCTGGCAAGTTAGTACCGCTGTACCCATACCGGAACACTCAACATGTAAACTTTGTGATAAACCCTAAAGCATACACTTGAACACTATATTATTGAATGTTACACTGTCAAAGACTTCAGGCCACCTGGCTTATTGTATCATGAACTTTGTAATTACTACATTGAATTAGGGGTGCTTGAGGACATTCTTGCTGTTTATCCCAAATTTGCTGCTGGCCCACACTGATTAGTCTCTAATTAGAATATGACGTCCAATGTATATGAACCACTGTCCTGCATGGCAGTGAACAGTGACATTGTAACAAAGAATGAAAATTTGCGAAATATTTTGTGAACATCTCACAAATTTTCATATAAGTGACCAGGGGGAGTATTGTCAGTGTCATGAGTTTCCCGCCACCCGAGAGTTCCCGTCAATTTCGAGCCAATAGTATAAAGGCTTTAGGTCTGTCTTCGACCAATGAGAAAGCCTATGAGGTGTGACCTCATGAACGTTTTGGCGTCCCTTGTGGGCTGGCGCAGTTTGAAAAGCGGAGTCTGTGTTTGGTCAGAGTTAAGTGTGGTTGTGTCCTGGGTGTCACCTCCTCATATGGCGGCTATAATGTGAGTACCTCTTAGGTTAGAACCGTTTCCCGAAATGTATTGCGAGTCATGGTCCCTAATTAACTAGCTAGGAACATAGGTTATTGTTTTGAGGTGTAACCGTTCAATTTGAGTAACGTCGTCAATAAATGAAGAACCATTACGATTAGTTCTCAATTCCCTTGTGTTGACTAAAACATTGTCATGCATGTCTTTGGTATTATGCAGTAATACAGTGAGTCCTAAATATAAAGTATTTCATATTTTCTCCTCTGAAGTGTTTTATCTTAGTTCCCCTGACCAGCCTCCCTCAGTCTCCCCTTGCTGGTGTGTGAGGGGCCACTGTAGGCCTACATTCCTACCCCTCAGACTAACCGCAAACATAAACAAATACCTTCCTCATCTCACAAGTATAACGAACACAGAAGAAAAGAGAATTAGATAATAAAGAAAGAGTAAAAGTAAATAAAAGAAAGAATAAAAGAGTAAATAAATAAATAAATAAATAAATAAAAATTAAAAAGACAATCTAAGAGTAATTTGTTACATAAAATATATTACATAAAATATAGGGACATTAAAATGTGTTACAGCATCACCCACATGACCGACCTATATATACTGCTAATGAATATGATGTATTTCTTTGTGTATGAACCTCTGTCCTGTGTGGCAGTGAGAAGTGATAACACCCTCAGTGTCAAGACCTGATTGAATTACTCACAATAGGCAAACTGTACTCCAAGCTTTGTCAATAAATTTGTTAAACTAAAACTAACTTCTCCCTTATCTCTCCCTCCTCCCCCCCTCTTCATCAACCAGAATATTCTCTCTCCCGCCTGCATCCCAATTTCTGCCTCACTTTCAAAACATTATTCAGACGAAATAATTTATGCATATAATGTCCGCCGGAAGACAAAGTTGTCAAGCAGAACACTCAGTCAACTAAATGTGGCCCTCTGTGAGCACCATCTAGCGGAGGAAATGAGAGATACTGGTGTTATGTTGTGTCGTGTGCAGCGTGAGATGGAACAGTTGCGAGCCTTGGTAACCATGGTCGATCATTTCGATATACAGTATATTGAATAAATGTCCGCAATCACCGCAAGCAGTACGTAACCTCCCAACTTATTTCACCTTAGATAAATCATACTAACCTAACCTAACCCAGGTAACGTTAATATTTTTTAATCTTCAGGTTGTCTATATAATGGATGAGCAGTGGAATATGACAAGAAGTCGACGTATGTCACTATAATCAAGGGGATACGGAAGGTCTGTTTCCTGCCAGACACTGCCCACAGTTCAGAGAGTCCCCGAGTATCTTGAAGACGAGGCCATAAGATCCTAAACAAAGCGACACATACAAACCCATAATCGGTATACTTCACAGACACAACACAGCGCATCTAATAACTATTTGAGGTCCCCGAGTCCGTGTGAATCCCATAACAAAAACACAATTATCGTGTAGAGATTTCTTCAATGAAATTCAGGGGGTAAGTATGTGTGTGTATATTACTGCGAGCGACATTTCAAGGGCACATTACACCATAACACTGTGTGCACTCCGCCCCTGCCAGTTCTGTGTTGTTGTGGTGGTGTGTTGCGTTTAGTATCACCCAGACACAATGGTCAAAAGTGTGTGTGTGTGTGTGTGTGTGTGTGTGTGTTCAGCCATAACACACACACTCACACAAATCACACACGTACATAAGATGAATGTGTTCGTTCAGTGGTCCAACATTTGCGTCAGAACGACCAGAATAATAATATAATCAGTCGCCTTGTCTGATAACTTCTCTCTAATGTGTGGGCCGTTAACCTGCTGAGGGGACTGTGTGGTGACTGTGTGGTGACTATGGGGACTGTGTGGTGATTGTGGGGACTGTGTGGTGACTCTGAGGGGGCTGTGTGGTGACGGAAGAGACTATGTGATGACTGTGTGGTGACGGAAGAGACTATGTGATGACTGTGTGGTGACAGAAGAGACTATGTGATGACTGTGGTGACTGTGGGACTGTGTGGTGACTCTGAGGGACTGTGTGTGACTGAGGGGACTGTGTGGTGACTGTGGGGACTGTATGGTGACTGTGTGGTGACTGTGGTAACTCTGAGTGGACTGTGTGGGGACTGTGTGGTGACTGTGGGGACTGTGTGGTGACTGTGAGGAATGGGTGACTGTGGTGACTGTGTGTACTCTAAGGTGACTGTGTGGTGACTGTGGTGACTGTGTGGTGACTGAGGGGACTGTGTGGTGACTGTGTGGTGACTCTGAGGGGACTGTGTAGTGACTGTGTGGTGACGGAAGAGACTGTATGATGACTGTGTAGTGAATGTGTAGGGACTGTGTGGTGATTCTGTGGTGACTGTATAACAAGACGGATCTTGCAAGAAGAATATTTATATATATATATAAGAAGAATATTTAGTAAGAGAGTATAAAAGAGAGGAAGATTTTGGTAGCGTGGCCGTGATAGTTATTTACACTGTCAATACACTTATCGTACGTCTTAAGGGCGACTTCTCAAACACCGCTTCGTTACAACTCTTTATTAACTACGAACATGACATGGACACATTAATAACACCTTCTATTGAAGTTAGTAGGACATTATATTTACGTTACTAGGACATCATATTACGTTACTAGGCACTCTGATTCTCGGACACGAACATGAAGTGAATACACTCCCACTAAGTAACTCATCCCACGGAAAGCTCTGACAAACACTCACGTGACCTAGGGAGGCCTAGCAGGTGGTCCTGGGTTGTCCTATGGGAGACTGCTTAGCTGGGCGCCGGAGGGAGCCCCGGTCCCTGACCGAGGCGACTGGAGGCGACCGGAGGCGGTTGCCCGGCCCCTGACTTCTCGAGCAGGACTCGGACGTGGTAGCTGGCCCTTCTTCGTTCTAGAAGACACTCTCTCTGGCTCTGTCTCCGTATTCCTCACTCTGTGTCGAGGGAGGACTAGGACGTCCTATATATTGGGGAGGCGAGCCCTCAGGTTGAGCTGATGGGGGGCGGCGAAGGGTCTCCCTTACATTTGCCCTCGCAATGTAGGGTCAGGTCTGGACTTTTCAGAGACTATAAGTTGTATCTTCTGGAGAAGTCATCAGGTGGGGCTGTGACATGGAGGCCCTGGTTGATTTGTGGCCCCTTGAGTTGGGCTCGAGTTACATTTGACCTGGCTAATGTGAGGTCAGGTCTGACTTTTCTGTGGTGTAGATATTGTGTATATTGGGAGAGAGTCGGCTGGTGCCTTCTTACATGTTTGTTGGCCGTGTGACATGGGAAGGGGAGCCTGGCTGATTTATAACCCTTGGTCAACCGTGAGAGTTACCTCACACTTGACCTCCCTAATGTCGGGTCAAGACTGGACTGTCTCTGAGATGCAAGCTGCGGTCTGACAACCCATCACTACAACTGTGTGGTGACTGCGTAGTAATTGTGTGATGACTGTGGGGATTGTAATGACTGTGTGATGATTAGAAACAAGGTAGTGACTGTGATGATAGGGGTGTTTTCCTCCTCTCCCTCTCCTACCTCACCCTGTCACCCCCACCCCCCTGTCATACCCCCACACCCTGTCACACCCCCACACCCCTGTCACCCCCCACCCCCTGCTCACCCCCCACCCCTGTCACACCCCCACCTCCTGCCACACCCCCCCACCCCCCTGTCACACCTCTGTCACACCCCCACCCCCTGTCACACCCCCCACCTCTTGTCACACCCCCCCACCCCTGTCACATCCCCACCCCTGTCACACCCCCCCCACCCCTGTCACACCACCCCCACACCCCTGTCACACCCCCCCCTGTCACACCCCAAAAAAAAATATTAATCACTTCAAATCCCCAAAAGTTTGAGAATAAATTATACTCTGTTATTTGATTATCACAATTTAAAAGAGAGAGAGAAAAAAAATTAATTCTCCCCAGATTAAATTGGTGAAAATCTCTCACAGGCAAAAAGTTCCCCAAGGTGCTCGGTGTGTGTGAAGCTGTGGTCGTGTTCTGTGATGGTAGACCTGAAGTAGACAAATATTTATTACCTGAAGATTAATCCGTTGTTTATTTTACTTTGGGATTAACTGCTCTAACTTAACTTAACCACTTTAACGCTAAGCTAACCTAACCTAACCACTCTAACGCTAACCTAACCTAACTTAAAAACCAAACATCTCGACTCGTAAGGCATTTATTTATAGCAGACGGAATCCAATCTTATCTTTATTTTGAGTATGAGAAATGGGATCACCTGAAGAATAGACCCCCCGGGTTTATTTCACCTGATGATTAAACACCGTAACGCAACCTGCGGAGTTAAGTTAGGTTAGGTGGTGGGTAATCGTCAAGTGACCCGAGAAATGTATAAATCTGTAAACCTGTGTTGTTTATCTACTTGTCCAGTCTCAGTCAGGACCTGTACGACCCTCTTATGTTGGGAAGGTTACGACGTATGTTCTTAAAAACTATTTACGACATGAACCACTAAAACGTCACGTAAGAGAAGTATCTGAACAATTTTGTTTGTTTTAGTTACATTTAATTAGATTGAGTAAATAGCCGGTATCGCATGCAACCATAAATTATTTACGCTGTAGCCCACTTGACTCCTCCTAAGGTTGAGCCGACTCCATGATGGCGTGTAAAATACTGTACTTTTAATATACAGAGGAACTAATACTGTCCAGATTATTAACTAATACCATACAATACAAAACTGTCTCTGGTTTTGAAAGTGTAAACTATGCAATACCATACAACCTTATTGGCAATTATTTACTATATACGTGTTTTGTTAATATTAATAATGTTAATTCCATGTTGTATTTAAAATGTCAAAACAAAGTCACATCTACTCAAACAAAAATCATTAATACACTACATACTATTTGTTTTAGACGGTGAAAATAAAAAAACTAGATCATTCATTTACTTCGAACTGTACTACAAGAATAAAATTTATCTCGAGAAACGCTGTTTTTACATTGGTGTAGAAGATGAAGATGTTCGCACCACAAGTGACTCAAACTACGAGGACAGTTGCCCCAAGTTTGCAGCGTCGTCCTGAAAATGGAGGATGTCCAGGAAGTTGTCAAGGAGGAGCCAAGAAGGCACACGGACCCAAAAACATCACCCAAACGTCAGCGGACCCAAATAACATCACCCAAACGTCAGCGGACCCAAATAACATCACCCAAACGTCAGCGGACCCAAATAACATCACCCAAACGTCAGCGGACCCAAATAACAACACCCCAAACGTCAGCGGACCCAAATAACATCACCCAAACGTCAGCGGACCCAAATAACATCACCCAAACGTCAGCAGACTCAAATATCACTACTCAAACGTCAGCAGACCCAAATATCACTACTCAAACGTCAGCAGACCCAAATACCACCACCCAAACGTCAGCAGACCCAAATATCATTGAGTTTTAGCAACAACCGACTCAGACAGACTCACTGCTACTACCACCCTCTAAGACTCTCGGATCGGTTCAGGTAGTTGTGGTAGGGAGGTAATGACGGTGAAGCTGTACCAATACTCACAATATGATCACTTTAACAGGTGGAATATAACATTGGTAATCAGGAAATTATAAACACATATTAATATTCATTTTTAACGTGTAAACAGATTTAATGATTACATAAACATGATAATTCCTGGACAAACACACACACAAAACAACGTCTCAACATATAATCAAAAACACACGTTTGTAGTAATATTTTTAAGTGTGTGTGTGTGTGTGTGTATGTGTGTGTGTGTGTATGCATGTTAGCCAATGCAGATGGTGAGTTGTCCAGTCTTCTCGGACTTTTCCTTGACACTGGACTCTACACATCTGGTGGTAGATACCCGGGCACTTGATTTTTTGTGATGACATAGGTGTAGGTGGTTCTCTCCTCTCCCGTTACCTTGAGTCAAAGGTGCATCAGATGTTAAGTGTCTCAGACGTGACTTAGAGAATGTCTACAATCTTAATCATTTATTGTCTCGTCTGATCGATCCTAAGCTGCGGTCTTTTGTGGTGATGTGTCGTGATGGTGTCGTAATAGTGATGGTGTAGTAAAAGTGATGGTGTGGTAATAGTGATGGTGATGTGTCGTGATGATGTCGTAATAGTGATGGTGTAGTAAAAGTGATGGTGTGGTAATAGTGATGGTGATGTGTTGTGATGGTGTCGTGTAATAGTGATGGTGTGTAATAGTGATGGTGATGTGTCGTGATGGTAGTGATGGTGATGTGTCGTGATGTGTAGTGATAGTGATGGTGTGAGTAATAGTGATGGTGGTAATAGTGATGGTAGTAATAGTGATGGTGATGTGTCGTGATGGTGTGGTAATAGTGATGGCGTGATGTCGTGATGGTGTAGTGATGGTGGGACATCACTGCTGTTTTTGTTGTTAAGAGGTTTACAGCCACCACCTCAACAGATGTGTACCGCAGCAGCTGTGGTTTGGCTTGTGTGTGGTGATCATTTTCTAGTTCATTACTGTCCTCTAACAGCTTTAAGAGGGGTCAACAGTGACTCCAGGTGGGTGGGGGGAGGGGGCGGAGGTCTGCCTGGTTATATCTCCCTATTGCCCCGAACCATAAATGTGCCTTAATGGAAGTAATGTAGTAAAGACAATAAGTTTTTCCCCCTTGACTATGACGAGGAGTGATATATGAAACTCGTAATTTTGAGGAATTTTAATAAAGTTAGAACGAAAGAGAATTTTTTATATCTAGAGATGCGACAATTCCTTCTGGTTTTGTAACTCGGTATACTATCTGTAGAAAAACCTGTGGAATTTACTGTGAACTGAGTTGGCATGCGGCTGACAACGACACCAACGAGTTGCATTGTTACGTCATCCGTCTGCCTGCCTGGTAACATGTGAACAGAAGGACCAAACAGGGGGGGGAAGTTAGTGTAATATGTCGCCACATTACTGTAGCTAAGCAGACCACAGCATTAATGAGGGCCTCTATACTTCCTACATTTACAACAGAGACAGTACGTAAACTTTCATTATTAGGTGTCTTTTGATCGTTCTACTGTTTATCGTGTCAACAAAGATGGACTCAAGGTTATTTTTGTGAGTGTGTGTGTGTGTGTGTGTTTATGATTACTAGGATGATGGTTTTGTCTTCTGAGGGATGATGGCTTTGTCTTCACGAGGATGATGGCTTCTTCACGAGGATGGTGGCTTTGTCTTCACGAGGGATGATGGCTTTGTCTTCACGAGGTATGATGGCTTTGCCTTCACGAGGATGATGGCTGTCTTCACGAGTATGATGGCTTTGTCTTCACGAGGATGATGGCTTCTTCACAGTATGATGCTGTCTTCGGATGATGGCTTCTTCGAGTATGATGGCTGTCTTCTAGAGGATGATGGCTTTGTCTTCACGAGGATGGTGGCTTTGTCTTCACGAGGATGGTGGCTGTCTTCACGAGGATGATGGCTTTGTCTTCGAGGATGGTGGCTTTGTCTTCGAGGTATGATGGCTGTCTTCGAGGATGATGGCTGTCTTCACAGGTATGACTGTCTTCTGAGGATGATGGCTTGTCTTCCGAGGATGGTGTGTCTTCGGATGGTGCTGTCTTCACGAGGATGGTGGCTTTGTCTTCACGAGGATGATGGCTTTGTCTTCCGAGGATGATGGCTGTCTTCACGAGGATGGTGGCTTTGTCTTCACGGGGATGATGGTTTTTGTCTTCCGAGGATGATGGCTTTGTCTTCACGAGGGATGATGGCTTTGTCTTCACGAGGGATGATGGCTTTGTCTTCACGAGGGATGGTGGTACTTTGATCAGTTGGCCGCTTCTTGTTAGTTTGTTGAATCTCCCGCGTGAGTGTGTTGGCTTTGCTGTTCTCTCTACTGTCGAGTGCTTTTGATCCTATACAGCGGGAGAGAGGATGAGACGAGCATCATTGTGAATTAACTTAAATAGTTTATGATGTAATGTAACAACACGTGCGGCCTGTGTGTGTATGTATGTATGTATGTATGTATGTATGTATGTATGTATGTATGTATGCATTAGTTAAAACAATTCACTAATCCAGATAATAGGTTTCCTTGACGCTAAACTTCCCATCAAACAAACAAAAGTCTTCAGTGATCTTCATAGCCACTGCCTATATTATGCTCATCCTCTTAATAACAGACAAACAGCAATATAATTAACACAATATATCCCTCCTTCTTATACAATTGTCGGTGTTAATAATGATCTTCTTACTTCACACAATTTGTCGCTTTAACAGTATTTTTTTTATTTTTTTTTACCCTCAACATGAAAGGTCAGTCTGTCTCGTGTGGATTTCATTAGGATTTGTTTATTTTCAATTAAGATTCTTGTCTCTGTTCAGTGTTTGCCCAGACCCACTTGTAGTACTGTGTCTCTTTATTTTTACTTTACTTTTTTTTTTTTGGGGGGTTCTTTGGTTAGGTTAGGTTGGGTTTGTGAGGTTAATCTTAAGTGAAGTAAGCAGGGTGCTAATTCTCAGGTGATGCTTTTCCCAATGTTTTCACCTCATTCTCACCTTGGGAACCTCAAAATCTATGAAACCACCTCCCCTCCAATCATTAAAAAATGATGAAATATAAACGACTCTAATCAGGGGATGAAGTGAACATATATCACTTCTTCCTCTATAAAGGCCAAAAACATAACAATACCTGTGTAACTACAATACTATACCTGTATAACTATAGTGATGATAACATTTGAAGTTATCCAATGAGTAATTTCAAAGTCAAATTGAGAAGAAGGAAGGCAAATTCTACACTGCCAAGTCGAAATGAATAATAAAACCTTATTTATTTCAGATTTTTCAGATTTTCTTGAAAATTTTCTAAAATTTCAGACCGCTATAGACCCCCTGATATATATATGGCCTCGGACTGTTTGAACCAGTGGAATATTATGGAACACTTCGGTCAACACCGGAAGTTCGCCGCTCTTCCTCGTTATACAGTTGTTATAATAAGGTAAAGTTTAACTTGTTTCAAGAGTCCCTTAACGAGACGTGATGGTTACTGTCCCCGATGTTATTGCTGCCATAAACACTGCTGGACCACGAGGCTCACCACCACAACTACAGTATATAAAAACTTCTTACTTGATGGACTTGTTTCCGTTCTTTCTTCCTAAATTACTGAAGCCTTTTAACAGCACCCCCGACCCGCCGCGCCTCCACCCCCCACCTGCCGCGCCTCCCCCACCCCCTCTTCCAAAAAAATCACTTATCTTAACGTCAGCAATGATGATAAAAATCTGATTTATGAACAAGTGAAAGGATTTTATTTGTAAAAAGTTACATTTTAAGTGAAGAAAAATATGTGGGAATGAGTCAGTACTCCATTGTTTCGTCGAAAACTTTGAAGTGAAGAAAACACATAAAATAGTCAAGTCACAACTTTTTTTTTTTACGAAATCTTTCACAGGAGGAGAAACAAAAGGACGAGGGTCCTGGTGACGTGTAAGACGGGTGACGGCAGCAGGTCGAACTTTCCCGTCGACCTCCTCCTCTACCACACACTCGAGGACGGGCGTGGAGAGGCTCCGTCCTCGGATAAGGAGGAAGGAAAGTGTTCCAGCCATGAATGTGAGGAAGAAGAACTGTAATGACAATAACTCCGGCTAAGAGGCATCACTGCTCGAGTGAGGAAGGAAGTGTCGTAAAGCCCAGTGGAGACGTGGATACTGCAGGAGAGATATGACCTCGGGGGAGATGAGTTTACACAGATATAAGGAGATGTGAGAGACTATAAGGGAAGGTAGGAGGCAGTTAGACCTTGAGATGACCAAATGCAAACAAAACAAAAGACACGAGAGATAAATTAATAAACACAAATGCAAAGAGAGAAGATTAACAGAATTAGAACACAGAGATAGTAAGACAGAGGTAAGAGATCCCCCCCCACCCTCCACACACCAGCCTCCCCCGCTGTGGCCGCCACCGTTTGGGTTCGACAGTTATGAAGACTAAATTACATGTCGAAGGGTCTGGCCCAGTCTTTACCAGCCAATATGGACCGCACGCGTATCCCTCGTCCTGTCCTGAGATACTCCTTACTTTCATGGTACTTGCTCTCTCCTCGAGCTGGTAATACTTTGAGAAATAAAAATAAAAGATGATGATAAAAAGTATTGTGGGGGGGAAGGAGAGGAGAGTGAAGTTAACGTGCCGAGGATTGTTGTGTGTGGGGAGGAGGTTGGCCCAGATCGACTATATAGCGAGATCATTCCATAAAGATACTGAAGGCGTTTATCTGCCAGCCAGCGTTCATGGCCCTGTATATATCTTCCGCCTTCATTCAGCCCTGTTGCGGACGTTCTCTTGTGAGTCACATACACTCCCTCGCTTCTATACCCGTCAGCTGATCGACTGGAGGAAAGTCTGTTATATATGAACGATTTTATCGAGCCAGGCTGAAGACTCGTTCGAATTCTGGCTTGATATTGAGCTTTGTCATGATATACTTCTTGAAGAGAGTATTTTTAGTGCTCGAAGTATGAGTTTAATGCTTCTAGATGATAAACGTTGTGGTCCTGGGCTGCTGGGTGTGTTCCTGTGGTGTGAGAGAACTAACAACAGAGGGGGCGAGAGTCATGGCGTGGAGAACATAGTGAGGCTGGGAAGGAATTCTATGTTTTTTCTTTTTCAGGGGTACGAAGCAGGTTCCTGGTCATTTGGGGAGATCTTCTTGTTAACTTAGATTAATATCAACATTTCTAACGACGGTGTTGCCACGTTTAGTGAGGTGGGGGGGAACGAGATGAACGCTTTAAGAGGTATTTTCCGTGTTTATACAGTAACTAAAAGTTTTACAAGCGATATCTGAACTCGGGTATATTGACTAATAATGGATATCTGCCTGTTATCGCTGCAATAGAGACGATCATACTGGGATACCTAAATGCCAGTGTGATAAAGGCAAAGTTAATGACCTCAGGGTAAATGTTACGGCCTTTACGAAGAAGTTAGTGGGTTGATGTTCTGTCGTGGGATTCGGTAATTTTGGTTGGCTGATTTGACGATTTACTGGACAAATTTTTTGGTCTGGTGGATACAGATTTTCCTGGCACATGTGGAGGGAATTTGGGGGAGTTGAAATTTAGAAACTTGATGTGAATTTAGTAAGTCAGTTTAGCAGAGGTGCTCAGACAACCAACTTTACTGAGTAAGTGAGGACGAATTCATGATTGGAGGGAATAAGTTTTAATGTCTTGGAGGTTAAGTGTGGAGGAAAAGTAGGTTAGGTTAGGTTAGGTTAGGTCAGGTCTACATCCACTATCTGGACTTGGATGTTGGGATATTCTCCTCTTCAGTAACTAATTAAAACGCATTTATGTATTTCACCTGACAACAACAAAAACACACAATCGGTAATCAAAGGGGCGTCGTCGGCATATACTGTACACCAAGACTCTATCGCCACCATCGTCAGGTAGGGCGTGACTTATTGACACAGATCGATAAGTTTCCCCGTCGTCAGGAGAGAAGCGGAAGGTACAGTTGTAGAATCGAGGTTGGTAGGATATACGTGTATGAGAAGCAATGGCGTTGACTGAACCAGGGAGTGGAGGTTTGAGGCGTCTAGCTACATTAGGGAGGGAAATTCTGATCAGGGGAAGGAGGAAGCACTCCTCTCCTCTCTCTCTCTCTCTCCTCTCTCTCTCTCTCTCTCTCTCTCTCTCTCTCCTCTCTCCCTCTCTCGTGACCTCTGCAGACCACAATACCTCGTCACCAGCTGGGGGTAGTCAGGGGGTACTCGGGGTGCCTCAGCATGGAGAACGCCGGTGTTCAGTGCCATAATAACACTGAGCCGCCGCCCTCATCCCCTTGCTTATTGCTGCCTCCTCAACACGCTGTAGTCCGCCTGAACTACGCTGATGACCCCAGCAGTGTGGTGTGGCCTATGTCTACCTGCCTGGTGGTGTGGCTCTGTATGTCTACCTGCCTGATGGTGTGGCGGCCTGTCTAATGGTGTGGCTCTGAATGTCTGCCTGGCTTGTGGTGTGCTCTGCCTGTCTGCCTGGTAGTGTGGCTCTGTATGTCTGCGTTTCTGCTTATTGTTGCAGGTCCTGGTACTGTCCGTTTGGTGGTGCAGGACCCCTAGTACTGTCCGTTTGGTGGTGCAGGACCTAGTACTGTCCGTTTTGGTGGTGTAGGACCCTGGTACTGTCCGTTTTGGTGGTGCAGGACCCTAGTACTGTCCGTTTGGTGGTGGGACCCTGGTACTGTCCCGTTTGGTGGTGCAAGGACCCTGGTACTGTCCGTTTGGTGGTATAGGTCCTGGTACTGTCCGTTTGGTGGTATAGGACCCTACTACTGACCAAAACGGTGGTGCAGGACCCTGGTACTGTCCGTTTTGGTGTAGGACCCTGGTACTTTGTCCGTTTGGTGGTGTTGGTTCCTAGTACTGTCCGTTTGGTGGTGTAGGACCTGATACTACCTGTGTCCGTTTGGTGGTGCAGGACCTGGTACTGTCCGTTTAATTGGTGCAGGACCCTGGTACTGTCCGTTTGGTGTTATGGGTCCTAATTGCTGTCCGTTTGGTGGTGTAGAACCCTAGTACTGTCCGTTTTGGTGGTATAGGACTACTACTGTCCGTTTGGTGGTATAGGACCCTGGTACTGTCCGTTTGGTGGTGTAGGTCCTAGTACTATCACGTTTGGTGGTGCAGCACCCTGGTGTTACTAATCCGTTTGGTGGTGCAGGACCCTGGTACTGTCCGTTTGGTGGTGCCAATTCCTAGTACTGTCCGTTTTGGTGGTGTATGACCCTGGTACTGTCCGTTTGGTGGTGCAGGACCTGGTACTGTCCGTTTTAGTGGTGCAGGACCTGGTACTGTCCGTTTGGTGGTGTAGGATTCCTGGTACTGTCCGTTTTGTTGGTTGTAGAGACCTGGTACTGTCCGTTTGGTGGTGTAGGACCCTGGTACTGTCCGTTTAGTGGTACGGAGGTCCCTGGTACTGTCGTTTGGTGGTGTAGGACCTGGTACTGTCCGTTTAGTGGTGCAGACCCTGGTACTGTCCGTTTAATTGGTGCAGGACCCTGGTACTGTCCGTTTGGTGGTGCAGGTCCCTAGTACTATCCGTTTTGGTGGTGCAGCACCCTGGTACTGTCCGTTTGGTGGTGTAGGTCGGTACTGTCCGTTTTGGTGGTGCAACACCTGGTACTGGCCTCCGTTTGGTGGTGCAGGACCCTGGTACTGTCCGTTTTGGTGGTGCCGGACCTGGTACTGTCCCGTTTGGTGGTGTAGGTCCCTAGTACTATCGGTTTGGTGGTGCAGGACCTATTTGCTGTCCGTTTGGTGGTGTAGGTCCCTGTGGTACTGTCCGTTTTGTTGGTGCAGGAGCCCTGGTACTATCCGTTTGGTGGTGCAGGTCCTGGTACTGTCGTTGGTGGTGTGGGACCCTGGTACTGTCCGTTTAGTGGTGCAGGACCCTGGTATATCCGTTTGGTGGTGTAGGACCCTGGTACTGTCCGTTTGTTGGTTGTAGAGACCCTGGTACTGTCCGTTTGGTGGTGTAAGGTCCCTGGTACTGTCCGTTTGGTGTAGGACCCTGGTGCTGTCCGTTTGGTGATTGCAGGACCCTGTTACTGTCCGTTTGGTGGTGTAGGACCTGGTACTGTCCGTTTGGTGGTGGGTCCCTAGTACTGTCCGTTTGGTGTTGTGGGACCCTGGTACTGTCCGTTTGGTGGTGCAGGACCTGGTACTGTCCGTTTTGATCAGTGCCAAGCCTGGTACTACATCCCGTTTGGTGGTGTGGGACCTGGTACTGTCCGTTTGGTGGTGTAGGACCTGGTACTGTCCGTTTAGTGGTGCAGGACCTGGTACTGTCCAATTTTGAGTAGTGTAGGAACCTGGTACTGTCCGTTTGGTAGTGTAGGTCCTAGTACTGTCCGTTTGAGTGGTGTATGACCCTGGTACTGTCGTTGGTGGTGCAGGACTGGTACCTATCCCGTTTAGTGGTGCAGGACCTGGTACTACATCCGTTTTGGTGGTGTAGGACCTGGTACTGTCCGTTTGTTGGTTGTAGGACCCTGTTGCTGTCCGTTTGGTGGTATGAGTCCTGGTGCTGTCCGTTTTGGTGTAGGACCTAGTACTGTCCGTTTGGTGGTGCAGAGACCCTGTTACTGTCCGTTTGGTGGTGTAGAACCCTGGTACTGTCCGTTTGGTGGTATGGGTCCCTAGTACTGTCCGTTTGGTGTTATGGGACCCTGGTACTGTCCGTTTGGTGGTGCAGGGCCTGGTACTGTCCATTTGGTGGTGCAGGACCCTGGTACTACTGTCCGTTTAATTAGTGTAGGACCCTAGTACTGTCCGTTTGGTGAGCGAGACCTGGTACTGTCCGTTTAGTGGTGCAGAGCCCTGGTACTGTCCGTTTGGTGTTGTAGGACCCTGGTACTGTCCGTTTGGTGGTGCAGGACCTGGTACTGTCCATTTGGTGGTGCAGGACCCTGGTACTGTCCGTTTACGGTGGTGTGGGACCCTGGTACTGTCCGTTTGGTGGTGTAGGGCCCTGGTACTGTCCGTTTAGTGGTGCAGGACCCTGGTACTGTATCCGTTTGGTGGTGTAAAGACCTGGTACTCTCCGTTTGGTGGTGTAGGTCCCTAGTACTGTCCGTTTGGTGGTGTGTATGACTGTTTTTGTCCGTTTGGTGGTGCAGGACCTAGTACTGTCCGTTTGGTGTTGCAGGACCCTGGTACTATCGTTTTGGTGGTGTAGGACCCTGGTACTGTCCGTTTGGTGGTATGCAGGACCCTGGTACTATCCCGTTTGGTGGTGCAGGACCTAGTACTGTCCGTTTTGAGCTGTTTGCAGGACCCCCTGGTACTGTCCGTTTTGGTGGTGCAGGACCCTGTTGCTGTCCGTTTGATGATGCGGACTGTTTTTGTCCGTTTAGTGGTGTGGTTCCCTGTGGTACTGTCCGTTTGGTGGTGCTGGGACCCTGGTACTGTACGTTTGAGTGGTGTAGGTCCCTGGTACTGTCCGTTTGGTGGTGCAGGACCCTGGTACTGTCCGTTTGGTGGTGTAACCAGGACCCTGGTACTGGCATCATTTGGTGAGTGTAGGACTCTGGTACTGTCCCGCTTATTGGTGTACGACCCTAGGACTGTCCGTTTGGTGGTGCAGGACCTGTGTTGCTATCCGTTTACCCCACGGTGGTGCAGGACCTGGTACTGTCCGTTTGGTGGTGCAGGACCCTGGTACTGTCCGTTTGGTGGTGCAAGACCCTGGTGCCTGTCCGTTTGGTGGTGCAGGACCTGGTACTGTCGGTACGTTTGGTGGTGTAGGACCTGGTACTGTCCGTTTGGTGGTGCAGGACCTGGGCTGTCGTTTGGTGGTGCGGGGCCCTGGTACTGTCCGTTTAGTGGTGCAGGACCCTGGTACTGTCCGTTTGGTGGTGTGGGACCCTGGTACGCATGTCCGTTTGGTGGTGCAGGACCCTGGTACTGTCCGTTTAATTGGTGCCAGGACCCTGGTACTGTCCGTTTACAGTGCAGGACCCTGGTACTGTCCACTTACTGGTGTAGGACCCTGGTACTGTCCGTTTGGTGGTGCAGGGCCTGGTACTGTCCGTTTTGATGGTGCAGGACCCGCAAATTGCCATCCCGTTTGGTGGTGTAGGACCTGGTACTGTCGTTTGAATGGTGCAGGACCCTGGTACTGTCCGTTTGGTGGTGCAGGGCCCTGGTACTGTCCGTTTTGGTGGTGCAGGACCCGCAGGTACTGTCCGTTGGTGGTGTGGGACCCTGGTACTGTCCGTTTGGTGGTGCAGGACCCTGGTACTGTCGCGGTTGTGCAGGACCCTGGTACTGTCCGTTTGGTGGTGCAGGACCTGGTACTGTCCGTTTAGTGTGCAGGACCCTGGTACTGTCCGTTTGGTGGTGCAGGACCCTGGTACTGTCCGTTTGGTGGTGCAGGACCCTGGTACTGTCCGTTTGAGTGGTGCAGGACCCTGGTACTGTCCACTTGGTTGTATATAACAACAACAACACTTGTGTACAGATCGTGAATGTGGGCAGTTTGTTGTTTAAATGAACTAACAACCTCAGCCAGCCTTGATACATAAATTTACCATTATCTCCCGACGGCTGAGAATAGGAACACAAAATTGTTGTCTCGTGTGAAGGAAACATCGCTCATGATAACTTGTGGTGGAGTAAGAACAGAAAGAATTAAATGATGAGAGCTGGCCAAGGCTCTCCGCTGATGAGGATGACACTGTGTCATTATCGCGTCAGATTCTTGTAAGTCGAGGCTACACATTTTTATTCAGAATATTTAATTAAGTTTTATCTCAACAAGTAACACGATATTTTAAACACAGACACGAGTCATAAGGTTTAAGGTTAATCACACTTAATCTTATCATGTTTTCTTTTTTTTAAGGTCATTCGGTGCATTTCCCATGTAACCACTACAGTCTGTAGATTCCCGCGAGAGACTAACACATATCCTTGACATTCCTGCTGGCTGCCTCCTCTGTTAACGCCAAGATCTCTGTCCCAGGGTGCACTTGTGCTTGCTTGTTGCAGTCTTCGTCATAGCTGGTGCACGGGCGTGTATAATAATAATAATAATAATAATAATAATAATAATAATAAATATAATAATAATAATAAAATAATATAAATAAACGGTTTATTGATAAATGCAAATGACATAAATGGTACATATAAAATATACCAGTAAAATATATAATGAGTTGGGGAGAGGGTCATTTACGGAGGAATTTCAGCACAGTTACATTACAAAATTGAGATTATCAGGGACTGCATACACAAGTTATCTACACGAGTTGTTGAGGAATTTTACAATGGTTGGAAAGGGGCTGTTGTTATAATGATCATTACATGGGCTGGCTGCGGTTGTGGTGTCGAACAGGCATTTGCAGACAGGGGATCCCAGGTGGCAGCAGGAGACGGTGGCGAGGAGAGTATTGTAGCTTCGTCCCAAACTGACAGATAAGCTCATAGTAAGTCGGTGATGATCAGAGAGAGTTGAGAGGGGCAGTATACTGAGCGCTTCTTGGTATGTGGTGTGGGGGGAGAATAGTCTTCTTGCACGCCTCTCTTTACACTCTTTTTAAGGAAGAAGTTCAGCAGGAGAGGATAGCTGAGCTTAGGAAATATGGATGTTGTGTAAACATTTATGAGCTCAGCTGCGAGGTGCAAAGGACTTGAGACGACGGAGGATGTGGAGACGATAGCTGGCAGATTTGACGGTTGTACTGACGTGTACTTTCCAGTTCAATTTATTATCTATAGTGACGCCGAGGAGCTTAGTGAAGTCCACAACCTGGAGTGTGTTGAGGCGAATGGAATGGAGGTGGGACAAGGTCGGAGGAGAGGTTGATGTGCACAACCATGGTCTTGGTATGGTTGACGGTGATATGGTTTGTGGTGAAATAATCTTGGAGATATTTCAGTATATTCTGGAGGGCTCTGTAGTCTGGAGCAGAATTGTTTACGTTGATACCAAAGGAGGAGTCGACATATTTCCAGTGAGCAGAGGTATATTTCAGGGCATCGTTGATAAGGAAGAAAGTGGTCCCATCATAGTGCCTTGGAAGAAGCCGCAGGTGAGTGACAAAGGTGGAGACAGCCCCTCGGAAGCGTGCAGCTAAGCGTCGGTCACTGAGGAAGTCTGTGAGCCATGGTATATAACTTCTCCAAACCGAGGTCGATGACTTTGTTGGTAATTATGTTATGACTGATGAAGTCAAATGCTTTGGTGAAATCTATAGAGACGAGAGCCACAGATGTCTTACGCACTGTACATGTATGTGTGTGTGTGTGTGTGTGTGTGTGTGTGTGTGTGTGTGTGTGTGTGTTTATATTACTTACCCTCCTTTCCTTCCCCTCTTGACCAACACTATTCCTCTCCCCCTCACTCTACCACATCTATCCTCCACTACCCTATCTCCCCCTAACCCTCTCCCTCCTATCTTCTCTCTCCCTTTAACTCTCCTCATTACCCCTATCCTCTTCCCCCTCTCCCCATCACTCCATCTTCCTCACCCCTTCTCCCCATCACCTTCCTCCCCAGCTCCTAGGGCAGGGCGACATACCGGAAATTCTTAAGGAATCATGACCTGTGTGATGTTTATTTACGGCTTACAGAAAATATGGCCGCCAGAAACTGAGAATAAACAAAAACAAGAAAAAACCTTGACACATCGAGGAGGGTTGGTTAGGTGTACTGTCTACGTTTATTACTAGGTTAACAACACAAAAACTTGAGATAATGTACAAGACGTTTACAATGAATTGGTGATATTTACATTGACTGGATTTCGGGTGACTCGTGTGTGTGTGTGGGAGGTCTGGCTGTGGTGTGGGATTGCAACTGGTGGGGGGACGGATCTCACTCCCTCCATAAGTGTGTTAGTGAGTAAATGTTTGTTTGTTATATTAACTCTGGTACACTCCATTATAAACATACAAAACACTTGCATAAATATATTTAAGCTTATATTAATATATGTGTTAATATAAGCTTAATCTAGAGTAACACAATACATCAGGGACCACTCACCCTTTACACTCACCATCGACTGTACTCATACTTCAACAAACACGTCCATAACACACACGCTCGCTTGTTAAAAATCTATATCGCGCGCGTCTCGAGTACATTACACCACATTAGTAAACACCTGTCATAAGGATTCCCTATAACTGTCTTATGTTCATTCTGCAAGTATTCATTTAACAGCGTCTTAAAGTGCCGAGGTTTACACCGACTTTCTGTTTTTTTGTTGCTGTGTGTCGTGTCTTCATCATACCTGTGTGTACTGTGTAGTGTAGGGTGTTATGTGATGTGACCTTCATCACTGTAACTACTGCTGCATTGTATCTTGAATTTTTCTTTATAATCGCTGGAATTACCTGATGCGCACGATCCCTGACATCGGTCCTCCCTCAACAACTATAAGATGCCACCATGAGCGCATTTATTCTATCAATAGTGAAAAGCCGCCACCTTACCCCAGCAAAAAGGTCACTCCTTGCACTACCACCGAGACAGGGAGGAATGGGAATCACTAACCCAGAGGACCTTGCTGTCACTGAACATTAAAACTCTGTCAAGCTCATATCAGCCCTCATTGAGTGTTACCGCAAGCAGTAATGAGTAGGATAGCCCTTAAACAAATAATATGTTAAGTTGTAAGTCATGTCATGTTTGGGGTGTGCCTGCCCGTATATAGGGTATTTAGTTAGTGAAGTTACAGAGGCAAGAAGTAGTATGGTGTTGTGTGTGCAGTAGGGAAGGACTTGTTTGTATATAAAAGACCTAACGCAGCAACACGTGTCAGCCCAGGCAGGGCCTGATACGAGCAGCTCCAACACTCTAGGTGTTACCATCATAGGGTGAACACCTAACCTATTCAGTTTGAGACCTTCAACACTTAAGTTCAACTTGTACTTAAGTTTACTTAGGTAGACTGTGTCCATTGTATCGTTTATCGTTGTGACAACATGGGAATATGGTAATTAGACATTTATGTATGATTACCTACGTATGTTATTTTGAAATACTAAGAATGAATTGTATTCAAAAGTTTGACCGAATTATAACGTTCGAGTTCAATGTGACGGGACTATTATCCCATAGTCGCTCTAAAGGCGGTTATATTGAGCATATAGAAACTCAAAATGCCACAAGTGAGGTAAACACCAACGAACTACACAAAATTCGGCGTTCCATTACGACAGAACGGCAGCACACCTAAAGTGAAATCTTCAACAACTGATGCAACAAATGTTAAAGTTTGTGAAAAGAAAAATATGGGTAGCACAAACGGTGGGCACCTTAAACTGGCTAACAACTCTACCGCGAAGAGCAAATGGCTTCAGCCTCAACAAACAAGAGTCTACAGACGCAATTGCTCTAAGGTATGGTTGAACAGTGGATGGCATGCCCACCCAATGCATATGTGGTACATCCTACATCAACAATGCCATGGTGCGCAAGAAGTGAGGTTTTCTTTGCATGAGGCATGACGACGCAAGGGACTTCACAGCAATTATGTTGAAGGAGATATGCCAGGAATTCACTGTGGAACCGACTCCCCTTCCATTGGACAAGCGCTTCATTCACAGGACTGCCAGCACAACCATCGAAGCTAGAGTGGACGTCAGTGCTCGATGGCTTTGAACGAGGGGACAGCGAGTCTTCATTGATAGCAGAATATTCGATCCCCTGACCACATTTCATCATGATCTATTTCCCGAGTACAGTGTAGTTATAAGAACGAAAAGAACAGAGTGTAATACAGAGATAACTCAGCATGTGGACCATGGCAGCTTCACTCCTCTGGTGTTCGTAACATTGGGTAGGATAGGACTTAATGCAAGTTACTTCTATGTCAGACTGACCGAGGAGATATTAGAACAGAAGCAGCAACCCAAAAGTGACGTCGTGGCCTGATTGAGGTGTCTGCTTATCCTTCTCCTCGTTCAGGTCTGCTCTGCTGTGTCTCAGGGGAACAAGATTTTCGGTCCCTAAACCAACAACAGTCGTAGAGATGGACTATGAGGCAAAATTCACAGACTGCTGCATAGATATGAGGCTTAAATAACTCAGCTTGGAGAGATACTTTGCAAAAGGATAATTTGGGAATAAAATGGTGGAGAAGGTATGGCAATGAGAGGAGGTTGGAAGAAAAAGATAGTAGAAGAGGTAGTATCATTAAGGCTACTAGTTTCAAAATGATTATTATTATCACCACACACACACACACACACACACACACACACACACACACACACACACACACACACACACACACACACACACACACACACACACACACACACAGTAAGTACCTGCACTGTTCCCACTGATAACTATGCCTGGTCTGCTTGTTGTTATCACATAAATACAGCGAGTCTCTTTCCTCAAAATTACCAACAATTTTGATAACATCGTTCACCTCTGCGTTGTTATCATCATAATCTGGGTTACACTTCATTACAACTGAAAAAAAACTTTCTAGTGATCGATCGGCAAATCGCACCTTTGTCTTGTGTTTGTTCACATGATCTACTTCAGCCATTCAACCTACATTCGTTCACATCATCTTTTAAGCCATAATCTGTGGAGCTCACCAATCACACACACACACACACACACACACACACACACACACACACACACACACACACACACACACACACACACACACACACACACATATGAACTATTTACATGAAGGAATTCAGCTTACCAAGGATGAAGCCTCAGACAGAATCGGAATCAAATTACATTATCAACTAAACTAAAAACGGAGATTCATATACAGTTCCTGTCCACGAACCAGTACAGGTAGAGTAATTCCCACGTGGTGAGAGTAGGAGACAGGTGAGGCCTTTCTCTACAGGTGAAAGGAAACGGGTCAACACAATAATTAAACTAGGTATATATACACACAGTAATGGCGGCACCTTAACCTAGATACACAGGCAAACATCCACCCGACTCCTGAATCCATTTATATAGACCGGCAATAGCGGCGCCTTAAACCTTGATAATAATGTAGAAACGTAATGTACATACATATATAGTGAAACCCGTGATATACTTATTAAGGGCGGTGACAAAACATACACACATCTACAGTACACACACACACACACACACACACACACTTAACCAAAGACCACAACAACACGGTCTCTCTGACGGTCCTCACAAAGTTGGTCTTTTACACTAAAGTATTTAAGATCTCCGAGATTACCCTGAGTAAAGGTCACTGTGTGTGAAGTGAGAGGATAGGAGGGGTGGTGAGAGGATAGGAGGGGTGGGTGAGAGGGATAGGAGGGGTGGTGAGAGGGATAGGGAGGGTGGGTGAGAGGATAGGAGGTGGTGAGAGGATAGGAGGGTGGTGAGAGGGATAGAGAGGGTGGTGAGAGGAATAGGAGGTGGTGAGAGGTATAGAGGGTCGTGAGAGGGATAGGAGGGTGGTGAGAGGGATATGTATGTGGGGATAGTAAAGGGATATACATGATACAGGTGTGGTACAGGTGTGATGCAGGTGTGGTACAGGTGAGCTTCAGGTATGATACAGGTGTGATGCAGGTGTACTCAGGTGTGCTTCAAGTGTGGTACAGGTGCGCTTCAGGTGTGATATAGGTGAGATATTGGTGTGGTTCAGGTGTGGTACAGGAGTGGTGCAGGTGTGTGGTACGTGTGGTGCAGGTGTGATGCAGGTGTGGTACAGGTGTGCTTCAGGTGTGAAAAGGTGTGATATAGGTGTGGTTCAGGTGTGGTACAGGTGTGATGCAGGTGTGGCACAGGTGTGTTTCAGGTGTGATACAGGTGTGATGCAGGTGTGATGCAGGTGGTACAGGTGTGTTTCATGTGTGATACAGGTGTGATGCAGGTGTGATGCAGGTGTGGTACAGGTGTGTGCATTGATGCTTCAGGTGTGGTACAGGTGTGCTTCATGTGTGATGCAGGTGTGATGCAGGTGTGGTACAGGTGTGGTTCAGGTGGTACAGGTGTGCATCGTGTGATACAGGTGTGATGCAGGTGTGGTATAGGTGTGGTTCAGGTGTGGCACAGGTGTGATTCAGGTGTGATGCAGGTGTGATGCAGGTGTGGTATAGGTGTGCTTCAGGTGTGGTACAGGTGTGATGCAGGTGTGGTACCGGTGTGCTTTAGGTGTGATACAGGTGTGATGCAGGTGGCACAGGTGTGCTCGGGTGTGATACAGGTGTGATGCAGTTGTGGTACAGGTGTGGTATAGGCACAGTGTACAGCTGTGTAAGGTTGTGGTACAGGTGTTGTACAGGTATGGTACAGGTGTGGTAGAGGTGTGATGCGGGTGTGGTAGAGGTGTGGTGCAGGTGTGGTAGAGGTGTGGTGCAGGTGTGGTACAGGTGGCAGGGGTAGTTCAGGTGGTACAGTCGTGGCAGGTGTGATACAGGCGTGCTTCAGGTGTGGTAGAGGTGTGGTGCAGGTGTGGTACAGGTGTGGTGCAGGTGTGGTTGAGAATAACAAAAGCTGCCAGGGATGTCAGTACGCTTGGCCAGTTACAGCTGTGGGCGGGTGAAGAAGAGAGAGAGAGAGAGAGAGAGAGAGAGAGAGAGATTTTCCATAAGTTGCTGTTCTATCAGGACGACACCATGAAAGCGTATAAAATCAGGTGGGACTGGCAACACTGCAACTGAGCGCGAGTGTACAGTTGGTAATACTATCATGATAGGAGAGAGAGAGAGAGAGAGAGAGAGAGAGAGAGAGAGAATAAATGGCTGATAATACTGAATCAATCAAGACGAGGAAATAAAAAGAGAGGAAGGAAGGAAGGAAAGAGGTTGGTAGCACTGTATCACGGGTGGGGAGTGAGGGAGGGAAGAAAGGGGAACACTGCATCACCAGAATGAGAGAGGAAAGAAGAAGGGAGAAAGGAAATGAAGGAAGGAGGGAGGGAGGAGGAAGAGAGGAGAGAGGAGGAAAGACTGATAACACTGAATCAATCAATGAGAGGGCAGGAAGGAGGGATAAAGCAGAGGTTGGGTAACACTGCATTAAAGAAGGATAGTAAGAAGTGAAGGAAGAGAGGGAGAGGGAGGAAGAGAGGGAGAAGGAGGAAGAGAGGAGGAAGAGAGGGAGAGAAGGAGGAAGAGAGGGAGAGAAGGAGGAAGAAGGGGAGGAAGAGAGGAGAGAGGGAAGAAGAGGGGGAGGGAGGGAGGAGAAGGGGGGGGAAGAGAGAGAAGAGAGGGAAGAAGAGGGGAGGGAGGAGGAAGAGAGGGAGAGAAGGAGGAAAAGAGGGAGAGAGGGAGGAAGAGGGAGAGAGGGGAGGAAGAGAGGGAGAGGAGGAAGAAGGGGAGGAAGAGAGAAAGAGA
Source organism: Homarus americanus (assembly GCF_018991925.1). Taxonomy (NCBI): domain Eukaryota; kingdom Metazoa; phylum Arthropoda; class Malacostraca; order Decapoda; family Nephropidae; genus Homarus; species Homarus americanus. Next base: position 7,921,582 of record NW_024732867.1, on the reverse strand, counting down.
GGGAAGAAGAGGGGGGGAGGGAGGGAGGAAGAGAGGGAGAGAGGGAGAAGAGAGGGAGGAAGAGGAAAGAGAGGGAAGAAGAGGGGGGAGGGAGGAGGAAGAGAGGGAGAGAGGGAGGAAGAGAGGAGGAAGAGAGAGAAAGAGAGGGAAGAAGAGGGAGGAGGGAGGAAGAGAGGGAGAGAGGGAGGAAGAGAGGGAGGAAGAGAGAAGAGAGGAAAAAGAAGAGGGGGAGGGAGGAGGAAGAGAGGAGAGAGGAGGAAGAGAGGGAGAGAGGGGAGGAAAAGAGAAAGAGAGGGAAGAAGAAAGGGAGAGAGGGAGGAAGATGAGAGGGAGAGAAGGAGGAAAGAGAAAGGAGAGAAGGAGGAAGAAGGAGGAAGAGGGAGAGGGGAGGAAGAGGGGGAGGGAGGGAGGAAGAGAGGGAGAGAGGAGGAAAAAGAGAAAGGGAGAGAAGGGGGAAGAAGGGGAGGAAGAGGGAGAGAGGAGGAGAGGAGGGAGGAAGAGAGGGAGAGGGGGGGGAGGAAGAGAGGGGAGGGAGAGGGAGAGAGGGAAGAAGAGGGGAGGAAGAGAGGGAGAGAGGAGAGGGAGGAAGAGGAGAGGGGAGAAGAGAGGGAGGAGGAGAGGAGGAGGAAGAGAGGGAGAGGGGCAGTGAAGAGAGGGAGAGGGGGAAGAGAGGGAGAGGGGGAGCAGAGAGAGGGAGGAGGAGAGGGAGGAGAAGAGAGGAGAGGGCAGGAAGAGAGGGAGAGGGGCAGGAAGAGAGGGAGAGGGGGAGTAAAAGAGGAGGAGGGAGAGGAGGAGGAAGAGAGGGAGAGGGGCAGGAAGAGAGGAGAGGCAGGAAGAGAGGGAGAGGGGGAGTAGAGAGGGGAGGAGGGAGAGGAGGAGGAAGAGAGGGGAGAGGGGCAGGAAGAGAGGGAGGAAGAGAGGGAGAGAGAGGAACAACATAGTTAAGGGTCCCGCTTCACAACAGTCCCGAAAATCGAACTGCAGATGAGGTAAGTGTGGTGTGTAGGGTGGTGGGGTGTAGGGCAGGGTGTAGGGTGGTGAGAGGGGTAGGGTGTAGGGAGGGTGTAGGTGAGGAGGGTGTAGGTGTAGGGCAGGTGTAGGTGTAGGGAGGTGTAGGGGTGTGGTGGGGTGTAGGGGTGTGGGGTGGGGTGTGGGGAGGGTGTGGGGTGTGGGGGAGGGGTGTGGGGTGTGGGGGGGTGTGGGGTGTGGGGCAGGGTGGGGTGTGGGGGAGGTGTGGGGTGTGGGGTGTGGGGGTGTGGGGGGGTGTGGGGTGTGGGGAGAGGGTGTGGGGAGAGACCTTGGGGGAGGGTGTGGGGTGGAGAGGGTGTAGAGATTGTGGGGTGTGGGGTGCTTGGGGGAGGGTGGGGTGTAGGAGAGGGTGTGGGGGGAGGGTGGGGTGTAGGGAGGGTGTAGGGGTGTAGGAGAGAGAGAGATTAGCAGGGGAGGGTGTAGGGGTGTAGGGAGGGTGTAGGGGTGTGGGAGAGGGTGTAGGGGTGTAGGAGAGGGTGTGGGGGAGGGTGTGGGGTGTGGGGAGGGTGTGGGGTAGGGTGGGGTGTGGGGAGGGTGTGGGGTGTGGGAGAGGGTGTGGGGTGGGAGAGGGTGTGGGGAGGGTGTGGGGTGTGGGGAGGGTGGGGGAGGGGTGTGGGGTGTGGGAGGGGTGGGGCCAGGGTGTGGGGTGTGGGGAGGGTGTGGGGTGGGGAGGGTGTGGGGTGTGGGGTGGGGTGTGGGGTGTGGGAGGGGTGTGGGGTGTGGGGGGGAGGGGTGTGGGGTGTGGGAGAGGGTGTGGGGTGTGGGGGAGGGTGTAGGGGTGTAGGGAGGAGGGGTGTGGGGAAGGTGTGGGTGTGAGGAGGGTGTAGGGTGTGAGAGTGGGGAGGGTGTGGGGTGTGGGGAGGGTGCAGGGCAGGGGTGTGGGGGTGTGGGGTGTGGGGGGTGTGGGGTGTGGGGAGGGTGTGGGGAGGGTGTGGGGGAGGGTGTGGGGTGTGGGGAGGGTGTGGGGTGTGGGGAGGGTGGGGGGGGTGTGGGGTGTGGGGCGGGGTGTGGGGTGTGGGGAGAGGGGTGTGGGGGTGTGGGAGGGTGTAGGGAGAGGTGTGGGGTGTGGGGAGGGTGTGGGGTGTGGGGAGGGTGTGGGGTGTGGGAGGGTGGGGGTGTGGGGTGTGGGGGGTGTGGGGTGTGGGGAGAGGGTGTGGGGGGAGGGTGCTGGGGAGGGTGTGGGGTGTGGGGAGGGGTGTGGGGTGTGGGGAGAGGGGTGTGAGGGGAGGGTGTGGGGTGTGGGGGAGGGTGTGGGGTGTGGGGAGAGAGGGGGTGTGGGGGAGGTGTAGGGAGTGGGGTGTAGGGGTGTAGGGGTGTAGGGGCAGGGGTGTAGTGGAGGGGTGTAGTGGAGGGTGTAGTGGAGGGTGTGGGGGAGGGTGTAGTGGGGTGTGTGGGGAGGGTGTAGGGGTGTAGGGGGCAGGGGGTGTAGGGCAGGGTGTGGGGGAGGGTGTGGGGTGTGGGGGGAGGGGGTGTGGGGTGTGGGGAGGGTGTGGGGTGTGGGGAGGGGTGTGGGGTGTAGGGGAGGGTGTGGGGGGAGGGACAGGGTGTGGGGAGGTGTGGGGAGGGTGTGGGGGGTGTAGGAGAGGGTATAATGTAGTGAGGGCAGGTGTAGTGGAGGGTGTAGGAGGGGAGGGTGTAGGGGTGGAGGGTGTAGGGAGGGTGAGGCAGGGTGTGTGAGGTAGGGGAGGGTGTAGGGGAGGGACAGGGTGTAGGGGAGGGTGTAGGGGAGGGTGTAGGAGAGGGTAATGTAGGGTGTAGGCAGGGTGTAGGAGGTGTAGGGGGGTAGGAGGGTGTAGGGCAGGGTGTAGGGCAGGGTGTAGGGAGGGTGTAGGGAGGGTGTAGGGAGGGACAGGGTGTAGGGAGGGTGTGGGGAGGGTGTAGGAGAGGGTATAATGGTGGGGTGTAGCAGGTAGTGGAGGGTGAGGGGGTAGGGAGGGTGTAGGGCAGGGGTGTAGGCAGGGTGTAGGGGAGGTGTAGGGTGTAGGAGGGTGTAGGGGAGGGTGTAGGGGAGGGTGAGGGAGAGGGTATAATGTAGGGTGTAGGGCAGGGTGTAGAGGAGGGTGTCGGAAGGGCAAAGGGGAGTGTGTAGGGGTGTAGGGCAGGGTGCAGGGGAGGGTGAGGAGGGTGAGGGAGGGTGTAGGGTGAAGGAGGGTAGGGGAGGTAGGGGGAGGGTGAGGGAGGGTGTAGGGTGAAGGGAGGGTGTAGGGGAGGGTGAGGAGGGTGTAGGGGAGGGTAGGGGAGGGTGTAGGGGGAGAGTGTAGGGGGAGTGTAGGGGAGGGGTGTAGGGGAGGGTGAGGTGTAGGGAGGGTGTAGTGGAGGGTGTAGGGGAGGGTAGGGGAGGGTGTAGGGAGGTGTAGGGTGAGGGAGGGTGTAGTGAGGGTGTAGTGGAGGGTAGGGAGGGTGAGGGAGGGTGTAGGGAGGGTGAGGGGAGGGTGTAGGGTGAAGGAGGGTGTAGGGAGGGTGTAGGGGAGGGTAGTAGGGCAGGGTGTAGGCAGGGTGTAGTGGAGGGTGTAGGTGGAGGGTGTAGTGGAGGGTGTAGGGAGGGTGTAGGGGAGGGACAGGGTGTAGGGCAGGGTGTAGGGTAGGGACAGGGTGGGGAGGGAAGATGTGTCAATGTATAGGCTGTAAGCAGGGAGGTCAGTGTAGCATCACTCTCCCACAACATCCTGTACTGCCCCCTTCTCGTCGCCTTCATTACCTTTAACCAACACCAATCTACCCACAAACTCCCGGTATAATCAGGTCAGTAGATGTTAATTAATCTTATTCGACCTAGTGATAGACAAGCGCTCATCTAACTCGGTCTAATGTGGATGTATTAATGTTATCACCATCGATCGCCTCATCAACTAGTGTCACACCAATGGCATAAAATAGGTTAGGTGATGTGCGTGTGGAAATATTTCCCTTTTTGGTGACATTTTTAGCGGTGTTTTCCTCCTTCCTATACCTAGTTGTTGTAGTTTAAACTTATTTGTAGGTTTCATTGTTGCCTTTGTTTTCATTTCAGTAATGGCCAAGAAGGGTTTTCTGACACCCAGCTGCAAACACTAAAGTGCCGCTGAGTGAGACAACTGGTGCTGGTGGTATGACAGGCCTCACCGCCGACAATTGCCATGGAAAAAAGTTATGATATGACAACACCGTGAACCATGACAACACCGTGAACCATGGCAACACCGTGAACCATGGCAACTGGCAGAACAGTGGCGACAAAGGCACTGCCAGTATTTAACGCGATGACAGTGGCATGGCAACAAAAATAGTGTGGCGTTAACAGTAACTTGACAGATGAGAAGGAACACACACACACACACTAGCAGTAATGGTGTGGTGGTCACTGTATTGATCTGATCATCTACACCACCCTGAAGAGAGGGGGAGGGAAAGAGATTATAAATGGAAGAAATAAGAGAGAAAAATGAATGAAGTTAACTGTCTGCGATGAGTGAGCGTAACATAAACATCAGTGGTGGTGACAAACACAGCCATTTCACTCCTTGTTTCCACCGCCTTTTCCGCCATGAATTATTATGGCGGACTAAACTGAGTAAAGCTGACAGATCGAACCTACGAGTTGACCAGCTCCCACAGCCGGCCAGCCACCAACCAGCTCCCTCAGCCAGCCAGCCACCAACCAGCCCCACAGCCGGCCAGCCACCAACCAGCTCCCACAGCCGGCCAGCCACCAACCAGCTCCCCAGCCAGCCAGCCACCAACCAGCTCCCACAGCCGGCCAGCCACCAACCAGCTCCCTCAGCCAGCCAGCCACCAACCAGCTCCCTCAGCCAGCCAGCCACCAACCAGCTCCCACAGCCGGCCAGCCACCAACCAGCTCCCCAGCCAGCCAGCCAGCCACCAACCAGCCTGCCAGCCAGCCACCAGCCCTCAGCCAGCCAACCACCAACCAGCCACCATACAGCCACCAACCAGCCTCAGCCAGCCAGCCACCAGCCAGCCACCAACAAGCCAACCAACCAGCCAGTCAACCAGCCAACCGCAGACACCTGCCTCCTGCCCGGCCACACACCTGCTGCCAAGCGACACACACCTGCTTCCCTGTTTTACACACCTGTTGCCGAGCGACACATACCTGCTGACAATCGACATATGCCTGGAGTCAGGTGACACACACCTGCTGCCAGGTGACACAACTCTGCCAGGTAACACACACCTGCTGCCAGGTGACACACACCTGCTGCCAGTGACACAACCTGCCAGGTAACACACACACCTGCTGCCAGGTGACACACCTGCTGCCAGGTGACACAACTCTGCCAGGTAACACACACCTGCTGCCAGGTGACACACACCCTGCGCCAGGTGACACAACTCTGCCAGGTAACACACACCTGCTGCCAGGTGACACACACACCTGCTGCCAGGTGACACAACCTGCCAGGTAACAACACACCTGCTGCCAGGTGACACAATCCCGCCAGGTAACACACACCTGCTGCCAGGTGACACACACCTGCTGCCAGGTGACACAACTCTGCCAGGTAACACACACCTGCTGCCAGGTGACACAACTCTGCCAGGTGACACAGACTTGTTGTCAGGTGACACACACCTGTTGCCAGGTGACACACACCTTCTGCCATGAAACACACACCTGCTGCTAGGTGACACATTCTGCCAGGTGACACACACCGGCTGTAGGGTGACACACACCTGCTGCTAGTGACACACACCTGCTTCCGGGTGACACACACCGGCTGTCGGGTGACACACACCTACTGCTGGGTGATACACACCAGCTACCGGGTGTCACACACCTGCTGCCGGGTGCCACACACCTGCTGCCGGGTGACACACACCTGCTGACGGGTGACACACACCTACTAACGGGTGACACAAAACAACTCAAACATATTTTCATATCTATCAATCTTCTCACTCAACCAAATGTAATTAATTTGTTTGATAATAATAATAATAATAATAATAATAATATAATAATAAAAATAATAATAATGATAATAATAATAATAATAATAAAATAAAAATAATAATAATAATAAAAATAATAAAAATATAATAATATAACAACAACAACATCAACAACAATAATAATAAATAAATAAATAATAATTATACTCTATGTCTCTGGAGATTCACCAATGACGTCACAGATCAATATGGCTGGCAAAACAGCTGTCAGAGAGAGTGACGAGGAACTGTCTCTTGATTTCCTTAATAATCAATATTTGGTTTGTAGTGAAAACTTTCTGCTTGAGTTATAACTTAAGGGAGGCTGCCTTGGAATGATGTTTCACCTTGGTTTCTTTCTACTTCTTTCTGTCAAGATTGTAACTGTAAAAATGATAATGATTTAATAATTTAGTCCCGTAGTTTCTCTTAGAGCCAGAGGAGCACAGTCGGTCTCCCAGCCCGGCGTTATCCCCATCTGCCCCTCAGTGGTAGTATTGCGTGGGTGACTTGGTCGTGATTATATTCCTCTTAGACGATCATCTATTTTACGCTATTTAACCTAACCTAACCTAACCTAACCTAACCTCTATCCATATTAATTCTGACGTGATTATTGATTTTTTTTTTCAGTCCGATTTGATGAGACTGAAGTGAAATCTCTACTGATCAATGTCCTTGCTCGTATCTGAGGTATATAATCAATACTACTGATAACGTTTCGAGGTATTGACCGAATTGTCCCCCTCCCACTCTCTCTCTCCACAAAAGTAAACGTTTATTGTCCAGAATTTAGTATAAAACTCACATTTATTTATACATCACTTATTAATTTGAATAAATATTTTTCAACAGTTTTCACCACCGAAAATTTAAACATGATACCCGAGGCACCGACTCTATTCAGAGATAGTGAAGAAAACAAATTAAGTGAGATAGTAGTGACTAGTAACGATGTTAGTAAGCAAATAGACAAACTAAAGCCTAATAAGTCACCTGGTCCCGATGAGATATTTGCCAGAGTATTAAAGGAATGTAAGGAAGAGCTTAGTATGCCCTTAGCAAAGTTGTTTAACATGTCCTTAAAAACAGGTGTAGTACCAGAATCCTGGAGGATAGCGAATGTAATACCGATTTTCAAGAAGGGGGATAGATCACTATCCTCTAACTACCGCCCAATCAGTCTAACATCAATAGTAGGCAAATTACTGGAAGCAATCATTTCAAACTCTATTCGAAATCACCTGGAGAAGCACCGATTGATCAATGATTCCCAGCATGGCTTCACAAGCGGACGTTCTTGCTTAACTAATCTATTAACATTCTTTTCATCAGTTTTCGAATCGGTGGACGAGGGGCACAATTATGATGTGGTATATCTCGACTTTAGCAAAGCCTTCGACAGAGTCCCCCACGAAAGACTTATTAGAAAGGTAGAAGCTCATGGCATCAAAGGTGACATCCTTAAATGGATTAGGGCGTGGTTACAGGACAGGAAACAGAGAGTGAGCATTAACGGCACTAAGTCCCATTGGAGCAACGTCACAAGTGGAGTTCCCCAAGGCTCAGTACTTGGACCATTATTATTTATTATATACATAAACGACATAGATATCGGCATAGACAGCAACATAAGTAAATTTGCTGATGACACTAAAATAGGACGTGTTATTAAATCTGACGAGGACTCGGCAAAACTACAGGAAGATCTAAACAAATTTTTCGAATGGTCTGAAAAATGGCAGATGAAATTCAACGTGGACAAATGTAAAGTACTCAGTATAGGAGATGTAAACAGGGAAACCAGATACCAGATGAACAACGATGCCATAGAGAAATCCGACTGCGAGAGAGATTTAGGAGTAATGATAAGTAGGAACCTTAAGCCAAGTAAACAATGTGTTTTTGCTCGTAACAAGGCTAATAAAGTACTTGGGTTCATACAAAAGTGTTAGTTACAAGACTAGCGAGGTCATCTAAAACTGTATCTTGCTCTTGTGAGACCACACCTGGATTACGCAGTTCAGTTCTGGTCACCGTATTACAGAATGGATATAGAATCCTTGGAAAGAATTCAGAGGAGAATGACAAGACTAATCCCGGGCATTAGGAACCTTGAGTATAGAGACAGGTTAAAGCATCTTAATTTGCACTCCCTCGAGAGACGTAGAGCGAGGGGCGACCTGATAGAGGTGTATAATTGGAAGGCAGGGCTAAAGGGGACATTACAAAGGTACTCAAACTATCCAACCAGGGCGAACTCGTAACAATGGTTTTAAATTAGACAAATTTAGATTTAGGCGTGAAATAGGTAAACACTGGTTTGGAAACAGAGTAGTGGATGAATGGAACAAGTTACCAAATATCATCATTAACTCGAATACGCTGAATAGCTTCAAACATAGGTTGGATGCTCATATGAGCAATAGGGGGTTGGGTGTAAACGGGACTGCCCAGTATGGGCCAATAGGCCCGCTGCAGTTTCCTCGATTCTTATGTTCTTCTTATATAACGTCAAGACCTCATATTAACCAGAAAATATACATATTAGATCAATTATTTCATTCAATATTTTTTCTTGAGTTTAGGAGCCGATTTGTTCGCTCGTCCGTCCGTTCGTTGTCCGTCGGTCCGTCCGTTTTACGTTCGTTCGCCCGTCAGTTCATCCATTCGTCTGTCTGTCCGTTTTACATTCATCCGTCCGCTCATCCACTAGTTCGTCTATCTATCCTCTTTATATTAACCCGACCATCCATCCATAAACCCGACAGTCTCAAAATACAGGAGACTCAGCGCTTCACCTCCCTGGTTCCACTCTTATAGTTTAAGCTGTAACTTTGCTAAAGCTTCAAAAGGGAGCCAAAAGGGAGCTAAGGGGAACCAAAAGGAGCCAAAATGGAGCCAAAAGAATGCCAAAAGAGAGGCAAAAGGGAGCAAAAATGGAGCCAAAAGAATGCCAAAAGAGAGCTAACAGGAGCCAAACGGAGCCAAAAGAGAGTCAAAAGAGAGTCAAAAAGCCAAAAGAGAGGCAAAAGGGAGCAAAAAGAGAGCCAAAAGAGAGCTAAAAGAGAGCCAAAAGGGAACCATAAGAGAGCCAAAAGAGCTAAAACGGAGCCAAAAGAGAGCCAAAAGAGAGCCAAAAAGGAGCCAAAAGAGAGCAAAAAGAGAGCCAAAAGGAACCATAAGAGAGCCAAAAGAGCTAAACGGAGCCAAAAGAGAGCCAAGAGAGCCAAAAGGAACCATAAGAGAGCCAAAGACCCAAAAGGGAGCCAAAAGAGAGCCAAAAGAGAGCCAAAAGGGAGCCAAAATAAAAGAGAGCTAAAGGAGCCAAAGAGAGCAAAAGAGAGCCAAAGGGAGCCAAAGAGCCAAGAGAGCCAAAAGGGAGCAAAGAGAGCCAAAAGAGCAAAAGAGAGCCAAAAGGAACCATAAGAGAGGCAAAGAGCTAAAACGGAGCCAAAAGAGAGCCAAAAAGAGAGCCAAAAAGGGAGCCAAAAGAGCCAAGAGAGCCAAAAGGGAGCCAAAGAGCCAAAAGAGCTAAAAGGAGCCAAAAGAGAGCCAAAAGGGAGCGATAAGGGAGCCATAAATGAGCCAGAGATACAATTTACATCGTCACCAAGCAATAGACCACTAATAAAAGGTGTCTCGTGAGCATTGAGGAAGGTAGGGTGAGAGGAGGAAGGGTGAGGGAGAGTAGGGTGAGAGGAGGAAGGGTGAGGGAGAGTAGGGTGAGAGGTGGAAGGGGAGGGAGAGTAGGAGAGGAGGAAGGGTGAGGGAGAGAGGGGTGAGAGGTGGAAGGGTGAGGGAGAGTAGGGTGAGAGGAGGAAGGGTGAGGGAGAGAGGGGTGAGAGGTGGGAAGGGTGAGGGAGAGTAGGGGTGAGAGGAGGAAGGGTGAGGGAGAGTAGGGTGAGAGGAGGAACGGTGAGGGAGAGTAGGGGTGGGAGAGGAGGAAGGTGAGGAAGGTAGGGTGAGAGGAGGAACGGTGAGGGAGAGAGGGAGAGGAGGAAGGGTGAGGGAGAGTAGGGGAGAGGAGGAAGGGTGAGGGAGAGAGGGAGAGGGGTGGAAGGGTGAGGGAGAGGGGTGAGAGGAGGAAGGGTGAGGGAGTAGGTGAGAGGAGGAAGGGTGAGGGAGAGTAGGGTGAGAGGAGGAAGGGTGAGGGAGAGTAGGGTGAGAGGGAGAGGTGAGGAGAGAGGGGTGAGAGGTGAAGGGTGAGGAAGAGTAGGGTGAGAGGTGGAAGGGTGAGGGAGAGAGGGTGAGAGGAGGAAGGGTGAGGGAGAGAGAGGAATGGAGGAAGGGTGAGGGAGAGTAGGGTGAGAGGTGGAAGAGTGAGGGACAGTAGGGTGAGAGGTAGAAGGTGAGGGAGAGTAGAGTGAGAGGTGGAAGGTGAGGGAGAGTAGGGTGAGGGAGAGAGGGTGAGAGGTGGAAGGGTGAGGGAGAGTAGGGAGAGAGGGAGGTGAGGGAGAGAGGGGTGAGAGGGAGAGGTGAGGAGAGTAGTGAGAGGAGAGGTCAGGAGAGAGTGGTGAGAGGGGAGAGGTGAGGGAGAGTACTGCTCTTCCCTCAGATCAATGTCACAGACGCACTCCTCTGCCACCTCTTATTATTTACTACCCCAGACACGGCCACCACAGTCCCCGCCTGCGTCACCACCACCACCACACCTTCACACCCACACCCTACCTTCACACCCACGCCCACACCCTACCTTCACCCACGCCCACACCCTACCTTCACACCCACGCCCACACCCTACCTTCACACCCACGCCCACACCCTTACCTTCACACCCACGCCCACACCCTTACATTCACACCCACGCCTACACCCTTACCTTCACACCCACGCCCACACCCTTACCTTCACACCCACGCCTACACCCTTACCTTCCACACCCACGCCCACACCCTTACCTTCACACCCACGCCCACACCCTACCTTCACACCAACGCCCACACCCTTACCTTCACACCCACACCACCACCACCATCACACCCAAACACCACCACCACCACACCTTCACACCCACACCACCACCACCATCACACCCACACCACCACACCTTCACACCCACACCCTTACCTTCACACACCACGCCCACACCCTACCTTCACACCCACGCCCACACCCTACCTTCACACCCAAGCCCACACCCCTCCTTCACACCCACGCCCACACCCCTACCTCACACTCACCCGCCCACACTTTCACACCCACGCCCACACCTTACCTTCACACCCCCACACCCTACCCAACCCCCACACCACCACCACCATCACACCCACACCACCACACACTCACACCTCCACACACCACCCACACACCCACACCTTTCACACCCACACCCTTACCTTCACACCCACACCCTTACCTTCACACCCACACCACCACCACCATCACACCTACACCATCACCACCACTACACCCACACACCCACACCTTCACACCCACACACCCACACACCCACACCTTTACACCCTCACCCTCACCATAAACTGATCCACGTCTTCCACGCCTCACACAAACCAACAATTAACATAGGCGAAAAATCACATGTTAATTTGGTCACGTCGCTTGGTGTGGCTTGGCACTGTACTTACCCAGGGACGGTGGGGATGGGGGTGGGGGTGGAGGTGGTGAATGGGAGGTAAAGGTGGGGGGGCTGGGGTGGGAATGAGGGTATAGAAAGTAGGATGAGATTGGGGGACAGGTAATGGGGGACAGGTAATGGGGGACAGGTAATAGGGGACAGGTAATGGGGTAGCAAACAGACAGATGGTTCTAGAGAGGTGACACTCCAAAATTAAATGGGCCGGAAATTTACACTTCAAGTCCCACTCCAACTCTCTCACAATGACCACTCCGTCCTTCACTTGATGTCTTAAGTAGAACATTAAAGAGAATTTCCTCTCTCTCTCTCTCTCTCGCTCTCCCTCTCTCTCTCTCTCTCTCTCTCCTCCAACGTGTCTCAATTACTACCTCTCCTTACCTCCCTCTCTCCTTTCACCCTCCTCCTCCTTCCCCTATCCCCTCTCCCATCCTTCTCTCCACCTCCTCTTCCTCCTTCTTACCTTCCTCTCCTACTAATCTTTTACCTCCTTCCCTCCCTCCTACCTCTCCTACCGACTCAGAGTATAAAGAAATTTGCGTATAAAGTTTTTGTATAAATCCACAGAGAAGCTTTAACTCTCGTTGGGAAACCAGACAGACAGACAGACAGGCAAGACAGACAGACAGGCAAGACAGACAGACTAGGAGAGACAGTCAGCACCAACTAGATGTTACACCCCGTTAGGCCTTTGTGGTGGGAGGGAAATTAACAAGTAGGTTTATAGGTGAACAATAGGTGCACACAGGTAAGGTCGATCTTATATACTCCTGGTGTAATGGTGATTTAGACAGGTGTAACTAGATTGGTGGTGGTGGTGGTGAGAGTGGTGGAGATGGTGAGAGTTTTGGTGGTGGTGAGAGTAGTGGAGATGGTGAGAATTTTGGTGGTGACAGTGGTGGTGGTGGTGACAGGAGTGGTGGTGACTGTTGTGATGCTGGTGGTGGTGACAGTGGTGGTGGTGGTGGTAATGGTGGTGGTGAGAGTGGTGGTGGTGTTGGTGGTGGTGAGAGCCGTGGCAGGTGGTGGTGACATTGGTGGTGGTGGTGACAGTGGCGGTGGTGAAAGTGGTGGTGATAGTGATGATTTTTTATTTTGCTGCTTGCAGCGGCTACTTTATTGTGCACCCCACACTCATCCTGTGAGCGGTAGCGCAAAAGGATTACAGAGTAGGGTTTACAAAGGGTCATAATAATTAACCCCGTTGTCAGGATATTATGGCACTGAAAGTTACACAGTATTTCATTTACATTATTTGTTTAGTTCTATACATAAAGGGTAACTTATTCACATATGCGTGAGAACAGGCGTGTGAGGCAGTATGTCTGGCCTCACACTTTGTTATTCACATTTACGTGAGTAGTGGTGGTGGTCATGGAGTAGTGGTGAAAGTGGTGGTGATGGTGGTGGTAACAGGAGTGGAGTGTTGGTGGTGGTGACAGGAGGGTGATTGTTGTGTTGGTGGTGGTGGTGACAGTGGCGGTGGTGACAGTGGTGGTGGGTGGTGATGGTGGTGGTGGTGATTGCTGCGCTGGTGGTGACAGGTAGTGGTGGTGACAGTGGTGGTGGTGGTGGTGACAATGGTGGTGACAGTGGTGGTGGTGGTGACGGTGGTTGTGGTGACAGTAGTGGTGGTGGTGACAGTGGTGGTGGTGGTGGTGACGGTGGTGGTGGTGACGGTGGTGGTGGTGACAGTGGTGGTGTTAGTGGTGACGGTGGTGGTGTTAGTGGTGGTGGTGGTGGGGACGGTGGTGGTGGTGGTGGTGGTGAGACGGTGGTGGTGGTGACAGTGGTGGTGGTAGACAGTGGTGGTGGTGGTGACTGGTGCTGGGTATTGCGGCTGTAGTTTGCTACTGATCTCAGTGTGAGAAAATTTTATTTCAATCAAGTGTGTGGTGGTGGTGGTGACAGTGGTGGTGGTGGTGACTGGTGCTGGGTATTGCGGCTGTAGTTTGCTACTGATCTCAGTGTGAGAAAATTTTATTTCAATCAAGTGTGTGTATGTATGTGTGTGTGTGTGTGTGTGTGTGTGGTGTGTGTGTGTGGTATGTGTGTGTATGTGTGCGCACGCGTGTGTGTGTGTGTGTGTGTGTGTGAGGGGCAGGGCAGGGGATCAGCGGACATGGTTGTGTGGAGGCAGGGAAGCCTTGAGCCATAACTCTCCCTTCACAACCTCTCACACGCCCGGTAGAAGGAGGAAACTTCATCATGTAATCCCAAGTTTTAAAGAAACCTTAAAATTTATCGAGACATTATGTCGAAGCCGTAAAAATCTTGAGTCTCTCCGCGAGGCCAAGTAACTGATGACGCCAATTGACGCTCTATGACGAGGAACTGGATAATAAGATATCAGTTTCCCTCATTTGCATCTGTAGGAGGAGGATGGTAAGTGTAGCGACGCGTGCGCCGCCCTGCCTCCCGCGACCCTCCCTGCCGACCCCGCATACAATATTGACAACGACCTTTATCCTGACCTGATTGTCTGAGCTGGCGGTGTTTCCTCACGCTGACTTGCGCGCCTCCATCCTCGCCACCACACACACACACACACTCTTCACCTCGCTGCTACAATTAACCAAAAGATGTGGTCTTACTTAAGTACCCTTGATTTTTTTTTATAGAGTTGAGTACCATTCCTAGCGGTACTGTGTGAATTTTGTTTATCTTGACGCTTCTTATCGCAGTAGTAGTAGGTGCAGGTGGCTGGGTGATCGGTCGTCCACTCTACTTTGTACTTGACCTCCGCCGTCATCATCTTTCTCACCGTCTTGTGGCCTCCGGACTTTTTAACCTCCTGACACGACCCGGCTCCTATCCCCCGCTGTACAGAGGCTGCTAATCAAACCCCTCCTCCATGATCTATACCACTTTAACTAAACACCGATGTTTGGACGTCAGGACTACCACGGCTCCTGCATTCATAGCTCTCTCTTCCGCATACCTGGAACATATTTAAACATACAACGTTCATGGCCCTCTTATGTACACTCTCAACATTCATGGCCCTCTTATGTACTCTCTCTCTCTCTCTCTCTCTCTCTCTCTCTCTCTCTCTCTCTCTCTCTGTTTATTCTTCCCGTCTCACCTTTCATGGTCTCCTTTACGCTTTCGTTACTCCGCCAGTCTTTTCTCAGCTTGAAGTTCTGTGGTGGTGGTGGTGGTTGGTGGTGGTGGTGGTGGTGGTGGTGGTGGTGGCGGTGGCGGTGGTGGTGGTAGTGGTGGTGGTGGTGGTTGGTGGTTGGTGGTTGTGGTGGTAGATCAGTCCGGCCATTCACCTTCTCACGTATTACATTACTACAAAACAACCACTATTAACATGACTTCTCTTCCACGCATTCTCACTAGATTCTACAACCACTGCATTCCATTCATTCCACTCAACTAGGCCATTACATTAAGCTCTTCATTCCCCTAATACACGCTCTGGTAACGATGGTAATACATGTCTCCCCACGCCATACCATCTGAGGAATATATTACAGTACTTAATTTATCATCATTGTTTAATTCTCTCTCAGTCTCAGTCACTCGTCATCACACCTTCAGTCAAATCAAACTAATGTCTCTCTTTTCACTGTGTTACGTCAGAAAATACTAAGCTTATTCTACAACTCTTTTATTAACTAACCACAATAAACACCTTGGAGGTAAATCTCAGTTATATAAGTTTAATTTCGATATCAATTATACGACAATGGCTACCGACACATCCTCAATATCAAGTACAGTATACGACAATGGCTACCGACACATCCTCAATATCAAGTACAGTATACGACAATGGCTACCGACACATCCTCAATATCAAGTACAGTATACGACAATGGCTACCGACACATCATCAGTATCAAGTACAGTATACGACAATGGCTACCGACACATCCTCAATATCAAGTACAGTATACGACAATGGCTACCGACACATCCTCAATATCAAGTACAGTATACGACAATGGCTACCGACACATCCTCAATATCAAGTACAGTATACGACAATGGCTACCGACACATCCTCAATATCAAGTACAGTATACGACAATGGCTACCGACACATCCTCAGCCATCAAAACAATCGTTCTAACATACTGTCTTGACTAACGTTTGGTTCAGACAGGCGAGGGGTTGTGTGGATTAAGAATAAGTAAAACACAGGAGTAGAAATTAATCTGCGATACACTGAGGATAGAAAGAAGTAAAATAATTACCTGAAGATTAGACACCCCAGTTTATTTTACCTGAGGAGTAATCACCCTAACACTCACCTGACCCACCAATTAGCGCCAGGGTGGTTAATCTTTAGGTAGTTTAAATAAAATACCATTACTTCCCATATATATATATAAAGTAGGGTTCTCAAAACAACTTGACGATACTAGAAAACGATGATAAACACAGGAGTTGGATGATGATGTATAATTAAAGTTTCGTAAGACTGGAAAAAAAAATATGATTGTGGTGTAAAGTTGATTGTGGATCGGCTAGCAGAATGTGCCATCTTGTGACGGTCTACAAGAAGACTCAAGAAACGTATAGCTCTCGTACTATTAGTTAAATTCACCACCGTTGTTTAAGACAGTGTAAACAAGACCTAAAGATAATAAACAAGTGATGTAAAAAATAACATAAACTCAAGAGGCTAGGCGAACACAACACACTCTCTCCTATTGCTCAAGTTTCTCTGATTTGAATCGAGTTTGCGGGAATACCTGCAGGCTGGCGGCACACCACGTTCAGAATACGTTCATCTTGTGATTCTGTAACTCAAATACAGTTTATTATTGTATTTACCTATTACAGTTACACGTTTATATTAGACGAAATAGAAACGCTTCACACTATTGTTCCATTATACTGAGTGTTTTATTTAACATATTGGCCTCTTCAGTGTCATTTCTTGGCAATTATGAAATATTTACTGGCTTACAACAGCAGCAGCAGCAATTATGATATATTTACTGGCTTGCAGCAGCAGCAGCAGCAGCAGCAACAACAATAATAATAATAATAATGACCTTTTAAAGTATGTCATGGTTGGCCCTCGTGTTGGCTGGCCTGCTCTACAACTGCCACACCAGTTTTAGTTAACGAGCTGTATGAAACAGTGTCAATATATAATTATCCAAAAAGGCCTGATACCTCACCAACCGCACTGGAACACGATCCGCTAATCGATTAACATCCAGGTTCCCAATTACTGTTAGGTTGACAAGAGGCAAAATTGGCGTAAAGGAGCATGTCCTATTGCCCATGCTGTCATTTTACCTGAGGAACGAACCTAGAACCACCAGGTTGCGAAGCGAGCATGCTGACCATTACACCACAGGTAGCCACGTGTAACAGTATGGTGACTCACAACATATCGAAACAATACCACAAAGTTACTCATGTTTGTGTCACCTCCACACACATCACACGCACTGAACCACGAACACAACACATTGTACCTAACCTAACCTAACCTAACCTAACCTAACCTAATCCGACCCCCAAGCAGAGTTAGGTGTGGTTAATCTTCAGATAAAATAAGTTATGGGGGGGGGGGAGGGGGACAAATCTTAACTCTTTAGGTAATCCGATCACGACCATGGGAGTTAATCGTATCTACACAACATAACCCCTTTAAAAGTAGTATCGCTGTAAGGGATTTATTCTGGCTAACACTAGACGCTGTTATTGAGCTGAGAGGAACCCCTACCACTCACTGGGTTAATACTGCGTGACCAGAGGAGGGGAAACTCTACTGTTCCCTGTGTAATATAGAGACCAAAGACGCCTCAATCAGGGCATATAGTACACTACTCTACAGTTAACCCTTGAGTGTGGAGACAATAGTGGTAGAGAGATGAGTAGGTGGATGGAGTTAGGTGGAGTGTGGGTGAGTACGTGTGGAGTTAGGTGGAGTGTGGGTGAGTACGTGTGGAGTTACGTGTGGAGTTAGGGTGGGTGAGTGGGAGAGTGTGGGTGAGGTGTGGGTTAGTGTGGGTGAGGACGTGTGGAGTTAGGTGGGTGAGTACGTGTGGAGTTAGAAGTGTGGGTGAGTGCGTGTGGAGTTAGGGGGTGTGGGTGGTACGTGTGGAGTTAGGGGAGTGTGGGTGAGTACGTGTGGAGTTAGGGGTGTGGGTGAGGACGTGTGGAGTTAGGGGGGTGTGGGTGGTACGTGTGGAGTTAGGGGGAGTGTGGGTGAGTACGTATGGAGTAATTGCGAAGTGGAACAACTGAAGGGGAGTACCTATGACTGACTGAGAATGAAGTATCCCGAGCGCTGGGAACACATGGGCAGATTGGACACCTACTTATCAAATGGTGTACCAAACAAACTTTACCATAACTAAGACTTGTGTTTCCCAGATGCTAAAAAAAAAAAAATATGGGACAACTTCTCTTGCAATCTTGTTATCATAATGTTCCTCCTTAACAGTGTATTGGTATTAACTTGAGTGTCGCCTTGTTAAGAAATTCCCGAGATGGTTGCGAACTTCGTCACGTGTAATGTTGTTAAAGGTATAGGAGCTCTCTCTCTCTCTCTCTCTCTCTCTCTCTCTCTCTCTCTCTCTCTTTCTTTCTCTCTCTCTCTTTCTCTCTCTCTCTCTCTCTCTGGTATATCATCGCCCTCACTCTCACGATCGATAGACACAATTACTTACACTCAGTGACCACGCTGTTTGCGGTCTCTAACTCGTGTAATAAAACCCAACACTCATGGCACGAGGTGTTGCTTACACATGAACGAGAACTGAGCAAACACACACACGCGCAGGCACACACACAAACACACACATACACATACACACACATACACACACACCACTACCTCCATATTTGACTTCATGAGGTTTCAGATCAAATGGGCCACAGGATTAACTAATAGGACTCGAGCCTTGTAGACTTAGGGCCTATTAGAACTGGGGTCCCTTAGAACTGGTGCCCATTAGAAGTGAGCGATGTCATGAAGCACTTTGGTAAAGAGAATCATTTAAGTCATCTCTTTTCATCTCTGTTTACGTTTTGTTTCCAATCATGATTTGTTTACATGCATCTCATCTCAAGTTGCCACTGCTGCCTCCTAGTCTTTTATTTTTCTCTTCCTCCCATTTACTTTTCATCAACACCAGATTATTATTTTCAGTTCATCTTCTCGACGAATCGTGTCTCCCTCTCCTCTACTTTGACGCTGTGTTCAACATTTTTTTAGTCCTTGGCACTTCCTGATCACTCAATTTTTGGTACTTCCTCATTAAAATGTTCTCTCAGTTCTTGGTATTTGATCAATAAAAGTTCTCTCAATTTTTGGTACTTCCTCATTAAAATGTTCTCTCAGTTCTTGGTATTTGCTCAATAAATGTTCTCTCAATTTTTGGTACTTCCTCATTAAAATGTTCTCTCAGTTCTTGGTATTTGCTCAATAAATGTTCTCTCAGTTCTTGGTACTATCTGTGGTATGTCTAAGTTGGCTGCAAGTATCACTAATACAAACTTCACGAAACAATACCAGGTTGAAGAAATAATTTAAGTCCAACAGACTCTCGTTCAGGACTTCATACAACATATGAATAAGGAGACCATCAGGAAACTAGGAGGCGGACCGCCGTCTCACTATCAAGCTGAATGAAGTTTTAAGAAGCTTGGAATTCTCGCATGGGGAAATAAGCGACTTAAGAGCAAAGTTGAACGTTGAAGCTGAAGTGAACCGATCACTCAGGACCCGAGTTCAACAGCTGAGCGAGAAGAACTCCAAGCTCAAGACGTAGGGTGGCGAAACGACCTCAGGTTTATCGGAGTCCTCAAAGATCCCCATGAGAGTTGATATTGATATTGAAACAGTTTATTTAGCAAGAAGAACAAAGATACAGAGTCGAAAAAAATAATAATATTAACATGGCTGAGCCAGATGAGAACCTGAGCTCTCTTGTAGGCACCTGATATATACTGTACATTTATCTCAAGGAAGTATTATGTAACATTTA
>NW_024732867.1:7884256-7901959 GCF_018991925.1 Homarus americanus | reverse complement strand
GGTAGTCAACACTGTTTGTTTACAAGGCATTCACAAGTTGACGCAACAAGCGAGCGCAAGATGACCACCGACTCTCATGTGTGAGAAGAAAACCCTGACAGATAAGACAACGGATAGTGAGTTTTGTAATGTGAATGATGGCAACAGCTGTTCTTGGACCTCACCGTTCTGTGTAACAGCTGAGGAAAATCTGGGAACGTCTCAAGGCAGATTAAGTTTAATCTGTATAATTAGATACAAATTTATAGGCCTGGTACTACAGACTTTCTACAGTAACTAGCTGTTTATTAATTATATTAGAGTGGCCTACGCTATATTAGGCCTATAGCCTACATACCGATATTATAATTGACAACATATTTGAAGCACTGAATTAATAGGCCTATTAGTACAGTATTCAGCAATTTATTTAATTAGATTGAGTGGCTTCATTACACCACACTAGACCGAGTGATATACCAGCAGCCATCTGGTGGACGTGTGGTACAATGTTTGGTTTGATCTTAAGGCGTATAGTGTTGCACTTACTGTAGTTATTTTATTCTGATAACACCAGACAAACTTACCAGCCGAGAGAAGCCTCAACCACACAGTGAGTTAATTAAAACATAATAATATTTCAGAGCAAACCAAGACCACGCAAGATGAAAAGAGAGGCGAGAAAAACTGGTGGAGGAGGACCGTCACCAAACTATCCTGATGTAACAACTAGAGTTCTGGGAATTCTTGGCTCCGAATTCGATGATCTTGGCAGTGACTTTGGTTACAGCTGTGAGTTTCCCAGAAAGCAGTGTTAGTAATCTTGAAAAATATTTATAACGTTGACGATGTTAATAGAAAATAAAATATTAAGTTTTTAGAAATAAAACTTCTTTTTCTTTCCTTTATTAAACATAATTATCATAAAAGAAATCACTGAATAAAAAAAAAAATAACGGAGGAGTCTGTGGAGGGGTGAACCAAGCTACCTCGTCAAGTTCCAATATTATTAGCGGTGTCTTGTGCCCCTTCGAACCCCGACGAGGCTGCTCACTTTTTATAATGAGTTTGACGTAGGGTGGGGAGGAGGAGCTGAACGAGGAGGGTGTTTGTACTGACTTGAGAAGGAGAAAGAGGAGGGATTTATTACTGACCTGGGGAGGATAGAGAGAGTCCATCAACACCAGCATAATAAAAATAATGAAGGGTTGTTAATTCCTCCCATATTTTTCACAGTTAGTTAAGTGACGACCAGGGAAGACTCTACCTACCAAGAGGTTCATGCTGGAAAATGGGTGGAAGGGGGAAGAGGGTGTAAGGGTGGAGGAAGGGGGATGAGGGTGTAAGGGTGGTGGAGGAAGGGGAAAGAGGGGTGTAGGGTAGGAAGGGGGATAAGGGGTGTAGGGGTAGAGGAAGGGGATGAGGGTGTAAGGGTAGAGGAAGAGGGATGAGGGGTGTAAGGGTGGAGGAAGGGGGATGAGGGGGTGCAGGGGTGGAGGAAGGGGGATGAGGGGTGTAAGGGTGGAGGAGGAAAGGGGAAGTGGGGTGTAAGGGTAGAGGAAGGGGATGAGGGGTGTAAGGGTAGGAAGGGGAGAAGAGGGGTGTAAGGGTAGAGGAAGAGGGATGAGGGTGTAGGGTGGAGGAAGGGGAAGAGGGTATGAGGGTAGAGGAAGGGGGATGAGGGTGTAGGGTAGAGGAAGAGGGATGAGGGTGTAAGGGTGGAGGAAGGGGGATGAGGGTGTAGGGGTGGAGGAAGGGGGATGAGGGTGTAAGGGGTGGAGGAAAGGGGGAAAGAGGAGGTGGGGGTAGGGAAGGGGGAGAGAGGGGTGTAGAGGGTGGAGGAGGAAGGGGGATGAGGGGTGTAAGGGTAGAGGAAGGGGATGAGGGTGTAGGGTGGAGGAAAGGGGAAGAAGAGGGTGTAGGGGTAGAGGAAGGGGATGAGGGTGTAAAGGGTGGAGGAAAGGGGAGAAGAGGGTGTAAGGGTGGAGGAAGGGGAGAAGAGGGGTGTAGGGTAGGGAAGGGAGAAGGGTGTAAGGGTAGAGGGAAGGGGAAAGAGGGTGTAGGGGTGGAGGAAGGGGGATGAGGGTGTAAGGGTGAGGGAAGGGGGATGGGGGTGTAGGGTGGAGGAAGGGGAAGAGGGTGGGGTGCAGAGGAAGGGGGATGAGGGTGTAAGGGTAGAGGAAGGGGGGATGAGGGTGTACGAGATTCAGGAGGAAGGGGATGAGGTGTACGGGTGGAGGAGGGGGATGAGGGTGTAAGGGTGGAGGAAGGGGGATGAGGGTGTACGGGTGGAGGAAGGGGGATGAGGGTGTAAGGATGGAGAAATAGATAAATATGAGTAAACACGAACACACACACACACACACACACACAGTTACTGAAGACATAATATTGGTAATTGGTCCTACTGTTCTTAATACTTTAATTGTGAGGATTATTACGCCATGTTCTCGAGGTCTTCGTCAATCAACAACCACCATCACCACCACAACAACAACCACCACCTCAATCGCAACAGTGAACACCACCGAGACAACGGCCATCACTACCATCACAACCACCACCACAGCAATAACAACCACCACAACAGGAACCACCATTATCACAACAACCACAACAACCACAACTACAATCACAACATCACAACAACCACCACTACAACAACTACCACCCCATCACCACCACAACAGCTACATCCACAACCATCACAACAACCACCACAACAGCCACCACCTCAACAACCACCACTACAACAACTACCACCTCCCTCACCACCACAACAGCTACATCCACAACCATCACAACAACCACCACAACAGCCACCACCTCAACAACTGCCACTACTACAACTACCACCTCCCTCACCACCACCACTCCAACCACAACAACTACTTTGCTGTCACTCGGAATTGAGTATGATGATCATCCAGCTATGATACAATGATACGAGTTATTAGGGATATCACCTTCGTTGGTGAGTTTTAAGGTGACTAAAGAGGCCGATACGGGACCGGCAGGGTCGATCACTGATGTTGCACGTGTGGAGGGCTACATCTAGTGCGGGAGGGGCAGCGGCAGCGTCTTACCGGCGTTGGCGCTTGTCTGACCAGGTTTGCAATCGGGCTAATTCGAAAGTACTCGTAGAGTATTGACACCTTCTTGTGTGGTGCTCCTCCAAGCGTTACGGTGTGGAGTAATCGTCTCTTAGGTGAATGTAAAGTAGCTGCTTTGGAAGTCTACTGTCGTCCATGTGGGTAACATGGCCAGTCCAATGTAGATGTTCTTGGATAATGGTAGCCTCGATGCTCCTACAGTTGGTGTAAGCAAGAATACTGGTATTTGTTCTCTTGTCTTCCTAGCGAACTCGGAGGATGGAACTTAGACTACGTTGGTGAAAGTTTTCAAGTGCCCTGAGGTGCCTCCTGTATGTGACCCATGTCTCACTGCCATATGGCAAGGTGGGAAGGACCACTACTCGACATACGTGCAACTTTGTAGATAATTTCAGCTCCCTACAGCTGAAGACACGGGTACGGAGTCTGCGAAAGGCTTCAGATACGCATCTGATCTGATGTTGAATCTCTTCATCGGTGTCCGCGGTGGTGGACATGTAGGAGCCGAGATACTGAGCTGAATGGATGGTGGAGGTGTGACTGAACCAGGGGCAGGCTAAAAGAGAATCTGAGTCTTACGTACATTCACCTAAAGGCCGAAGTCTGTATACGCATCTGCATAGGTGTTCAGGATCTCCTGTAGGTCGCGTTCAGTGTGAGCGACAAGAGTGAAGTCTGCATACTGAAATTCAGCAAGAAAGGCAGCCAAAAAAATGGAAAAGAGAGTTGGTGCCAGCACCACAACCATCACCACAACAACCAATATCACCGGCACTCCATCCACCACCGTCTCTAACACCTCCACAACAGCCACAACCAACACCACCACAACAACGACCACCACCTACAGTACAGCTTCCTACAACATATAACTAAAAAAACAATATATACAGTATACCTTTTACCTTAACTTTCCATTGAGAGTAAAGTCTTGCTTACACCTGACTCTCGTTAGCTTAATTAAAACCTTTTGTCAGTTAGGTAAAAACTTTCTCGAGTCGTTTATGAATATTCTGAGTCGCTTATATGTTGAGTCGTTTATGAATATGTTGAGTCGTTTATGAATATGTTGAGTCGCTTATATGTTGAGTCGTTTATGAATATGTTGAGTCGTTTATATGTTGAGTCGTTTATGAATATGTTGAGTCGTTTATGAATATGTTGAGTCGTTTATATGTTGAGTCGTTTATGAATATGTTGAGTCGTTTATGAATATGTTGAGTCGTTTATGAATATGTTGAGTCGTTTATGAATATGTTGAGTCGTTTATATGTTGAGTCGTTTATGAATATGTTGAGTCGTTTATGAATATGTTGAGTCGTTTATGAATATGTTGAGTCGTTTATGAATATGTTGAGTCGTTTATGAATATGTTGAGTCGTTTATGAATATGTTGAGTCGTATATGGATTTCTTAAGCTATTATTTGTTTTCAGTCGTCTCTCAGATATTATGGAATTCATCTTTTCTTGTCGGTTAATGTTATATTTCTTCATATGTATTAATTACTAATTCCTTACGTTTAATGGCGACACCTAGAGTAAGATAAAAAAAAAAGACAGTAAAATACCTTAACCTTGTGGGATTACTAACATGATTTAACCCTTGAGATAAAGCGACCGGATCCTTTTAAGATATCTCAACCCTTTGAATAAAATGAAACTTTTCCCTTGTGTAAGACGGCTCTGTGCTGTAAGGGGATACTGAGTCATGAAATTACAGGGTATAATAGTGCCACAATGTTGTATCAGTACAGGCAGAAGTTAAAGGGTACTGACGTCCTGTGAGATTGAGGAACAGAAAATGGATGCTGTTGGCGTGAGGGATGTGACCAGATGGCGGGGGTAATACAAAACAGATTTGGGGTCTTGTTGGGGGACAGGATTACCTTAGTAGAGGGTGAGTGAATGACAACACGTGAGGGAACAATGTGTGTGTGTGTGTGTGTGTGTGTGTGTGTGTGTGTGTGTGTGTGTGTGTGTGTGTGTGTGTGTGTGTGTGTGTGTGTGTGTGTGTGTGTGTGTGTGTGTTAACGTGTTAGTGCTGGAAAATTTGATTTGACAGCCAACAAATTTAAACATAATTTCTGACCTCCCTGTGAGACACACTTGGCCACCTCAACCTCCCTGTGAGACACACTTGGCTACCTCAACCTCCCTGTGAGACACACTTGGCCACCCCAACCTCCCTGTGAGACACACTTGGCCACCCCAACCTCCCTGTGAGACACACTTGGCCACCTCAACCTCCCTGTGAGACACACTTGGCCCACCTCAACCTCCCTGTGAGACACACCCTGTGGCCACCTGTGAGACACACTTGGCCACCTCAACCTCCCTGTGAGACACACTTGGCCACCTCAACCTCCCTGTGACTGTGAGTGAGCCACCTCAACCTCCCTGTGAGACACACTTGGCCACCTCAACCTCCCTGTAAGAGACACACTTGGCCACCTCAACCTCCCTGTGAGACACACTTGGCCACCTCCACCTCAGCCTCCCTGTGAGACACCACACCTCAACTCCCTAGCACACCTGGCCACAACCTCCCTGTGAGACACACTTGGCCACCTCAACCTCCCTGTGAGACACACCTGGCCACACCTGTGAGACAACCTCTCCCTGTGAGACACACTTGGCCACAACCTGACACACCAACCTCAACCTCCCTGTGAGACACACTTGGCCACCTCAGCCTCCCTGTGAGACACACTTGGCCACCTCAACCTCCTGTGAGAGACACACACACTTGGCCACCTCAACCTCCCTGTGAGACACCTTGGTGAGACACACACACTTGGCCACCTCAACCTCCCTGTGAGACACACTTGGCCACAACCTCCCAGAGACACCCTTGGCCACCTCAGCCTCCCTGTGAGACACACTTGGCCACCTCAACCTCCCTGTGAGACACACTTCCCTGTGAGCCACCTCAACCTCCTGTGAGACACACTTGGCCACCTCAACCTCCCTGTGAGACACGGCCACCTCAACCTCCCTCAGAGACACACTTGGCCACCTCAACCTCCTGTGAGACACACTTGGCCACCTCAACCTCCCTGTGAGACACACTTGGCCACCTCAACCTCCTGTGAGACACACTTGGCCACCTACACCTCAACCTCCCTGTGAGACACTTGGCCACCTCAACCTCCCTCAGAGACACACCTTCCCTGTGAGACACACTTGGCCACCTCAACCTCCCTGTGAGACACACTTGGCCACCTCAACTGTGAGACACACTTGGCCACCTCCAACCTCCTGTGAGACACACTTGGCCACCTCAACCTCCCTGTGAGACACACTTGGCCACCTCAACCTCCCTGTGAGACACACTTGGCACCTCAACCTCCCCGGTGAGACACTTGGCCACCTCCAACCTCCCTGTGAGACACACTTGGCCACCTCAACCTCCCTGTGAGACACACTTGGCCACCTCAACCTCCTGTGAGACACAACAACCTCCCTGTGAGACACACTTGGCCACCTCAACCTCCCTGTGAGACACACTTGGCCACCTCAACCTCCCGGTGAGACACACTTGGCCACCTCAACCTCCCGGTGAGACACACTTGGCCACCTCAACCTCCCGGTGAGACACACTTGGCCACCTCAACCTCCCGGTGAGACACACTTGGCCACCTCAACCTCCCTGTGAGACAAGGGAATTCCAACATAGTAAAAAAAAATTTTACAATGGTTGCCATTGGGTTGTTCTTACAGAGAACAGTAGGTGCTCGTATGGGCTGGATGGTTGTAGTGTCGAAAAGCGATTCGTGGACGAGGGATCTCGGGTGGGAGCAGGAGACTCTGTCAAGGATGGTGCAGAAATTTTTCCCCAAACTTGCAAATGAGGTCATAGTGATGATCAGAGAGAGCCGAGAGGGTCAGTGTGTTGAGCGCTTCTTGATATGTGAAGTAGGAGGGGGAGAAAATAATATTGCACGCTCTCTTCTGCACTTTTTCTAGGCGTTCCGTTGTGTGGCATTTGGGGAGGAAAACCAGGCGGGAGAAGCATAGGTGAACTTGGGAAGTATGAATGTTGAGTTAGCACAGGAATTCCGAGGGTCTTGAGACAATGGAGGAGGTGGAGACGAAAGCTGGAGGATTTGACAATTGAATTGACGTGTGTTTTCCAATTCAATTTGTCATCTATAGTGACGCCGAGGAGCTTATACTGGAGTCCACAACCTGGAGTGTGTTGGGGCCGAAAGTAATGGAGGGAGGTGGGACAAGGTAAGAGGAGAGGTTGATGTGCATAACCATGGTCTTGGTATGGTTGATGGTGACATGGTTTTTGGTGGCCCAGTTTTGGAGACTGTTCAATATATTCTGGAGGGCGGTGTAGTCGGGAGCCGAATGTTCACATTTATCCCAATGGTGGAATCGTCGACACTTTTCCAGCGAGCGGGAGTTTCTTTCAGGACATCACTGATAACCACGAGGAAGCAGAGCGGCGCCATCTTGGTGCCTTGGGGGACGCCACAGGTGAATGACTGAAAGGTGGTGACAGTCCCTCGGAAGCTTACGGCTTGGCGTCGGTCACTTACGAAGTCTGTAAACCATAAAAGACTTCTCCGAAACCTGAGGTCGATAGCTTTGTTAATAATTAAATTGTGGTTGACGAAGTCGAATGACCTGGTGAAGTCAATGAAGGCGACAGTATTGGCACATGTACATTGGAATAGCGTCGGTATATGTATAAGTGTATGGATAATGTAGGTGTATCCGTTAGTAGGTGATAGTGCAGGTGTATGTACTAGTGTAGGTGAATGTATCAGTAGAGGAACTACAGGTGTACTCACTAGTGTACTGTATGTGTACCTGTTAGTGTACGGTTGGTTTATTTACTCGTGCACTGAGTTCTCTTCATCCCTATGGACGTGTATTGGTCAGTGTCAGGGGCTGTACTTAGTGTTACACATAACTGAGGAAACGGGTATATTCCCCGATATGTTTAGCAAAAATTTAAGCATTCTAAAGGAAACGGTTGACATCAACAACACGTCTCACCGCAATGGTGATATCCGAAACGTGTTGCCGAAATGAGTGTCAAGGTAAGGTTTAAAATTCAGTGGCCAAAACTAATGAGGTGTAGCCGAGGTGATCTGGCAGGGGCACGTCTCACACACCACACAGATCACTGAAACTCTCTGGGTGACACGAATGCACGTCCTTCAACTTCTTATTGATAAGACACTTGTCCTCCTTGATACTGCTAAGAGAGCGGCGGCCAAAGCTGCACGGGAAGGAAGAGAGAGAAAGAAACTCGAATTGTCGAACGGAGAAAAAATATTACTGTCAACAGCAGGTACTCACTGAGGGATCAGCACTACTGTTCCTCCTCCGGGGGGAGTCACTGCCGAAGGGGTCGTGTGAGGAGGTACCCGGGGAGGCGTGCCCAGACCTGGAGAGAGCTGAGGGCGTGCAACGGCCATGGTCATGCTGAGACTCGTACTGTGGGCTAGTGACTGTCTCAAGATCGTGTTCGGACTCGTCGAAACTGCTGCAGATGCTGACGTCGCCGCTGCCGCAGTCATCCTTCCGGTGCCGCTGTGCCGCTTCGCTCAGGTACCTGTAAACAACAGCACATGAAGTCTAGGGAATCAATCTGTGTGTGTGTGTGTGTGTGTGTGTGTGTGTGTGTGTGTGTGTGTGCACGTGTAGGGAACACAACAGAGAAAAATCTTAGGTGTATCAGTACGAAAAAGAATCGTGACAGAAGGCAAAAATTAGATCATTGTAGTCGGTATACAATTATGAGTGTATACCAGTGCATGTGTATTGTTTTCGTGTACATGTGCGGGTGACGAGTTAATAACTTGAGCAAATTGACTGTTGTCGACAAATAATCAGGCTCATCCATCTTACTCCAGCGATCACCTTATTACAGTGACCACCTTACCACAGTGACCACCTTACTACAGTGACCACCTTACTACAGTGACCACCTTACTACAGTGACCACCTTACTCCAGCGACCACCTTACTACAGCGACCACCTTACTACAGTGACCATCTTACAACAGCGACCAACTTCCTACGCAGACCACCTTACTCCAGCGACCACCTTACTCCAGCGCCCACCTTTCTACAGTGACCATCTTACTACAGTGACCACCTTACTCCAGCGACCACCTTACTACAGCGACCACCTTACTCCAGCGCCCACCTTTCTACAGTGACCATCTTACAACAGCGACCAACTTCCTACACCGACCACCTTACCGCGTCGCCCTTATGACTTCTGTTATCACTGTTAGGGAGCTACTTAACATCACGGGGAGGGGGGCAGGAGTAAGCGGGGGAGGGGAAGGAGAGAGGGTTGAGGGGGGGAGAAAGAGGGAGGAAGTTAGAAAATGATCACTCCCCTTCAGCGTGATTGGCTATCAATCATCACCGTCATTTACTCTTCAAACTTGGTTTCTGAAATCAATCTCACCTCTCACGACTGAACGAGCCTAGTGACCTGCTACTGACTGTGACAATTAGATGATGGAGGACAAGCCGGTTTTTATATTTTTTTATTCTTTCACTCCCAATTTTTTCGTTCATATCCTCGTCGTGTTAAGGAGAGAAGCATTAAGATAAAACAAATTTACAAATTAACTGTTGTTGTAAAGCGTCACTCGTCTCCTGTTTCAAGGATGGGCAGGCAGTTTGACTCCCAGTTCACCCAGCTGTAAATGGGTGCCGAGTTTACAACTTGGAGGGAGTGAGTGCGGTCGAGTGCAGTACCGACCATGCTGCTCCTTGTGTACTGAAGGCTTAGTATACAGTGTGTAGTATCCACACTGTCCCTAACGGGCAGTCACGCCTATGGGATCCACTTTAATTTTCAAAGTGCCTTTGAAATAATTTTTGGAAAAGGAGGTGAATATTTTCGAAATAACTTTAATTTTGATGAAACAATAGGAATATTAAGTTACTATCTTACAGGTGTATTATGGTGCAGTGTCCAATTGCAATGTCATTATGATTTAATGCATTTCGATATTATTTCTACCTCAATTGATGAGGTAACTATTATGAAGTGCTGGCAACGGAACATTATCTGATACACTCTACGAGACGATGGCTGTCGGTGCAAGCTGTGTCTTGGGTACTAGTGTTGGTCATGGATTTCCAGCAGAAAACACCCACTATTTGACTACCGTTGATATATTTTCACTACATTAATATCATCATATTATTCTACTAAAGATGGAGCCCAGTGATTCACCATAATTACAACAACTACCAGAAAAAATAACTGGCAACCTCACAGATACTAGGAAGGCAGGCCTACCAACTTAGTGCAGGAATAACAATTAGTGATCGGAAATATTCGTCCATTGTGACACATTGTATCGATGAGAAAAGGGGTCAATACTTTTTTGGGCAGAGTGTACAATCTATACTTTGGTTGTCATCCCCCACTTCAAAAAATAAATCCACACTCGATTTGGCGTCATTAAAACTTTCGAATTCTTCCACTTCTAATTCTGGATAGATCACAACTGACGCCATTGTTGTTTATGTCAGGGTATTGTCACCAAATTAAGCATTCAGAGACTATTGGTCTTAAACTCGTGGCTACAACACACCATCACATCTCACGACTTAACATAAATAGTTAATTTCTCTTGAGTTTTATACAGACTGTGGACGATCTTTTCTTTAATGCAAGTTGACGAGAGGGCTTGTTTTAGGCACCATAAGACATACATACATACATACATACATGGCTTCGGAGAAGTCTTATACCATGGCTTACAGAATTCCTCAGTGACCGACGCCAAGCTGTACGCTTCCGAGGGGCTGTCTCCACCTTTCAGTCACTCACCTGTGGCGTCCCCAAGGCACCAAGATGGGACCACTCTGTTTCCTTATGCTTATCAATGATGCCCTAAGAGAAACCCCTGCTCGCTGGAAATATGTCGACGACTCCACTATTGGGATCAGCATCAACAATTCTGCTCCCGACTACACCGCCCTTCAGGATTTATTGAACAGTCTCCAAAACTGGGCCACCAACAACCACGTCACCTTCAACCATACCAAGACCATGGTTATGCATATCAACCTCTCCTCCGACATTGTCCCACCCCCTTCCAGCACTTTAGGTCCCAACACACTCCAGGTTGTAGATTCCACGAAGCTCCTCGGCGTCACCATAGACAACAAACTAAATTGGAAACCACACGTCAGTGAAGTTGTCAAGTCCTCCAATTTACGCCTCCACCTCCTCCGCCGACTCAAGTCCCTCGGAGTTCCTGCACCCGAGCTCCTCAGTGTTTACTCAACATTCATACTTCCCAAGCTCACCTATGCCTCCCCCACCTGCTCTTCCTCCCTAAATGCCACACAACGTAAACACCTAGAAAAAGTGCAAAAGAGGGCATGCAAGATTATTCTCTCCCCTTCCTACTCCACATATCAAGAAGCGCTCAACACACTGACCCTTTCGACTCACACTGACCATCACCACGACCTCATCTGCAAATTTGGTAGAAGCTTCTGCACCATCCTCGACACCGGCTCCTACTACCACCTGAGATCCCTAGCCGAGAATTGCTGTTCGACACCACAACCGCATCCAGCCCATACGTGCACGAACTGATCGCTATAAGAACAGCCCAGTCCCAACCATTGTAAAAATTATCAATAACTTGTAATAAACCAGTCTATTTACTCCCAGTAAATCCTACTTCTTGCACTGTCACTATGTTGAAATGCCCTGTAGTTTGAGCTTTCCCCCATCTAGTTATTATATATCTTATTTGTATCACTTATGCTACTTGTATATTATTTGTAAATCGAAACCCATTCCCCAATTATGTAACTGTATATTTTCAACCTTCTGGCTGCCAAGCTCTTTCAAAAAATCGTTAATTATTATTATTATTATTATTATTATTATTATTATTATTATTATTATTACATACATACATACATACATACATACATACATACATACATACATACATACATACATAGAAAAAGTTGAATGGTGAATACAGAATTAAGGAATCAGAGAAAGATACAATAAGCAAACAGAAAAGATAAATAGACCCACAAAGAGCAAATAAAATTAATTAATACAGAGATAGATGGAAAAATATATAGAACTAAAAATATACAGAAAGACAGAGATACACGGACAGAAAGATTAATAGTCATACATATAAAAGAAAATAATTGTTGTGGGTGGGGGGAGGAATCGGGCGACATTAAGGAACGCTGCGTACCTCCTGGGCTTCATCGCGTCGCCGCCAGCTTCACGAGTCACTTCCTCATCCTAGAACCTCACCGCCGTCAGGAGTTCCTTCGTTACACAGTTCCTCGAAGTGGTTAGGTCAATATATCTAACTGGTTCACTTTAACTACGACATAAGGATGGATTCTTAAATGTTGCCAAGTTGTAATTTCCCCCACTAGGAGACGAAGTGACACGTTAGCCGCGGGTCAAAGATAAATTTTCAGACTGGTTGATCAAATTTCACTTAACCTACGACATAAAGAAGCAGTTATCTTAAACACATAACAGAGTGTCTCAAAAAATATATACTCCCTGAGGAATCATTAATGTTTTATAATTATACTTGATTTTGTTTTCCATTTTGTAAGCAGCGTATATTCAAACAGCTTTTACCATAACACAATAAACTTGAACACAATTCCCATCTGAAATATTAATGATGTATATTTCATTTATCAAAGATTGTACAGGTTTTGGGGGAAGGAAGGTGGGGAGGAGGGGTAAAATAATAATACACAGTGACTAAAAAAATTAGGACATCCTGTGGTTCTGTTTCATAACTAACGGAAGTAACACAAAATGGAGACAACATTGCAACGAGACTCATTGTTGTGTAAGATCTTTTCAACAGTTCGTAACGTACAGTCGTGAACAGAAGTCCTGTCGCCCCTTCTACTGCTCCTCGAACCCTGAGATTCAGACTAATGAATCCGAAGCATTTATGGGCAGAATAATGCACCAGTGTCTACTGCTTCGGGTTCATGAGTCTAAATCTCTTGGTTCGCGAAACAGCACAAGGGGCGACAAGACTTCTGTTCACGACTGTACATATAGTATAAAACAAAGTCATGCTAAAATTAACGTCATTATCAAGGGACTAATCCCTGATGGAGGAGAGCTGGCGATGAGGAGGGCTGGTCTGATGACAGCCCTCAACTGAGTCTTAAATACACTTAATGTAACATTTTCTTCACTTTTAATTTCACATTATCTGGGTTCTCTATATCCGTATAATATATATTCATTTTATCACATCTTCTCTACAAATCTAAATTCAAAATTCAAAATTCATAATGTTTGGGTGTGCAATTTTGTTACTTTTAGGAACACAGAGTGGTGTGCAGGTTGCCGCATCAAAGTACGTGGGCCCGATAAAGGTGATGCCGAAAGTTAACTTCGGCGTGTACCTCAACCCCCAGGAAATGATCTACACCAGAACCTACGATGAACCCTCGTTCAAGTACTCCTTCCATGACAACTTCGTGCGCCATGTCAACGGAACTAATGTGAACTTCTTCGGCGTTAAGTCGATGGCCTGGCCTAACTGGGTAGCCATTCGACTGCACGACTCTCTGGGCAAGCACCCGGAGATTGAGTTCACCATCGGGCGTGTGGAGAAGGGCGAGGTGGGGTGCTGGACCACAGTGGTGACGACGGGAAATCTCAGCGAGGCCCGCCACTGCTCACCCCTCACTTACAACAACTTCAGCTGGTACACGCTGGAGACAACCAACAACCATATGGCCGTATATGAACAGGGGGCTTATTACCCTATTACAGAAATAAATAATTACTATATCAATAAGGCCATAAACTTCAACACGTATACCCAGTTCACCGTCAGGTCAGATAAACCCTCATTATGGGACTTCCAAGGGTACGAGATAAACCCAGACAGCCTGAAGCCAACTTATGGTATTCATCCCTTTCTCGATCGCGCTCTCAAGCCCATCAGCAAAAATTACAAACAAGTAGCCGATTTCCTTTACTTCTGTGATTTCGCTGAAAAGGTCGAAAAAGAGGACAATCCTCTCGTACAGCGAATTGTTAAGTATAAGTCTTTGAGTTTCAAATACAATTTCTGTATAGAAACAGACCCGTACAAACAGGCCTTCAGCAAATACCGAGCCCTTATGACGCTGTACAACATGGCCCACGTCAACACCACCACAGA
This sequence comes from Homarus americanus, assembly GCF_018991925.1. Lineage (NCBI taxonomy): Eukaryota > Metazoa > Arthropoda > Malacostraca > Decapoda > Nephropidae > Homarus > Homarus americanus. The sequence continues at coordinate 7,887,674 of NW_024732867.1, read as the reverse complement.
AGATGCAGTTCATTTTCTGAAATACGTGTATAAACTAAATTGATTGTGCTGGTGGCATGCCTCTCTCAAGAATATTTCTCTCATAAATGAAACATTTTTTTATGCAAAAATTGACCAGATAAAACTCGTTTAATTTGTAAAGTATCTCTCAACATCCAGTAATTCATGTCTCTTCTATCCTGGTGCTGTTCCACCTAACCTCCTATGTTTCAGGCTAAACTTATTATCACATGAAGGATTTGTGTTCTCTCACAGAGAACCAGATCATGGTCAAAACTTAGTATGGATAATGTATTTTGTGACCACCTACTCCAGGACCACTTTACTTCAGTGACCACTTTACTCCAGTGACCACTTTTCTACAGTGACCACTTTACTCCAGTGACCACTTTACTTCAGTGACCACCTTACTCCAGTGACCACTTTTCTACAGTGACCACTTTACTCCAGTGACCACCTTACTTCAGTGACCACTTTACTCCAATGACCACCTTACTTCAGTGACCACCTTACTCCAGTGACCACTTTACTCCAGTGACCACCTTATTTCAGTGACCACTTTACTCCAGTGACCACTTTACTCCAGTGACCACTTTACTCCAGTAACCACCTTGCTCCAGTAACCACCTTGTTCCACTAACCACCTTGCTCCCGTGACACTACTCCAGTGACCACCGCCTCAAGTGCACTACCAGTGACCACCTTACTCAGTGACCACCTTACTCCAGTGACCACCTTACTCCAGTGAGCCTCTCCAGTGACCCTGCTCAGTGACCACCTTACTCCAGTGACCACGCTTGCTCGGTGACCACCTTACTCAGTGACCACTTGCTCAGTGACCACCCTGCTCCAGTGACCACCTGCTCCAGTGACCACCCTACTCCAGTGACCACTGCCCATTGACCACCTTATCGATGACCACCTTACTCAGGCATTTTTATACTACAGTGACCGCCACTCCAGTGACCCACCCTCTTCAGTGACCACCTTACTCCATTGATGCCCTTACTGCAACCACCTTACTACAGTACCGCACTCCAGTGACCACCCACCTTTCCAGTGAGCCTGCCACTCCAGTGACCACCCTACTTCAGTGACCACCTTACTCAGTGACCACCTTACTACAGTAATACCTTACTCCAGTGACCACCCTACTCCAGTGACCACCCCTACTCCAGTGACCACCTTACTACAGTGACCACCTTACAGTGACCACCTTACTACAGGTGATCCTTACTACAGTGACCACCTTACAGTGACCACGCTACAGGCAGCCACCTTACTACAGTGACCACTTACTCCAGTGACCACCTTTTCTGATGACCACCTTACTACAGTGATCACCTTACTACAGTGATCACCTTGCTACATGACACCTTACTGTGCCTTACTACAGTGATACACCTTACTACAGTGACCACCTTACTACAGTGACCACCTTACTACAGTGATCACCTTACTACAGTGATCACCTTACCGATGAATCACCCTTACAGTGACCACCTTGCTGATGATCTTGCCGATCACCTTACTACAGTGACCACCTTACTCCGTGATCACCTTACTACAGTGACCACCTTACTCAGTGATACACCTTACTCCAGTGACCACCCTACACCGTGGGCCACCCCTACGCCAAAGTGACCACCTTGCTCGAGCAATACCTTACTCAAGTGACCACCCCTACTCTAGTGACCACTTTCTCTGGTGACCACCCCCTTGCTCAGTGACCACCAGTAAGCCACCTTACTCCAGTGACCACCTTATAGTGGTGCCTACAGTGACACCTTACTCAGTGACCACCTTATCCAGTGACCACCTTCACTGCAGTGACCCTGTACTCCAGCGACCACCTTACTACAGTGACCACCTTACTCAAGTGACCACACTCCAGTGACCACCCTCTCCAGTGACACCTTCCTCCAGCGACCACCTTACTACAGTGACCACCTTTCAGTGACCACCTTGCTCCCAGTGATGCCTCCTCCCAGTGACCACCTTACTCCAGTGACCACCCCTTACTCCAGTGAATACCCCATACTCAGTGATACTATCAGTGACCACATACTTTGGTGACCACCTTCTCCAGTACCACCTTACTCCAGTGACCACCCCTATCAGTGATACCTTACTCCAGTGACCACCTTACTACAGTGACCACCTTACCTGCAGTGACCACCTTACAGTGACCACCTTACTCCAGTGACCACCCCTTACTACAGTGATACCTTACTCCAGTGAGCCTTCACCTTGCTACAGTGACCACCGCTGCTCCAGTGATCACCTTACTACAGTGACCACCTTATGGGCCACCTTACTCCAGTGACACACCTTACAGGCCACCTTACTCAGTGACCACCTTACTACAGTGACACATACTACAGTGACCACCCCATGCTCCAGTAGACCACCTTGCTCAGTGATACATACTACAGTGACACCTTACTCAGTGACCACTACTCCAGTGACCACCTTCTCCAGTGACCACCTTACTACAGTAAGCCACCTTGCTCAGTAAGCCACCTTGCTCAGTGACCACCTTACTACAGTGATCTTTATAAATGAACACACCCTCGATGATCGCATACTACAGTAGACACCTTACTGCAGTGACCACCTTATCAGTGACCACCTTACTACAGTGACCATTACTCCAGTGACCACCTTACTACAGTGACCACCCTTAGTGACCACCTTACTGTGATCTTACTCCAGTGACCACCTTACCCAGTGACCACCTTACTACAGTGACCACCTTTCTGTTACTCCAGTGACCACCTTACTACTTACTCCAGTGACCACCTTACTACAGTGACCACCTTACTCCAGTGACCACTTTACTAGTCAAAAAATTCAAACTCTAACGTTGAAGGTAAATAACGGATATACTGTACTTGTTTATTGTATGTGTATCTAACACGTGTCTCTATCCCTTGCTGCTGCTAAAAATAACAACAAAAATAATAATAATAACAATAATAATAATAATACATTACTACTACTACAAATAATAATATTAATAATAATAATAATAATAATAATAATAATAATAATAATAATAATAATAATAAATAATAATAATAATAATAATAATAATACAATAATAATAATAATAATAAATAATAATAATAATAATAATAATAATAATAATAATAATAAAAATAATAATAACAATAATACATAATAATAATAATAATAATAATAATAATAATAATAATAATAATAATAATAATAATAATAATAATAATAACAACAATAATAATAATAATAATAATAATAATAATAACAATAATAATAATAATAATAATAATAATAATAATAATAATAATAATAATAATAATAATAATAACAATAATAACAATAATAATAATAATAATATCACTACAACTACTACAAATAATAATAATAATAATAATAA
>NW_024732867.1:7879824-7884156 GCF_018991925.1 Homarus americanus | reverse complement strand
AGGCGTGGTGTTTGCCCTTGCATTTGGCACACTTGGGGGCAATTTTTTCCCTATTCTTCAACTTGGTGAGACAGGAGTGCGTGCCGTACTTCTGTGCGCAGACGGCTCAGGTTTCCTTGTACAGTGGTGCCTCGGTTAACGAAATTTCGGTTAACGAGCTGCCTCCCATAAGATTCTTAAATTCGGTTAACAAGCAGCCCCTTGGTTAACGAATTTCTTACGAGCCGACCTCAACATGTTTTTGCTTGCACTGGCCGGTCAACCAGCTGTAGTATTAGTCCGCCAATACATAAATCGGCTCTAGGGCTTAAATTCCTTTCTATTTTTGTATATATCAAGAAGTTTATACTATTCAATAATTTTAAAAGTTTGATATTCAATTTTTTAGTCATTTTAACGATTATTGAACATAATTGAAGGTAAAGTGACTAGTTTAATGCGCGGCATCCAGCCTCTTAACACAGCAAACAGGCGTTAGTCTCTCTCTGTTTTCACTGGAGGTAACATTTTGCTTGAGACTCTCTTCAACTAAACGCTTTTTTTCTGTGTTTCCAAGCAAATTATTGGTCATTTTGAAATATATTTTACATATTGACAATATATAATGCAGTGCAGTGTTGATTTAAAGAAAATAATCTTGAAATACACCAAGAGAACTAAAATTTTATGGGTGAAATGGTGCCATGGGGTGACTTCTCTTCCACCCCAATGCCTTCTCTTCTTCCTTCTCCTCCACCCCCATTCTAATTCCCATAATCATCATCATCCAGGAGCCTTCTACATACACACCTCAAAGTAAGTGTACTTTTCTACCTTTTTTGTTGAATTTAGGCAATTTTCGGTGAGCTGGAACCAAAAACCCATTGAAACAATGGTTTCGGTTAACGAGTTTTTCGGTTAACGAGCAACCTGCTGGAACGGATTGTGCTCGTTAACCGAGGGACCACTGTATGTGCACCTCGTCTGGTGGTGCCCGTATTTCTGGCATCTGAAGCACCGCAGGGGCTCCGGGGCGAAGGGCCTCACTTCGTAGATCCCCCAGGTGCTGGTGGGTGGACCGTAGTGCGTTATGAGCACTTGTTTTGTGGTGGCCGTCTTGTCGGTCGCGGGAGAGCATCTCTCGGCTTTTAGGATCTTCGGATGGTTCTCCAGAGGTTCGAGGGGTAGCTCCTTTGGGTATCGAAGGACTACCGACTTCATCAGCTTCTGGGCGGGGTCCAGCTTGGTTAATGCAATGGTGGTGGTGTTTTATTCTTGAAGCTGGCAATTGTTTTTGTGAGTCATGTGTAGTTATTGGAGCAATTAGTGGGTCGTTATTGTCTAACGTGTTGAGGTTGATTGTCCTGGATTGTTGCCATTTGTCTGTGTTTTGGTTCAAGTGTGTTTCCACCAAGTGTTCTGTTTCTCTGCAGAAGTTTCGGTTGTCCTCATCCGTGATTTGGTAGATGCTGCTCCAGAATGTTCTGAATATTGGTTCCTTGAGTTTAGGTTCTGTAATCTTCTTGCCATTGTTGTCTATAAGGTAGCTGCTCTCCTTTGAGTTGGTTCCCATGAGATTTTTTACTTTAGTCCAGAAGGCTTTTGGGTTTTGTAGTCATCTTGTGTGTTGGTTATTAGCTGGTTCCATTTCTCGCTGTGTTTTACTTTGCATCTTTCTATTAATTCTTCTTTGAGATTTCTATACAATACAGTAATGTGTGGGCTCCAGCCGTATGTTTTTATAAATTCATGTACTGTAGGTTGGTGAATCTGGTTTGGATGATTTTTTCTTGGTGTGTTAGTTGTACATATGGTAGTGTGTGATATGTTGTTTTTCATGGCTGTTATGATTTTCGAATACCAGGCTTCTAAGGCAATATCGATCTCATTGGTGTTTTTGTTGTGGAGAGTTATTGTTTCGTCGGTGTTGAGAGCTATTTTGAAACTTTCCCAGTTAGCTCTAATAAATGAATATCTTGGTGTCGAGGGAATTTGTATTGGAGATGTGGAAATAGTTGCTATTATGGGTATGTGGTCACTGGTGCTGGCGGGTCCAGGTTTTATGTGTGTGTGAAAATGGTGGTGTCTGTTTGTCAGAATTATGTCGGGATTCCCAGAGTTTCCCTGTGTTATGAATGTTTGAAAGTCTGGGCCTAGGTGTGTAATGCTGCACTTGCTCAATTAGGTTGTGCAGTACTACTCCAGCAGGGTTTCTGTTGTGACGTCCAAGGGTTGGGTGTCAAGAGTTCAGATCGCTTAGGAAGTATGCCGGGCTGTTTCACCTGATTAGTTTTAGGAGGTCTCCTGTCGGGAATATTGGTCTTCTGAATGGTAGGCAGTGGCGGACTGGGTCAAAAATTTCTACCGGGAAAACTTTTAAAAGGGCCCACTGAAAAGGGTCCAAAAGAGCCCACTTAATCCCAAACGTAGTCAAAGGAACCATCACTTTGCGGCCCACAGGGAAATTTCCCAGTTCCCAGTGGGCCAGTCCGCCACTGAATTGGTAGGTATGATGTTCCTATTATTTTTGGTCCTTTGGTGGTGTTTATTTCTACTGCCAGGAAGTAGTCAATTATTTTGTGTTGAATCGTTCGTTTAATTGCTATTGCTGTCCCGTCGTGTAGTTCTTCGTAAATGTTACTTTGGTAGACGTGATAATTAAATATTTTTATTTTTTCGTTGTGTTTTCGCCCGTGTGCGTTGATGAGAATGATGTTTGGGTCTATTGTGCTGTATATGTTAATGAGTTCTGTTTTCCTCGCCAGAGTCCAGACAAGAACGTTGTGTTGGATTGTCTTTTATGATTTGTTTTGTATAGTCGTGGATCCCAAGAACTTGGTGCAGGGTGTTTGCTGGCTCGTGTATCTCCTGGCGAGTGTCTATTTCTTTATTCCTTTAGTCCCGTTCTGATTTTCTTAAACTTAGTTAAGTCTATCTTTTCAATTTTGATATATTTGGTGTTTATTAGTCCTGCATTTATCAACGTTTCTATGTAGGATTCTTCTACCCTGACATCTTTGTAGGTGAATTTGACTGTGCCTTCCTTGATTTCCTGCAGAAGTCTATCATTTGATATTGTAGGTGGTGTGTTAACTGAGTAGAGACGGATACCGATCTCATCTCCTAGGTCTGCTGCCTGCACTTTGTTTGGTGAAGATGGGGGAGGACGATGGCCAGTGTGGGATTATTTTCCTGTTTTCACTTTGGTTGGGTCAGCTTTGGCAGTTTGTGGTTTCTCTGAGTAAATGGGCATCCTCTCTGAAAATTTAACTACTGTATTTGCTATAATCACAGCCCTAAAACTTGTTGAAGACACTGCCACTGACAGTCTAATCATTATCGACTCTTTATCCTCACTACTTGCTCTTTTTATCCTAAACTCAGATTGTCACTCACTCGTCTCTGAAGCCAGACATAAGCATATACAGGGTATGAGTTACGTGGTGCAAAAAATTCAGCCACTCATCAATTAGAATAAAAAAGTGACGTATCACAGTCACACCCCTGTTAGAGGGACAGTTCACGGTGAGTCTTTGTCAGACTCGGTCACTATGGAGGAAACATTCATCCACAAACTCCTCAACTGAAGGAGCTTGATAGCTACTTGGTATGACCAGAGGAAGGAATGGAGCTACTGATGTGTTTCCCAACATTATGTGACTTATCTCTGAAGCTTAACGCCCCACTACCTGCATCTGCTGCTAGTGAGCGTCTGTTTAGTCATGTTGGGTCTATTATTTATTATTAATTAATTTATTACACCCCTGGGGGCAACACACCTAGTCACAAGATCATGCTCTCAGACACTAATACATTGGTACTCATGTCTCACAGGACACCCTATGACTTTTGATATGGATACAATATTGATATGATTTAAGGACATTGGGAGTTAGCACCCACCAAAGCCTGGGTAGCGTACAAGAATTAAATCTAAATTATTACGAACAAGTAGGTAGTGACATACAGTGGTTAGTGACTCTCCCTGTTGTAGGAGGTCCCTGACAGTGGGACAGTCTAGACAAGAGTGTTGGGAGGGGAGGGAGGAGGAGGGAGAGGCGAGAGCACAGGCAGGCAGGCGGGTGGGGCGAATCTAAAAATAGCGTCGAGCCGGACACTCTCTGCGTAATGGGGTTCACGCACCGTGTAATATGAGCACGTTAGGTTCCGGCAGTGCACCGCGTAAATGTGGAAACGCGGAATGTGGGACCGCGTAAAGCGAGGGTTGACTGTAATAGTAATAAAGAACCATAAATAAATGCAAAAAAAAAAAAATCAAGAGTGAGAAACAATATATGTACTGTATGTTGTGTTGTTAACATACAGGCAATTAAAACTTCTAATAATTACTTA
>NW_024732867.1:7869254-7879725 GCF_018991925.1 Homarus americanus | reverse complement strand
GAGAGCAAGGGGGCACGTCCTCACTCAGTGAAGTCGCCACAGTCTGTGTGTGTGTGTATGTGTGTGTGTGTGAAGTATCTGTGTGTATGTAATGTACAAATGTGTACGTGATGTGTCTGTGGGTACGTGATGCGCCTGTATGTGACCTCGCAGCCATACCCACAATCCTCGGGGTTCCTTAAGTCATGACCCCGTGACCTGACCTAGTCTTCCAGGGCAGTTTTTTTTTCCGACGATCTTATTTGTATGTTAAGTTCAAGATGTCAAGTTGTGAACATTTTCGTCGTCCGGGAATTTCAACATCGTGAGGAAAAATTGTTTTGGTCTCAACTTTGGCCAAGAAATATTTTACATATTTATATTTTTTATAAGTGTGTGTGTGTGTGTGTGTGTTAGCTTTATAGTCACGACCACAACAATTGCATCAACTTTGGGGGTAGGTAGGTGATGCTAGTAGGTGGTGGTGGTGGTGGTGATGGTAGGGTGGTAGTGGTGGTGGTGGTGGTGGTGATGGTAGGGGTGGTAGTGGTGGTAGGGGTGGTAGTAGTGGTGATGGTGGTGGTGGTGGTGGTGACGGGGGCGTTGAAGCAAACTTTAACTAACTCTACAGCGAGGAAGTGCACGAAATTTCCCTAATATATATTTATTAAAAATAAATAAATAAATAAAAAATATTCATGTTGACAAAAATATTTCCATTTTTTTAAATCATTTATTAAAAGTTTGTAAAAAAAATCAGTAATATTTATTTTCTTTACATTCAGTTAAATTTTTTATGTATAAATATATTTTAACGTAGACATGTAAATAAAACCTTTTAGTATAAAAATTATTTACGATTGAAAAGTAAAAAAAATATAACAATATATAATTAAATAGAGAAATTGACATCGAGCTACAGAATCATTTATAAATATGTCAAAGCTGTCACACACAAACAGCGGAACAAACACACACAAACAGCGGAACAAACAAACACAAACAGGGGAACAAACAGAGAAACACAAACAGCGGAACAAACAGAGAAACACAAACAGCGGAACAAACAGAGAAACACAAACAGCGGAACAAACAAACACAGAAACACAAACAGCGGAACAAACAAACACAGAAACACAAACAGCGGAACAAACACAGAAACACAAACAGCGGAACAAACACAGAAACACAAACAGCGGAACAAACAAACACAGAAACACAAACAGCGGAACAAACAAACAGACAAACATGTATTGACTTTCACGATAATGGTTCTCCCATATATAATGGTTCTCTTATATAATGGCTCTCCTTATATAATGGCTCTCCCTTATATAATGGCTCTCCCTTATAATGGCTCTCCCTTATAAATGGTTCTCCTTATATAATGCCTCTGCTCTCTTATATAATGGCTCTCTTATATAATGGTTCTCCCTTATATAATGGCTCTCTTATATAATGGTTCTCTTATATAATGGCTCTCCTATATAATGGCTCTCCCTTATATAATGGTTCTCCCTATATAATGGCCTCTTATATAATGGTTCTCTTATATAATGGCTTCCTCTTTATATAATGGTTCTCTCTTATATAATGGCTCTCCCTTATATAATGGTTCTTATATAATGGCTCTCTCTTATATAATGGCTCTCTCTTATATAATGGCTCTCCCTTATATAATGGCTCTCCCTTATATAATGGTGGCCCGGTGAGGGAGTATTGGCCTACTGATGACAGCTCTTTATGGTAATGGAGGCCGGCCAGGTAATGGATATCGTTCACTTAACCAACCATTAGTCAGCCGCTAATGGGTTTACCTTTAATAAGAACCCATTCGTTTATCTCGTCCATTATCACTCCAACTAGTGGTCTTAACCCCTTAGTAACGGAGCTGCCCTTAGTAACGGAGCTGCCCTTAGTAAGAGCTGCCCTCTGGTACCATTAGCAACAGCCCTTGGTAACGACAAGGACGAGGTGGTTAGACAGATAATTATTTTAAGCATTACGACGCTGTTAAGATAACGAGTGAGGCCATTGTTTTGTGGGTCCTCCATCACCACCACCCAAGGTTAGGTTAGGTTAGGTTTAGGTTTTGGTTAGGTTAGGTTTGGTTAGGTTAGGTTTTGGTTAGGTTAGGTTTTGGTTAGGTTAGGTATAAAGTGTGGAGAGAGGGAATTAATAACAGGGTATGTGGTCTGGCTGTGGACAGATTTAAGAGACGGGGAGCGTGAGAACATTTGGTGAACCCTGGGAAAAGTTTGGGCTCTCTCTCTCTCTCTCTCTCTCACTGCCCCGGGGAGAGAAGTGTGAAAACAAAGCTAGAGTGTCAGATGATTCCGCCCCCACAGCGGGTGTAGGTGGGGCCCTCTGTGGCGGGGGACCTGGGGACTGACTAGAGGGGGCTAAGGGGTGATCTGGGGGATTGTTTGGGACCTGGGATTGACTAGAGGGGGACTAAGGGGGTACCTACGAGACTACTTCAAGGGGATTTAGAGGACTACCTGGAGTGGACTTGGGGGAACCATCCAGCCCTCCTGGTATGGGACACGTGATCACCACTAACCATCCTCTGAAGACCTTCCTTCCTTACACAAATCCTGACTCCTCTCCTTCTCCTCCTCCACCTTCTCCTTCTCCTCCTCCTTCTCCTCCTTCTCATGCTTCTCCTCAGCCTCTCTCTCTCTCTCTCTTCTCTACATTTCCCTTTATCTTCTCTGTGTCTTCTTCTCTTTTATATTACTCTTTGTGTCACTCTTCATGGGAGAGAGAGAGAGAGAGAGAGAGAGAGAGAGAGAGAGAGAGAGAGAGAGAATATTTTCCTATACTACACTATTAAATTTCTCCCTATCCTCCTCCCAAAACAAAAATAATTACGCCCGCAGAAATCCCCGCCCACCCCACCCCTCCTCCCACCCCCCTCCCACCCCAGAGATTAACACCCCACCCCCTGATAACCCTCGCCAGAATGCCCAGGATTAATTAAATAAGATCGAAATGGGCCAAATTGCATGTCACAGTGACCCGCTTGTTAGGTAGAACACGGTCATTAGTCAGGTGATTGTGTAGTTTCACAGCAGTTTGGCCAATAGAGATGAGTGGGGTTATTTTGTTTGTATGGTGAAGACTGGGCTGGGGTGGGCTGGAGGGGTGGGGTGGGCTGGGGTGGGTCTGATTGAGTTAGGTGGGTTAGGTTAGGTTAGTTGGTGTGAGATGAAATTTGTGACCGTACCTTACAAGTTAAATCTTACAGACAGACAGACAGACAGACAGACAGACACACACTATCACTTAACCATTTACTGAAAAAAACAGTGACAGAAAATCAGCTTTATGGGTTCTTAGCGGCCTTATGGGGAGCTTACAGAGGAGAGGGAGAGGGAGAAGGGGAGGGAGAGGAGAGAGGGAGAGGGAGGGGGGTGTTAATTGACAGTCAGGTAATATGCTCGAGAGGTGAATAGATAATGATTTAAAGATAAACCACGACCATGTTAAACCACGTCAATAATATACCACCCAACACCATGTTAAACCACGTCACAATACACCAGCCAACACCATGTTAAACCACGTCAATAATATACCACCCAACACCATGTTAAACCACGTCAATAATATACCACCCAACACCATGTTAAACCACGTCAATAATATACCAGCCAACACCATATTAAACCACGTCAATAATACACCAGTCAATACCTGTTAAACCACGTCAATAATACACAAGCCAACACCATGTTAAACCACGTCAATAATAACCACCAACACCATGTTAAACCACGTCAATAATACACCAGCCAACACCATGTTAAACCACGTCAATAATATACCAGCCAACACCATATTAAACCACGTCAATAATACACCAGCCAACACCATGTTAAACCACGTCAATAATACACCACCCAACACCATGTTAAACCACGTCAATAATACACCAGCCAACACCATGTTAAACCACGTCAATAATATACCACCCAACACCATGTTAACACCACGTCAATAATACACCACCCAACACCATGTTAAACCACGTCAATAATAAGACCACACCGTTAAACCACGTCAATAATATACCAGCCAAACCCATGTTAAACCACGTCAATAATACACCACCCAACACCATGTTAAACCACGTCAATAATACACCAGCCAACACCATGTTAAACCACGTTAATAATACACCGTCAATACCTGTTAAACCACGTCAATAATATACCAGCCAACACCATGTTAAACCACGTCAGTAATACACCAGCCAACACCATGTTAAACCACGTCAATAATATACCACCCAACACCATGTTAAACCACGTCAATAATACACCAGCCAACACCATGTTAAACCACGTCAATAATACACCAGTCAACACCTGTTAAACCACGTCACAACAACACCAGCCAAGGGAAACATTATAAGAATTATACATAAAATATTCGGGTCCAAAGTGCTATCCTCTGTAAACCATAAAATTTGTCAAAATAAAAGAAAAATGGAAATGTTTTTTAGAAATAAATTAATGATTTGAGGGAACATTTATTTTTATTCCAACGAAACGTGTGAGAGTCATTACTGGGGGCCTGACTACTACCACCACCACTGCCACCACTATCACCATTACCACCACCACCACTGCCACCACTATCACCATTACCACCACTATCACCACCACCACTGCCACCACTATCACCATTACCACCACCCACCACTGCCACCACTACCATAACTATCACTATCACTACCACCACTACCACCACTATCACTACACGTACAATACCACCATGAGATCGCTGAAGGAAAAATCATCTACCCACACCATCTGCCATACTAATTGACATACAGTATATCCAGTGCAGCAGGCGAGTTAACCGATGTTCCTGGGCTTCTCCCTGACACGAGACGACATCAGTAATAGGTGACAGCTGGTACACCTTAACAACAAACTGCTACCTGAGTGTACGAGCATCACAGGTAATCAAAGAAGGATAGAACCGTAGGATCTCTTGTTTCCCCCCCCCACAACCAACTCCTCCATCCTTCCCGGGCTCCTGGTAGGGGTGAGGGGGAGGGGGTGAGGGGAAGGGGTGAGGGGAGGGGGGAGAGATAGGAGTCGTATATAGTGTTATATTATACCCGCAATTAATAGCTATATATTTACAGGTAACCAAAGTAGGGGAGGGTGTTGGGGTGTTGGGGTGTTGGAGGGGGTTGGAGGGAGGAGAGAAAATGTGAGGGTGGAGGAAGATGTTGGAGAGTGAAGAAGATGGGGAGGATAGTATAGAGGAGGGAGGATAAAGTGGTAGTGGACGCCCCCCCCTGGCTGCACCTTGACCTCCAGCATCTTCCTCCTCCTCCTCCTCCTCCTCTATTATTCCCTTCCACCCTCTCCCTCCCCCTTCTCCCTCCCTCCCCCCATCCAGGAGACCAATGACCCATAACACTCGCCTGTGCTCGCCTCCAGGGGCCCAGGTGATGGTGGCGATCCTCTCCTTCGTTAACGACAGATCAAGTAGAATGAGTTATGATCTTACCTCCTCCTCTTCCCTCCTTCCTTCCTTCCTTCCCTTCCTCCTCCTCCCTCCCACCCACCCACCCTCCCCTGCCACCCAACCTCTGCCGCCCAACAGGAAACACAATGGCACACACAGCAATGCGTGGAAAGCATCATTTGCACATGAATTGGTGGGGTGGACAGCCTGACCTCTCTCTCTCTCTTCTTCTCTCTCTCTCTCTCTCTCTCTCTCTCTCTCTCTCTCTCTCTCCACGATCTCCTCCTCCCCTCATCTATCTCTCAACATCAGGACGGGACACACACCGCTGGACACCTGTACTACACACACACCTGCTGGATACCTACAGTACACACACCTGCTGGATACCTGCACTATACACACCTGCTGGATACCTGCAGTACACACACCTGCTGGACACCTGTACTACCACACACACACACCTGCTGGATACCTACAGTACACACACCTGCTGGACACCTGCACTACACACACCTTCTGAGACTAGCACGATCCCTGAGAGACTGCTGGACTGTGGGCAAGTTGGTGACTACACTATCAAGGCTGAGGTCTGTGTTTACGGATTAACTAAATTGTCCTAACTTGTTGCCAGCCAGGCGGGTGGTGAGCCAGGCGGGTGGTGAGCCAGCCAGGTGGTGAGCCAGGCGAGTGGTGAGCCAGGAGGGTGGTGACTACAATGTGGTGGAGCGGTGGACTGGACACAGCGATAAATTACGAGAAGTCTTCGTCACGAAGAAGACAGCAAGAAGAAGAGCAGCACAGAAGAAAAACCAGAAGAAGAAGAGCAGCAAGAAGAAGAGCAGCAGCAGAAGAAGAAGAAGAATCTCCAAGACGTGTTCTCTGATGGTGTCTGGTGGGCGGGTCAGACTTTATACAAATGTTGGTAAATACAACAGACAAGTGAGTCTTGAGATGGTTATAATACACCAGGCACTACAGGGGGGAATAACTCTATTATGTGAACATGAAGCTCAATGACCCGTGAAGGACAGTGAGTAAAATAAGACGAGACCATCTTAAAGTCTTCTTCCTGTTGTGTCCCTGAGGTCAGAGGTCCGCTGGAAGTAGCCGACTAGGGTGCTGTAACACCTCATCCCAACCTGGTCCTCGTAAATAATGGAGCAGTGTGTGTGTGTGTGTGTGTGTGTGTGTGTGTGTGTGTGTGTGTGTGTGTGTGTGTGTGTGTGTGTGGTGGAGTCAGGGATGCTGGACGCTATTGCTCCCGACAGAAGCAGGTGAGTGGCAGCTTGTACGCTGTTACTGCCGCAGCGTGTGGCCGGGACATCACCTGCCTGGTGTACGCAGCACCCCGGGGCTACTGGTGCAGGATTGCCTGGCGTCCTGGGGCATGGTAGCCAATTTAGTTCCTTTGTCAGTGTGATGAGGAGCCGCCCAGCCAGACCTGGATGAACTCATTCTTGTAAGTCTCTCAGACTGGAGGACAACTCTGAAATACGACACACTGTCCGCCCCGACCAGCCACCATTACACACACACAAAATTAAGGATTTAGTTTGTGCATGCGCTCACACGCCTGTATGATTATGTGACCCAAGACAGTGTCAACTTGACCTACAACTACCGAGAATTTAAGGTGAAACCATGAAACAAATACTGTGTTGTGCTGTGCTGTGGTAGGTGAGGCTCACGGGGAATGTCGCGCCGACTGAACCTTTGTCCTGGTTTAAGCCTCGCTCCTTAATCCATCCAAGACCATAAACACGAGGACCACCACCCACCATAACTCCACCAGGACCCTGAGGACCTCCACAACGATAACCACAACTCTACGGGAGCGTCTTGCCACATTTCACTTACTACACTCGCTTAATTTGTTTAGAGAAAATTTGGTAAGTTAGCCTCATCCTCTCCCTCACCCCCTCCCTCCCTCCCTCCCCGACACACCCACACACACACACACACACACACACACACACACACACACACACACACACACACACATATTATGAATTAACTTGTGATAAATATTATTACCATTAATAATATGAGTACATGACAGGTAAGTAATATAATACTGTACCTGACGCCACGGATAATTAATTACAGTATCTGAGTACAAACCCAATTACATATTACAAAATTAATTACAGTGTACTAATAAATTATACCGTTACTTTAATAAATTCTCGATTACAAAATAAACTTCAAAGTAATTTATGTATTCCATGCCAAGATCAGAAAATACAAAATAAATTCAGAAATAATACATTCAGATACAAGAGGTGGGAGGGGAGGTGGGAGGGGGAGGTGGGAGGGGGGAGGTAGGAGGGGTGGGAGGGAGGTGGGAGGGGAGGTGGGAGGGATGAAGGAGGGTATTATATATAGAAACAACATCATTATAACAACAACAACAACAACAACAACAACAACAACAATAATAATAATAATAATAATAATAATAACAAATAATAATAATCTCATTAATTTGTTGGACTGAGCAACGTAATCGAAGCGTAATACTTGTGTTGGATAATGTGAGAGAGAGAGAGAGAGAGAGAGAGAGAGAGAGAGCGCTTGCCTTCTCTCAATTTCTCCTAATCTCCATTTTTCATCTCTTAATGTACCTTTGTTCTCTCCTTCTATCTTCCTCCCCCTTCCATTTCTCTATGTTGTCTTGCTCTCCTCTCCCTCCCTCTCTCCTTCTTCTTTCTTTTCCTTTCATCTTTCCGTGTTTTTCTTTTCCTCTTCCTTTCCTCTTTTCTTCTTCTTCCCTCCCTTTATCTCTTCCTCCCTCCTTTAACTTATAATGTAACAACCTGGGATTTGTTACTCAAGATACGAGTACAGAGTAACGTAACATCGCATTTAACGCATTTTATTGACACACACACACACACACACACACACACACACACACACACACACACACACACACACACACACACACACACACACACACACACACACAGGTTCGTGTTTCATTAATAATAGTTTCCTTTATTTACACACGTCAATAAAACCCTATGCTACTGAGGGCCTCACCTGTGTGCTTCTCGTCTACCTCCAATTAAACCCTTCATTCAATCTTCTCACTTAAGTAGGTGTGTGTGTGTGTGTGTGTGTGTGTGTGTGTGTGTGTGTGTGTGTGTAAATTCCCCTGAAGGTGGTAGGTAGTAGGCAGCTACCAAACAGGGAGGTACTACCGCCTGGGAAGATATTGAAACATAATGTGTTGTCTAATGGTAGACCCTGCTGCCATATGTGACCAAGTCCCAGGTTGATGATCTGACTTTCTGCCTCATTTACACACAATTGCAGGGTCTCAATTGTTTCTCTTACTATTGATAACACAACATATATAACCGTACTCACTCTTGATCTTTACTTTTTTTCATTTTTGTATTTCTTTTATTATTATTATTATTATTATTATTATTATTTTCGCCCCCTAGGCCCGGGTGTGCTCGGGTGGACACAACTGTTGCTACACACATTCCGTACAAAGAGTCTTCGCTACAAAAACACACAACCCACCCAAAACAACACTCTGTTCCCTCCTCCTTCCTTCCTTCCTCCCTCCTCCCTCCCTCCCTCCCTCCTTCCCTCCCTACGTAGAAACATTTGAAAAACCAACATACCGGGAGACGGGGAGGGTGGTGTGAGAGAGAGAGAGAGAGAGAGAGAGAGAGAGAGAGAGAGAGAGAGGGGGGGGAAGGGAAGGATGGAAGAAGAGAGAGAGGAGAAACATGGGATATTGGAAGTAAGGAAGGAGAGGAGCAAATGTAACGGAACACACACACCACTCCTCCCATTTCCTTCCATCACCACCCTCCCTCACTCACTCCTCCCACTCACTACCCCTCCTCCCACCCTCCAACTCACACCAAGACAAATATTACGTTCCGGAAGCCGAGAAAAATTCCTCTGTGTCGAGCTGTTTCGTCCTGAGAGAGCATCTGTGATCACTTACCTGCAAGACCCTTTAATCTCACGGATGAATGGGGGAGGGGGGGAAAAGGGAGAGGGAAGGAGGAAGGGAGGGTAAGGGGAAGGAAAGGGAGGAGGAAGGAGGGTAAAGGGAAGGAGGAAGGAGGGAAGGAGGGTAAGGGGAAGGAAAGGGAGGAGGAACGAGAAGAAAGGGAAAGGGAAGAGACAGGAGGAGGTAGGGTAAGGGGAATGAAAGGGAGGAAGAAGGGGAAGAAAGGAAAGGGAAGAGACAGGGGAGGAGGTAGGGGAAAGGGGAATGAAAGGAGAAAAGGAAAGGAAGTGACAGGTAAAAAAAAGATGGGGAGGGGAGGTGTATGTAAGGGGAGACGAGACTACAGGGAGGGGGAGGAAGAAGGGAAGGGGAGGGAGGTGGGAGGAGGGAAGAGAAGGAAGGTAGAAGAAGTTACCCGAGAATTAGGTTAGGTCCTCCACCTCCCTCCCCTTCCCTCCACCTCCCCTTCCCCTTCCCCCTTTCCCCTTCCCCTTCCCTCCCCAACGTTTTGTACCTCTCCGAAATAGACGTCTTCTGTCTTGACCTGACGCCTCCACCAACAGACAGACAGACAGACAGACAGAATTAGAAAATTTTAGCCCTCCACGATCTAATCTAACCTAACCTAACCTAACCTACTCATCAAGACTACAAGGTTGTCAGGTGAGGAAGGAGGATTACACCTGTAGTCACACTAATTACAGGTGTTCGGTAATTACCTCACCTGGCTCACCATCAGTCAAGGTTTTAGTTCAAACATCTCTACAATATTTTCAAAGGTTGCCAAAAGTTTTCAGAAAAGTTTCAATGATTATTTTCTGATATATTGTCCTAAAGTGTCTTAAAGTGTCCCAAAAGTGTCCTAAAAGTGTCCTAAAAGGTCCTAAAGAGTCCTAAGATGTCCTAAAGTGTGCTTAAGTGTCCTAAAATGTCCTAAAAGGTCCTAAAGTGTCCTAAAGTGTCCTAAAGTGTCCTAAAAGGTCCTAAAGTGTCCTAAAGTGTCCTAAAAGGTCCTAAAGT